>NW_025335627.1:8010769-8340345 GCF_004798865.1 Varanus komodoensis
AGAGAGAGAGAGAGAGAGAGAGAGAGAGAGAGAGAGAGAGACCTTTTACACTGAAAAACAGAGCGTTAGCACTCAAGGTTTCATTTTAAGGAATTTCATGTATTGGATTAAACATGCTTGCACTGATGTCTTTGTCATGTGATGACTTTTTAACATCCTATTCTGGTTTATGTGTTGCACACGTGTTCTGTGTTTCTCTGCATGTGAGTTCCATTTTGTCTGAAAGAAACATCCACTTCTTGCTGTGAGGGTTGCAGGCATGTGATGCAGTCATATGGGACTGTGGAAATATTCCTAAAAAAACAGGATGGGGTTTACACACTTTAATGTGGAAGTGTTTTATCAACATTCTCTGCCATGCTTCTTTCAGAATCCAGTCTCCTTATTTTATTTCTTTTCTTAACTTTTGCCCTATAGAGATGATGGCATCTCCGTAACCCGCTTCAGTTGAAGAAGTCCAGCAGACTAATTGCTTTCAGTTGAGTGTCTTGGTTGATGGTGGTGAAGCTAAAACCCAATTTATCCAGTAATTGCTACGTTCATGAAAACCAGCATCAAAGCCTTGATACGTTTCACTGTTGTCTCCTGGGAAGGCTCATGTCTCATTCTTATGCTGATGTGGCTTAGAAGAGTCAGAGGACTACATTATATTTGCTCTTGCAATTACAAGGTTTCTTATTCCATTGTGCACATTCCTCTGAACTAAGATTAGCTTAACTGTGCTCTCTTTGAAAAACTTGCCTACCCATCAAACGCATCAGGCCTAATGCATTCAGTAGCCACGCAAAAATCAATGAACAGCACCATTTTCTGCTTCCTGCGATGATCAATAGGATTCGCATAATGGGTGGAAATTTTTTTAATCATGACAGCCCAGCATCTAGTGGGCATAAATCTTCCGTGCATTATAAACTCCCCCATTTCTCACCAGTGTGAATATGCAGGTATTGGATAATATTTATCTAGCAAATACATTATGAAAAGCAATACAATTAGAACTTCACACTTCAGTGATGAGGGTTTAATCCCAGAGGCCTGGTTCCCAGACAATGCTTTGGCTTCCATATTTCCAATTTTGAAACTTTGCTGAAGAAGCAAGGGTGTGGCAGCAGAGTGATTTATACTGAAACTTTGATGGATTTGGCAGAGAATCAACTTGAAAGAACCCTTAAAGCAGAGTCTTTGGCAGACAATAGAAAAAGGGCTGGAAAATTACCTCTCAGATATTTCACCTCCCACATAAACAATCAAGCAATGGAGTAATATCTACTATAATTTTGAAAGGTTAATGCAGAAAGATGCCAAAATGGGGCCATATTCCTCATTTGTAAATGCCTTACTTAAAAATAATTATAGTTGAAACTTCAATCCTGCATGAATGTAGTCTAGAAAGAGCAACACAGTTGTATTCAATGTTATGAATATTGTGTAATTCTAGCATAATAGCCATTGAATTCCCATGAACTCTAGTTTGTTAGCATGTACAGGAGGTCAGTTAAAAGTAGAATGAAATGAAATAAAAAAGGGAAGAAATATTATACCCCTGGCAAGATCAGAGGCTCTGTACTCTCTACAATGTGTAATCCATATGATGGGTGATTAAGGGCACAATCTTCTGTGTGTCAAGACAGGAAAAAATGGACTTAGGATCTCCAGCATTTCCCAGCTGGTGTTCCGAGAGCTGAAGGATCTTTATCTGTCCAAACATGCTCCAAGGTAACAGAAAAATGCTCTGGTAGAAGCATGTATGTTGAGATCAATAATATGAAGATACTTTAACAAGAGGCTAGCATGAACTCTGGCTTAGACTTTTAGTGTAGCCATGAAAGCAGGAGTTTTTTGTTTAACTGCTTTAAGAAATTGTACCACTGTAGCAATGGCCTAGTAGAAACAAAGGAAAACTGGCTGCCGGGAACTGCTTACCTCAACTCTGAGCTAAAGATGTTCATGTGTACCTCTTCTGAAGGAGGAGCTCGGAGTCTGGGAGTTCTTCTTGTACCCCCCCCCCCCCACAAACACATCTTCTTCCTAGCACCAGCTTAGCCTTGGGCATCTTCTAAAAATTAGGGGTGCAATTATACAATCCATATATGTTGGCTTGTGCTTGGCTTGCAGCTTGGAACAGGGAGCATGTGACAGACGGAGCAACTTTCACTGTATTAGGGGCCTCCATGGCTGGAGGGACACATGTAAGCTTATCCTTGCTGGTGTATCAATAATGGCATGGCCAAAGCAGTGATCCAAAGAAGCCATAAATTTCAGAAGAATTGCAAAGCAAAGCAAACAACCATGAGCTCGCTCTTGGTGCTGAACTGTCTAGAAGAAGTTTTGCCTGGTGCTGATCATACAGAAAGGTTGGGACCAGACTCTGTTTCTGGGGGAAGACATCGCGCTAATGGGATTGTATGATGTGAAGGCCCTCTTTTCTCCAGACTACTTTCATATGGTGTGGAGATGTGGAGGACAACCTCCAAGGCTGGCAACAATTTTGGGTCAGGCTCACGTGGCAGGAACCCTTCAGCTGTGCTTTATAGGGATGCATGGATAATCTGTAGCACTTTTTAGTAGACCAGCCATAATGGTAGCAGTCCATAAACCATTAGGCATGACTCTCTAGCTCAGCCTTCCCCAACCTTGTGCCTTCCAGACTTGTTTGGACTGCAACACCCAGAATTCCCAGTCAAGGGCCCTGCAGATGGGAGTTGCCTCTGAAGGCCACCAGGTTGGGGAAAGCTGTTCTGTTCTGGTCTCAGTTAGTAACCTGGCAACCGGATTTTTATGTAACTGACGTTTCATTGAGCATAATTGAGGACTCATTTACATTGTCCTCACTTTTGATTGCCACGTATGATGTCATCAAGTAGTCTGATCTGTCCCACACTGACCTCCCAAATGTTTCTAAAGATTATCGGTGGCTAAACTTACTCCAGCAGAAACTATAATTTACAAATTCTTCTTTCCAATTTCAGATCAAATCTTACCACTATTACAAGATCATGTTGTGTATATATTTCTAATCACTTATTTATCTAAAATATTTCTTAGCCATCATTAGGGCAGGAGTCCTTCCAGCATGAGCTACAACAATAACATGCATAAGAAAAGCCGATGTGGAATGGAAAAAGTAGGAAACACATTGAAAACAGCAAAAACACAATGGAAACAGCAACCGAAGCAAACCTAAAGCAAACACACAGGCACAAACAGCAGCATAAAATAACACTTGCAACTTTCCAGCTACAGCCAGTACAATAAAACATAACCAGGAGAAGAGGAGGGTAAGGGAATCTATTTTCAGGGCCTTCCTGAAAGCTTGCAAGGATGTGGTCTTGTGGACCCCTGGTAACACCTGATTCCTGAAGTCAGGAGCCAGTGTAGAAAAGGTTTCTCTCTTAGAAAAGATTCCTCTCTTGGTATCCTGCACCAGCAGGGGGTTAGACCCAATGGCCTTCGTGGCTCCTTCCAACTCTACTATTCTATGATTCTAGGATTCTGCAGGCATGGGTCACATAGGTGGGAAAATAAAAATGTGTAAGAGTAAGGTAGTCCTTCCAGTAATTTGCTCACAAACCATAAAGGCTTTGAAGGTCAAAACCAGTGCTCTAAACTGGGTGCAGAAACAGAGCAAGAACCAATATAGCTGGCTCAGCATGGGCACTTTGTGATTAATACGACTCGCTCCCACTACATTTTGCATGGCCGTGTTGTGCACCAGCTGAGGTTTATGGGATATGGGGCAGCAGCACCTACCACATGGGAGTCATCGGGGCATGAATAACAGAAGCTAGAGATGTTCAGATCAGCAAAATCGGAACTTAGAAAGTTTTTCGAATTCCATCTCAAAGTTCATTCTGACTCAAGTCCATATCAGATTGCAAGTTTTTTCCCCTTGTCATGCATATTTTCCAAATGTACTCACCAGTTGTGCATATCTCTGAAATGTATGTATTCTTTTTGCATGTAATAAAGATACAGTCATGCAATTTTTTTCCTGTGCATATTGTAGACCACAGTTTGTTGGTCTGCAAATGACACTGCAAGCTTTGAAATGTACTAGTTAATCTGCAAATTGCATGATGAAAGGTGGCAGATGGGTAAATCCTGATCAAAAATGGACTAAAATAAACTTTTCATGCATACCTGAAGCAAAACCTTCCCTAGATGAGCAGACATCCGGTGCACCAGCCCAAGATGGTAAAATGCACATCTGAACACTGCAGCCTCCTTTTAGCCAAGAGTGTAGGAGAAGTCCCAGACTATGTGGTTGGTGTTTTAGGGGCAGTGCAACCCCATCTAAGACCAGCTGTGCATTCCTTCTTGTTGCTGATGGTTTCCCAACCTACAGTACCTTGTTTCAGCTTGTTTCACTTTGTTTATCCTCATCTGACACTGCAGAGTTTGGCTTGTTTTGGTGCAACAGACCCTCAGTCTGATGATCAGAAATGGGACAAGTCAGGAGGTTTCCTGTGAATGTCTGTCTCTAAGGTGGGTCAAGGTTTGTGCTCAACATGTTAAGGAAATCAGTGCAAATCATTCAATGTGTGGAGTTTCAATACATTTATATGATTTTAGCAAATGTATGCACTTTGTGTAGAACACAGCATTTTAAACAGTTTGCATAAATTAGCATGTGCTGATTTTATGCACATTTCCTTATGGGAGGAGGAGACAGAATGCACAAATCATGGCCCATCTTAGAGACCAAAGACCATGAGAGGGCTTGATCTGGACCATAGTGAGCTGGCAGCAGCTCAGAACTGGAGAACCAGAATTGGGGTGGGGAGAGGTCAACCCCTGAGGATTGGTTGGATTTTAAACCCCTATAAAACCCCTCACACATTCTGCCCTGATCCATCACGAAAGCCAAAGCATCCCGATAGTGGCTCACAACTGCACTGCCTCCCTGATATGTATGGATGGAAACAAGAGGCAGAGCTGAGCTTCCTTTGGTGGTGCATATTAAACCTCCAGTGACTTTCTCCCGTGGTTTCCTGTAGATGTTACAAGACATGAGGGACAGGATGAAACCTTGCAATACCCCGTGGGGAGATGGCCATGTGGTTGACAAAATCCTCCAGCACCACTTTCTGATGCTGCTCCTCCAGGAAGGACTGGAACTATCTGAAAGCTGGACTGCCAGCATCCAGGTAATGCCTAACCCCCTTGTGCAGACCCTGAGGTACCATGGGAATGCTTGAGTCTGAGGCGGGAAGCAGCGTTCTGACCCTGGTGCTTGGAAATAGGAAGGCGGGCATGTGGGTGGGGAGTAGCAGGGGCTGGAGAGGCCAGGATGCATCCCATCCTGAGGCTCCTTCCCCCTCTTCCATCCCATCTAGATGGGCAGGGTGGGCGACGGGATGGCAGAGGTCAGCTTTGCAGTGGAGCTCAGGGGCATACAGGCATTGCTGTGGGGTTGCCCCCAGATCATTTTGTTAATTAGGGACTTATTTTGCAACAAACTCTTCTTTTCAGACGCAGCAGAGCATTATTCTTATTAAAGCAGGAGTTATCCCCATTTTTTCCAATACAAACACTGGGCAATTGGTTCCCCATGTCCTGAGCAGGAGTCCTTCCCCTGAGTAAACATACTACTCCAGAACTTCCTTCTTCCAACAGACTTTGTTGCCACATGCCTTTGTTGTCACATGCCACATCCATAATTCATCATCATCATCATTATCATCATCATCATCATCACATTTATACCACCCCATAGCCCATTTTGCCCTCAGGGTGGTTTAAAAAATTTAAAGATTCACAAAAACAATAGTCATAATTAAATAAAGAATAGTCAATAGACAATAAACCGGTGCAACAACAACAAAAATCAATATATGGCATTGAACTTTGGGATTTCGCCAAACCACCATCCCAGGAGTTTGAGGACATTCAGAACGCTTTTCCAAAGGAGATCGTGCTTTGCCTTGTTGGTACACTTACCGTGAACAGGCAGGCAGACGTGGGCTAGCCTAATAACACTGCCTGATAACAGGACGAGCTGAGTTTTCATGAGAGGCTTTCAACCTCGTCTTCCTCGCTGGCCTCTTCCGGCCTTTGACTCACCTTTCAGCTTACACAGGTGAACTGTTTGCTGGTGATCTTGACAGTGAGCTGACTTCGATCCAGTCCTCTCCAAGCCATAGCTCGGGCTTTGTTGGCTAACATGGTAGCTGTCCATTTGCTGAGCTCGTCCAGGCTGTATCCATTAAGACAGACATTCAGAAAGCAAATCGTTTGGAAGTGCCTTTCCAGAAAGGAGGTTTAATATTGTCACTCCTCTCTCCTTAGGTGGCCATGATAAGAAAAGTGTTTCTGTGTGTGCTGTGCAATGGCTATGGAGAATGCTGGTTGCTCTATTACCCAGTGTCCCCTGCTGTTGGGGAGCAGAGGACATCAGCTCTGGGGGTTCTTTTGCAGAGAGCATGGCTCCTGTCTCCTTGATTCAAATGGACAAGAGGAGATTGCTTGCTCCATTTGGGAGTTCTTACAACCAAGACGATTCACCTATTAATTGTATTGAGATTGCAGCAGTTCCTTCTTGGTAAAATACCTGTCCGAGTTCAGTCGCAGGAAAAGGTTGGCCAAACCACTTGGTCGGCACGCCTTTTGTTATAGGAAGAGGATACTTGGGTTGCCTTGGGTGATTTAGTCAAATGTACTTTTTCACTCTTGGTTGGGGAAATGTGCATCTGAGCCCGCTCTTTTTGAAATCGACTATTCCCTGTTTTTTAAAAAAATCGTATTTCTCCCATTGGAGCATAGCTAAACATGATGGGAGGTGGTCAACCATGAGGTGAGCTTCAAGGTGCATTTGAAGAACAGTGGTGATAAAATTGGCTTGTTTGCCCAGCCCTAATGCCATCTCCCTCATCCTTCTGCTCAGCAGCGTTGAGAACTGCTCCTCATGTGCTTTGTACACTGAAATGCAGTGCTTGGGGTGATTTCCATTTGATGATCAACATTTTGCTTGTCATCCTGAGGGCACGCTTCTGCTGTCTTTAACTGTACATTTTATATTTGCATTGCACCTTGCTTTTTATTGGGTGAGTCATTAGAACTAATAAATACAATAGGATGCCATAAAGAGAGTCAAGCTTTTTAATTTAATTTTTATAAGTTTCATGTAGTCTCTGGCACAATCACTTTCCAGACCTACCTCTTCTTAACCCCAGAAATAACAACAACAGACACTTGGTTTAGATTATTTTCATCCTGCTTTAGGTTGGACTGTTAAGGAACACATTAGATAAATGAAATTTTGTGGGAAACAGAAGGCTTTAGGGCCTTGTAAAATGTGTCATTAAATCCTAACATTATCATTTTAAAGCGCCTCCCCACTCCTGCTATTTCTATGAGCAAAAAAGTACTTCCCAGCTCCAAAGTCTGCTTGCCTGGCTTCCTTCAGACAAAGCATTTAACATCAGATCTATCTAGACAGGATGACAAGTACGATACTCTAGAACTGTGAAAGCACGAAGATAAAGTTGCATTGTCTACATTGCACGTAAGAGATTAGGGACGTAAGCCACATAAGAAATATCCCTGGGAAGCGATCGCTCTATCATCAGATTCTTCCTCCTGATCCTGAGACACTTACAGATGTTGCTTTTCCTTCAAATTCACCTTTGCAAGTTTGGTTTAGGTAGCAGATGCAAGAGGATGTACAATTCTGATCAGGAACTACGAAGCTGGACTTCTTCTTCCCATGTCACCTGGTTTCAAGACCATCTTCAGCCCTTTCAGAAAGACTTGGAAATAGCAGAGAACGTGACCAATGCGCCCTTCCATTAGCTACACCCCTTCCCTCCAACCATGGATTGTCCAATTCTTTTCAAGGTTGGTGGAGCTGTTTCCCCATTTTACAAGGTTGAAATGCCTCTCCAATAGTTATTGGCAGTAAGAGTTTTATGCTAGACTACGCTGGTGTGTGCATTTTTAAAAAAATTTGGCCACACTCCTTTGCCTTCAATTGGCATGCACTCACTGAGAGCTTCTGCCTGAAAATAAATTCATCCATTAGGCCAAAAGGATTCAGAGCTCCTTTCCATGGAACAGAATGCTATGGCAATGTGATGCAATGGAATTCTGGAGTGAATCCCCTCATATTGCAGAGGAGGGCATAGTTTTGGATGAATTCCCACATAAACCCCTGTATGTATATACACTAAAAAATGACAGAGAGCACGACACTAAACAATCCTTTCCGAAGAGCGACTTGACTGTAAGCAGATAATTCTTCTGCCTTAATATTTCTACTTATATTTGCCATTCTGAAGCCTGGAGAAAGAGCATATCCTGTCTTCCCAGGAAGTAGCAGTTTTGAACAACTCATAGACACCATCTCAATTTTTTAATGATTATTTATGAACTTCTTTTACAGAAACATCCATGAATTTGTACTGTGTATATCCATAGCAATGGATGCATATGAAATGGATATATACAAAGATATAGCATGCTAGCAATTCTACATACACTTCAGTAAGCCAAGCAAATATTTCAATAATTCTGCATTTGAAGGAGGCATCTCCTTGCTACTCAAGCAAATGTTGAAAGAATTATATGGTGTTTTCTCCAGTATATTTTGAGAGGAGAATGATTATCCTTCCAGTGTTGTAATAGCTGTCTTTTTATCATCAAGAAGACAGCTATTGTCAGATAATCTATTTGTGCTGACAATCTGTTAATGTCTATGAAGCAAGTAGTACTTTAAAAAAAGATGCACAGGTGGCAAATGTTAAAGACTGCTATTGTACAAATCTATCCCTATAATAACCTCCTTCCAAAAGAAGTAACTACTGGCCATTGCCAAAACACATATATAAGAGAAGGATTATCATGAAGCTTTTGAGCTGTAAGTTGCAGCCTAAGATCCATAAACAGAGCACAAGCAATATCATGAGGAAGGAGCCAAGCAGGGTCGCACCAATAACTTAAAGTCAGACCCTTCAAGCCTCATGCGGAAATGGTTGCAAACTTCTTGCTCCTTTGGTAATCTTAGCTCAGCACTAACGCCCAGAGTCCAAGGAACATTTCCCATCCTCAAAATAAATAAATAAATAAAAGACTAGTTAACAACTGAGAAAAAGCCCTTGGATCTGCCATAAATGAAACTGACATCTGCAGCAAGAACAAGAAACAGTCTGTGCTGACAGAAATAATGGTGCTTCCCTCGCCAATGCTATCCTCGCAACAGCCCTCCAAGAGCTGAACAACGCATTCATGCACTCAGGTACGCTTTCTCTATGCATTATGACTTTTTCTACTTCACCCGCTAGTGTGCATCACCCTGATCCAGATCAGAACCATGGTGCCCCACCTGTCCATTCCCCCCAAAATGCCACCTGGGTAGGAAGCAGAAAAGGAGGAGAAAATGTCCGTCGATACCAATTGAACATTTCCTCCTGTCCCGTCCTGGCTGGGAGGGCAGGCCTGGAATTTGGAGGCAAATCGGGAAGATGGTGGGAATGGTTTGAACCACTGTCCTAGACTATCATGATCCTGATCCATCTTTGGATCATGTGTGCTTGCAGGGGCGTAACTAAAAGGATCCTGCATCGCCTGGCTCCTCTGTGCATTCTGAGCTCCCTCTTGGTTTGGTACTGAGTTTGGTCCTGGAAGAGATTAAGCGGAGGGGTGGGGGCAGGTGGGGGAGAGAAGCAGCAAGACTTTAGAGAACTATCCTCTGCATGTTGAGAGACAGGAAAGACCTACAGTTTCCAGCATTAAAAAAAACCTGAACAAGCACAGCATCCTTTCGAAAAACCATCTGCTTAATTTCAAATTGGATAGAAGCACTATCTTAAAAATTGTATGGATTGCATCTGAAATGAAGTGTGTGTGTACATCTTCATGAATAGCAACCCTTCAATCCTTCTGTATATGAGATCACCCTTTCATGCTTCATCGACTAAATTAAACATCAATAGAATTAAAGAAAATATTTATACCTATTGACAAAGCTATTTTGGGTTGCATTAATGGAAGTATACCTTCCAAATCACAGTTCCCCTTTACTCAGTATTGGTTAGGCCTCATCTAGAGTCCTGCATCCAGTTCTGGACAGCACAGTTTAGGAAAGGTGCAAACAATCTGGAAAGGGTGCAGAGGAGGGCAACAAGGATGATCCAGGGACTGGAAACAAAGCCCTGTGAGGAGATACTGAAAGAATGGGGCATGTTTATCCTTAGGAAGAGAAGACTGAGCAGAGATATGATAGCACTCCAATGGAGCAAAGCTCAGGGAACCAAAATTTAGGGTGGATGCCAGGAAGTATTTTTGGACAGTTAGGACCCCGAGGGTATGGAATGGGCTTCCCTGTGAGGAGGTTGAGGCCCCATCAGTGAGGGTCTTCAAGGATAGGCTAGACGTGCACATGGTGGGCATGTCGTGTTTGGAGCTGGCTAGAGCTGGGGGTCAGACTAGATGGCCCAGGAGACCCTTTCTGACTCGCTCTGTTTCTATGTTTCACTCTAAAAGCACTTGAAAATCTGTCACAAAGAGGAAGGTCAGGATCACTTCTTAATCATCCCTGAGTGCAGGACACAGAATAATGGGTAAGGTTGCAGAAATCCAGATTCCAGATGAATCTACTGGCAGCTAGAGTGGTAGATCTCATTTCTGAAGGACAGTGGAGAACATGGGGTCTACCAAGAGCTCCAGCAGAGATTTACTACTTCTAAAAAAACACCAGGATGGCTCTATCCTTCCTTTGTATTGAGGGGCAAGTGCACCAGTGGTCACCATAAAAGGGGCAGCAGAACAAACAAAATGCTTGAACTTGAGAACAACTCCATTCCAATGCTTACAGCAACTGGCAGAGCCAGTTTTTGAAATGGGGCACCCATGCTCTGCTTCAGGGAAGGGCACCACCTGTGGGTCCAAGGGTGAATCCCCACTCGGGTGCACTAGAGCCTGCATCCTTGACCCCACCACTGCCGCACTTCTTGTTAGTCAGTGACATCGGCCAATCAGGTGGCTGCAAACTGATAGTGGTCCTGCTTCTGAGCAAGCTGTGAATTTCCAATGAAACCAGTTTAATACCCTCCATCAGGCCACCAAATTTTGGTGGCATTGTGGGGGGCGGCAGCCACAACGATAGGCAGTGGCTACATGGAGACCCCAGGCCATGTGTTGCTCATTGTTAACGTAGCAGTTGAAGTCTACAATTGTACAACAGGGCAAACCAGTCCAAGAACCATCGCCATAGGTGCGGCAGGTTAAAAACAACAAAAATATCTCCTGACCTGACAAGTAAAGAGGAAAAAAAATGTCAAGGGCATAAAAGTGTTCAAGAGAGCCTAGGGATGCTTATTCATTAGTGGTATCTTACACTTTCACAGCTGTAGCTGAACATCTATAAATAGCCTTTGAGGAAGATTTTAACATAATGGGATTCATGTTTAATGTGAGGAATGACTTCTCCCCCCCACCACTACACGCATACCCTCCGGACTTCAATTAAAAGATTTAAGAGGGGAAAATTAAGGCACATCTCAGGAATTACAATATTCAGAATAATTCCTGACACCCTGACAGAGAATTCTGCTCATGCATTCAGATTCTCTGAGAACAAAAGGCACCGCTGATCGTTATTACAATGTATGGTGATAGAATTACAAAATATGGCAGCCATGATATTCAGAATCCAGAAAGAAACATGTCATTTCCAAAAGAGACAAGCAGTTTCCCCACTTCTTTGCCTGATAGTAAATTAGCAGCTGACTAAGACAAGATGGTGACATGTTTTCATTATGAACTGATGCCAGTCACAAACAGACTGGCATTATGTAAGAATTGGTCGCTCCTGCAGAGCTGTTTGATGAAAAGGACACCATCCTTGCTTCTCCTGACAGGAACAGATCAGGATTGCAGAGTTTTGAGGTGGGGAATCCGATGCACTGCTCTGTCAGGGAGGTTGCACCCCAAATAGTATTGTTTGCACAAGTTACTTCCACTAGAAGTGGATGCCAGAGCACAAGACTGCACGATACAGCTGCAGAAGACCTGGTCTAGCTCAGAAAGGGCAAAAAGGGGCCACAAGAATGAAACTATCCCCAGTGGCCCAGAGCTATCCTGAAGCAAAGCATCCTGAGGTGCTTTGAACTCCTGGTCTTCCTTGGGATGCAGGTGGGCAAATCATGTGCACAAAGATGGATGGTCTAAGTGTGTAAACTCTACAAAACAGCTGATCATTGGTAGTGATGGGCAAACTTGGCTGAGGTGATGCATTGGCTCCATGAGCAATGCCTTTGTCTGGGCAAGTTCAGATGAGAGTTCTTTGATGCTTGCAATCAATTCCAAACTCAGTTGCGACTTGGCAGTACATTGACCCAGGCTCACTGGAAAGGTGAGCGCTACAATGGATGGGTTCTGACCACTGAGCTGACTAATTATGAAATCCCGGGGCACACTAATCCTCCTTTTCATGTGCCAGACCATCGTGGGGCACCTAAAGCGTGGCTGCTTGGCTGAAAGATGTATGCTAGTCTGCGCAACGTTCTCCAAAGAGATGGCATGGCAACGTATGACTAATGTCTGGCCAGTGTTGGGTTCCATAGCAGGGACGGACCTTTCAGACCAAACTGAGAGTGGATCAACCATTTCCCTGATGTTGGAGCACCAGCATCTGCTGCCTCCAGATATCGGTGGAAAGCAGCTCCTCTCAGTTCTAGCAAGCCACACATGGATGGCATTAAGTCAGTTCTGTCTGTGCTCTGTGGATTCTCAATCACCTTCCATTCTGCCATCTGCACATGGCTGGTATTTGATTTCACTAAATAAATATGTACATTTTTGTGCAAACTCACACTCCTGAAAATGCACAAATGTAGTCCCCAAATATTTCTGGGCTTTGGCCTGTGAGAGGAGATGCACATTTTGGTTGGTTATTATTTTCTGCAGTTTGGATGATTAGATTTCTGTACATTTATGAAAGATAAATTGTAAAAATTCTCCACATGCACAACTTGGAAAAAAGCCAGTCGGCTGCAGAACCCTGGAGTCAGATTCTTAGAAATTCAAACTCATTTGTGCCTATTGCAGATTTTCTGACATTCCTATACACAATCTGTAGTAAGTCCAACAAGCTTTGACACTCCGCGTTTCATAGATTTAGTCTGGAATTGCCACCTAAGATATAGTCAGGAAAGTCAGTGTAACTGGTCCTCTGAGAAGAGGAGGTGCTTTCCTGCAGTATCCGGCAAAAGCCATGTTAAAATCCATGTCCATGCTATTACAGCAAAGTTTTTAGAAATACAAATATTTACTTAACATTATGAGCATGAGCTGAACTCCTTTGCCTGCAGCTGTAGCTGAGAAATGGCAGCCACGTGGCTGTCATCTAGCACTGCTTCAACTTCCCATGGAGAAAGATGTCACCCATAAAATGTGAAAATGAGTTCAGGCAGATACATCTCATTGCTGAGGCGGAGTTTTACGATGCACTAAAAAGCTCCACAGAACTTTCATTCATTAGTTAGGAAGAGCTAGGAGGTCATGAATGAATCACGTTCAAAGACACAACTTCATAGAATCATAGAATAGTAGAGTTGGAAGGGGCCATGAAGGCCATCGGGTCCAAGCCCCTGCAGTTGCAGGACACCAAGTCACACCATCCCACTCAGATGGCTGCCCAGTTTCTTCTTGGATGTCTCTAGCGTGGGAGAGCCCACCACCTCTCTGGGCAGCTGGTTCCACTGTTGCATTGCTCCAATAGAGAGGGAGCATCTCCTGATATTTAACCTGAACCTGGGTTGTTGCAACTTGACTTACTGTGTCCTACACTCTGGCATCAGCAAGGAGAGATCTTGACCTTCCTCTTTGTGACAGCCTTTGAGTTACTTATTGAAAGAGACCATGTCCCCCCTCAGTCTTCCCTTCTCAAGGCTGAACACGCCCAGTTCCCTCAGTCTCTTCTCACAGGGCAGTATCTCCAAACCCTGGATCATTCATGGATGAATATGTATGAAAAACAGTAAGGCTAAGTAGGGGAGCAGAGCATCTTTTCATAGCAGAGGTCCAGTCTAGCCCACAGACTCCATTGGGTCCACACACATGTATTTATCCCTCACATCAACTTTTATGTGCTCCTGATGCATTATGAATGCTTTTCCAGAATTGCCACTTCCTCGCATTTCAAGAAGATGGGCTGAGTCTAAGGAACATGAGTTGCTACCACTGCTGGTTTCTGAAAGGCCCCAAATTCCAGAAATATTTTTAAATTGTTGATGTACGTAGCAGGCAATTATACTCACAAAGGATCCATTACTGTTTGCTGAGAAAATTCAAATATGTTCTCAATCATACACATTTATCTCATTTGAAAATGTTGCTGATTTTAAATGCAACACAAGAACTGACACATGGAGCAGCAAGCTAGAAATAAGTGACTATGGATTTGAAAGAAATCTGATTTGCAGGTGGGTCCCAACATTGATATGTCTCCGTTTATTCTGAGGTTTCTTGGAACACATACCTGCAAAATGGGGCCCTGCATTAGCTTTCATACTTCTGCATATATTTGAGTTAGTATCTTGGAACGGGAAGGCCAGATGGCATGTAGAGCTCCATCATGCCACTCCCAACAGGTACCACAAAGGGCAGTTGTCTCATTCTGCCTAAAAGAACTCTTTGCTCTGCAATTGCCTTACCACCCCTCTCAGGGTCTCAATGTTCACTCTCCCTCCCTCTCTCAGACACATGCTGCTTGAGGCGGAGAAAGCTGAATTGCACAAACTTATTTATTTATTAGGTTTAGATCCCGCTTTTTCCTGACAATGAACTCAAAACAGCTTACACCATTCTCCTCCTCCTGTGCTCATTCTTAGCCCCACAAAAACAACCCTGTGAGGTAGGTTGGGCTGAGAGTCTGCGACTGGCCCAAAGTCAGCCAGTTGGCTCCGTGGCTGAGCGGGGACTAGAACCCGGATTGACCGACTCCCAGACCCAGGCTCTTAACCACTACATCGTTCTGGCTCTCTGCACCACGCCACACATATGACTTATGCCATGTTTGGTACCCCAAGATTGTATGAGAGAGGCACCTCCAGAGGGAATCCTTTCAGGAATGCCCTGTTCCCTGTTCCAGTCAGGAAAGCATTCCTCCAAAGGTGTTTGCAAATTCTTGACCTTGCCTTCACCTTCACAAAATGTGTAATTGAAAGAGGCACAACTTTCTTTCCAGACATGCAATTTTTTCAAATTGTACCAAGTTTGAAAAATGCACTCTTTTTTAAACAGTGCATATTTTTGTTTATGGGGAAATGTGTGCTATTTTGGACATTTCTACAAATTTGGGGGTGTAGCAAGTTGGCTGGGTTTGCCAAAGCAAGTGCAGATCAAGGAGCGCTGAGCAGCCAGCTGAAATTTGCAGAATTTGGCAAGTTGAAACATCACTCATTCCTCCATCTGGAGATGTGGCAAGGACCTACCACAGGGGAGCAAGGGCTCTGACCTGCACATGAAGTTGAACTATACCATGACCAGGAGAGCCAATGGGTTAATGAAAATGAGGGGAGGGGGGTGCCCACTAGCCCTTGCTGTCTTTTTCTATCCTTCCTGACACCTTTTCTGTTTTGGTTCCTTTAAATATGCATCTGCCATTCTATGACCATAGCTTAGAGTGACAGGATTCTTTTTCTTGCACCCCGAGACTGGAGAAAGGAAGGAATAAAAGAAAGAGGAGGCATGCCACTGCTAAAGATCACCCTCCTGCCTCACTTCTCATGATCACTGCTTCTGTATAGCCTGAAGTGCCTGATCCTGCCCCATCTTGGAAGCTAAGCAGTGTGGGGCCTGGTTGAAATCTGGATGGGTGACTTAAAATGCTGTGAGATGCCCAGACATCTTCAGCTTTGGGCAGTATAGAAATGTAATGTAACAGTGGTGCTGATGCTGATGCTGATGCTGAGCGAGCTCCCCTACAGGGAGAGGAGGGGGGAAACAGGACCCTTTCAGCACCACTGCTGGAAATAGACTGCATTTCCCCACTTTCCTTCTCATCGCTGCTCCTTGTTAGTCGTGCCTCTAAAGTGTCAGCCAACAGCCAACGCCATCTTGTTAAACTGATTGTCTGTATCATGTCCTAAAAGCCTTTCTGGCTGACAGATGAGATAAAACAAAAGCTTCATACAAATAAATAACAAAATAAGAAACAAGAAAGGTCTGTTTCTTGCCCTGCCCATAGGCTTTAGGATCTTTCAGTAACTCTGCAGTGAAAGTAACTCTCCAGCACCACCAGATTGCTTTGCAAGGCTGCAATCATGTAGAGACACTCCTGGGAAAAGGGTCCAGGTGAATTTATTGGGGCTCACTTCTGAGTTGACCTGTCTGGGATCTCACTTCAAGGGAAGTTATAGACTTGTGCAGGAGCTATTTGACTTGACAAAGATCTTTGATTGATGCCCAATTGGTTATTAATGGCAGTGCCAAAATGCTCCCCCTCACCCCACCCCACCTAAAAAAAGAAAGAAAGAGAAATGAAATAAAGTATGCAGCTAAAATGAAGAAAGCTAAGGGTAGCAAATAGTGGGGTTTTGTGTAGAAGGAAGGAATGGGAACTCTAATCAGTTCTTCTCCTTTAAAAAACCTTTAATCCAAGCTAAAGTGTAATGTCTTTTGCATGGGCTTCTGTATATGGATTTTAGGGTTCAAGTAAAAAACAAAGATGAAGCTTAATGTCTGTCCATCCCTGCACCTGTATGCACTGAAGATTAGAAACTGAAACCAATTCAGATATTCAACAGTGGATCGCAAATCTTTAGAATTTTGCAGTAATTATCTGACTCACAACTTATATAATAAAAATCAATAGACAAGTGATATTTTAATATATTTGAACACCATTTATTGAATGAGGTAGACTTCATGACTGACCCTCTTCTCTGTTTAAGAAAAAAATCAACTGTTACCCTTAAATTTGGAATGCATATTGTTTGACATGGTGACACCTCTGTATTGTTATATTTATTTTAAAATAATGACACTTGTTTAGATTTATACACCCCCCCAAAAAAAAACTAGTTAACATAAATACTAGGAAAAAGTCCATATGTGAAATGGCTTCCGCTCAAAAAAAGAAAAGGAAAGGAACCGAGAAAAGCGTATAGAGTCTTCTCTGGGCTGCAATCCAGAAGTCCATGCAAGGAGCTCCAGCCAAGCTTTGACGTCTCTTTTAGCAGCAGCCCTCCGCATTGCATGCCAAACCATTTTTGAAACTTCGGGGGGTTCATAAAGCTGTTTGTGACACAGCATGGAGCGCTTGCTGTTCAAAGGAGGAGGAAGAGAGTCTTGCTGGGAATTCAAAAAGCATGTGGTGCCCTGCCCAGGGTTCTGGGCCTTTAGGATTTCAGTCACAGGGCTGGCTTTCAAATCGGTAAGGCTGGATGTGGCTTCTTGTGTTAGCCGCTGCTTCGTACAGAAGCTCTTCTGGCGAGCAGGCGCCAATTTCAGTGTGTAAGCAAGCTCGGCACCCCAGGTAATTAGCAAGCCGAGCTACAGATGAACCGTATTTAGCTCAGTAGCTTTTAAAACAGAGTTATTTTCGTTTGTTTACCAAATGTCTCTTGCCAGTGAAGACTGATGAACTAGTAATAGATCTGTCAGAAATCTGTGAAGAGACAAAGACCTCTAAACGTTGCTGTTTTAGTCTGTGAAAGCTGCTATTATAGTTTCCAAACACCTGATATGCATAAATATGACTGGGGGGAAAAAGGACTTAACATTCAGTGAAAGTAGAGAGGCAGCTAAGCAATCCATATACCATGGAAGTGGAAGTACAGAGAATATCACAAAATCACAAGTGGCAGGAGGCTAAAAAAACAGGGAAAAATCATTCTTTTTGTACATCATCTTAGGGATAGGTGAATATGTCATGTTTGAGTGTGCTGAGTTTCTCCAACATCTTCCTCGAAGCTTATGTCAACTCCTTTGCATTCACAGGTGTGATCATAGTTTCCTTTTCGGCTGGGAAGCATGACCAAAAATCTGAATTTCCCTCATAGCCTAAAGCATGAAAATACAGACCTTGAAGGGAGTTGGGCAAATGTACATCTTTGCAAGTACACATTTGTACCAATCCAACTCTGCATTCCTACTAATGTGCCTATGGAGGCAGGGGGATGCATATTCGTGAAAATGCAAACATTTCCCTCATTTCCTGCTTGTATCTAAATCCAGGGTTGAGAACGGGGTTTGCTCACATGATTTGTGAATAAGAACAAAGTTCTTTTGCACCTTACTCACTGTGGGTGCTCCCATATTAGGGGTATGTAAGAAATTTGTGTCCTTTCCTTCTGATCAGGATTTATTCAGTTCACGGTTTATGGAAAAAGCATTTACTCAGTTTACTCATTTCTGAGACTGCGGTGTGACTCAAACCTCCCCCCGACTCCCATGCATTTGAGAGCATATTTGAAAAAGTGAATGAAGAAGATAAGCAATGTGAACAACGAGGCTGAAAATGCTTTACTCAATGGAAGGAGTATGTCTACACTCAAAATAAGTTCAAATTTTGAAAAGATATGCATGAAAATATGCAAAGATATTCCCACAACAAATCAAAAACAAAGATGGAATCTGCCATGGCCATGAGAATCAACTTTGTTGCAGAATTTGGAAAACTCAAAGTTTGAGAAACTCAGACTTTACTTTTATACATATACCAACTCCAGACAAGAGTGATTTAGTAAAACTCAAGTAATGGTGTCACACTTCATAGAGACCTATGGAATCCAAATGAGATTAAGTAGCAGGGTGGGTAATTTCCATTTTTACCATTCCAAATGTGTGTGTGCAAGGAGCGGGCACCCCAGCATTGGAGGAAAATCTCAAGCATCCTCTGCAGCCATGGCATGATTGCTTCCTCCACAGCTGCGATTTTGGGCAGTGGGAAGAATGGCCATAGAGGCAGTGCTATTTGAACAGGGAAGGACTGAAGTGATTGAGATGATTCCTAGAGAAGAAGGACAGGCCATAAATGAGGAACTGGCTTACATGCAGCTGGCCAGCGATAGGCCATAAATTGTCAAAGAGCACTTGAACAGCTGCACAAGGTGCTGACTACACCTGGGGAACTTCGAAGAAACAAAGCAAGCCCTTCCATGCGTCTTGCAAATCTGCCACCAAGAATTACTCGGAGAGCTGTTTTGAGAGTAATTCAATGTTTCTGCCTTGAATGAAGTATGTTCAGGACTGGAAAGGAGTTTCTCTATGATGTGAGTTTTCCACAGAGAGAACCCGCTCCAGGCATCTGCTTGAGTCTACATACTTCCTGTCTGGGGGAAGTATTACAGAGATGCAGCACAAAGAAAAAGCACACACATCCATAATGCTTTCACCTGCTGGGGACTATTGTAATGTGCCCATGTGCTTGTGGGACAGATCCCTTGTGCAATGTGTCTTCTTGCCACTCCTCCATCCTCACTGGCTGCTCCTTTCCAAAGGCAGCATCTTATTGGTTCAGATCACTTTTATTCAAGGGTATGGCTACACATAGTTTTATTGTGAAAGGCAGAGGTGCAGACACTGCACATTTAATCTCACCAGGGGCTACAGTGCTTCCTCTGCCATCACAGAGTCTTCAAGGCCCTCCTCCTCTTCTTCCAAATCTAGCTCATGATGACTCTGGGATGCCAGCCAAGAATGGCGGCCTGCTTCACTCACAACAGCACCACTGTAACAGAAGTCTGGCCCTAACAGCATCTACAGCAGGGGCAGGGCTGGGCCGTGGTGAGTTCCTGAGCCCTAGGCAGCTGCCCATACATGTTCACCTCTGACATGGAAGCTGTGTGGATCTGTTGTCACACCAAAGATGGAAAACCATAGCAAGCTTCTGGATAGTCAGTAGGATCATCAACAAGGAAGCAGCTGATCCATGAATGAAGTGGATCCAGAAATAAAATGAATTATCACCTTGATTCCTGAAACAGCTCTTACACCTTCAAAAGCTGGTTTCTATGAAATAATTAATCAGGTAAATGTTGAATTCATTGTTGAAATGTTCACTTCACACCAGGATTGCCATGCCAGGAGGAGCTTTGGCTGTTAAATCAAGGGCCGTGCCAACATTTTCTTCCACAATTTTTGTAGAAGTTCTCATTTAGTGGCATAGAAAAGAAACTGCTTTCAAACAGAAATCCAACAGGGAAAAGTATCCCCCCATGGGTTGCGCTTGTGGATTGTGTATTTACATCACTTATGATGGGGATGAATAATATCTTCTGCAGCTCTGTAGCCTCCTCAGCTGAAGTCCAGGAAAAGAAATCATGAGGTCATCATCAAGATATCTCAGGGGCTTTTTCAGATTCAGAAGTGCAGGCAGCCTGGGAGGCTGTAGGCAAATGAAGAAATGTGTATTTAGAGAGGTAAAACACACCAACACCATGCATGTATATATGTATTCATAATATTTTTATCCAGTGCCTCTTTTGTAAAAAAAAAAAAAGTGCCGGAACTCACGTCGCCGGCGGTAAGCGCACGACCACACACACCAATCCCAAGCCGAGCAGCAGAGCAGCGTCCCAAGCCGAGAGCAGCGCCCTCACTATCAGATAGCAGATAGCAGACACAAAAGCAGCCCACAGGCACTATGTTAATGATGTTTGCTGCTGATCTGCTATGATTCAAAATCACTTTGTAAAATCCATTGGAAAAAAAGGTGCCGGAACGCTGTTCCGGTGCATTCTATGACAAAAAAAGCCCTGTTATTATCCCATCTATATCCAAGACAGCTTACTAAATCCAAAGTGTCACAACACATTTGATAACATAATTTCAATATATAAAAATATGCAGTAAATAGTTCTGTGTTATATAATAAAATAATTCAACCATTAAAATGCTGGGTAAATAAAAAGGTTCTGGCCTAGTGCCAAAACGAATAAAATGTCGGTGCCAAGTGCACCTCTCTGGAAAACAGATTCCAGAGCTGGGGTGCTATCACAAAAAAGGTCCTTCCCTGGGTAGCCACTCTTCTAACCTCATTCAGAGAGGACTCTTGTAGAATGTCCTCAGCAGAAGATCTCAAAGTTTGGGCAGGTGTCTACAGAAGGAGACATTCCTTCAGATAACCAGTTCCTTTGGCTCCAGTCAGTGATGGGAGAAGCTTATACACTGCCAAAATAAATTCAAAACAAATTATTCCCTCAAAGGATGCAGGCACAAAAATGAAGCCTCATACATGGGAAGAATATTTTCAGGAAATTGGAGGATGAATTTTAGCAGGGCACAAGTTCCACCACTTCCCAGGAGCTGGTCACAGTGCTGGGCTCTTCAAACCTGCATTGTGGAAGATCCCAAATGGGAGCTAGGCCACTAACGGAGATGATGCTGTTGCTGCTTGCAGTAGGGCCACCAAAAACCCAAGCGCTCTTGTGGGGAAATGTGCCACAACCCAAGCCACCAGTGAGCCTTATTTGTGAGAAAAATATTTCTCTCCCCACGGTGAAATTGGTTGAAATTGTCTTCTCGATTTCTCCACTCACCAAGAGGGAATTTCAAGAGTATTTGTACAATGTGGGATATGCTATGTGGCTTCAAAGATAGGCTGATTCCATATTTGGCATGCCCTTCCTCCCCACATGGCCCCACTTATTCTAACTTCATAAGAACCTTGCGAGATGGCTTAGGTTGAGAGAGAATGCAAATCTGCCCAGTCAACAAAATGGCTGATATTGGAGATTTGAATCTGCATCTCTGCAGTCTGACATTCTAACCACTACACCAGATATCTCTTTTCTCACATCTTTTCTGCACTTCTCTGCCCTAGTTACATATGAAGTGATAAATGTGTGGATCTATTTTCTCTTTACAACAAAAGGACTGTGTCTTTCTTTCTTTCTTTCTTTCTTTCTTTCTTTCTTTCTTTCTTTCTTTTGGAGACTTATATGCTGCCCCATTCGCCGAAGCCTTTCCCATCTAGATTATCCAACCACATGCTGGCTCTGCCTATTGCCATTGTGTCCATCCCCCAACTAGATTCACCACTGTGGGGTACTCCTATAAAACTCAAAATAAAAGCTGCAATGGATTAGTAGCCTTACTGACATGGGAATCACAACCAGGACTACATTCCTCAGCTATAATCACACACACACACACACATATATATGGAGAGAGAAAGAGAGAGAGCCAATTCATGTTTCCATACATTGAGACTTGGTAGGAAGTAATTAAATGGCTAGGCATTCGATATGCATCTCAAATGCACAAATACAGTTGCTTTAAAATGGTGGCTGTGTGACTTGTGTTGATAACATTGCTATGGTTATGATAAGAAAGTTTTTTAAGGAAGTAGCCACAACGAAAGCTCTTAAAACTTATTACTTTTTTGTCATTTCATCTCAAGTGGCCCTTTGATCCTGGCTGGGAGTTTTACTTCCCTTCTAAAATGTATTTCCTTTTTCTTCTTCACCCCCTGGTCCTGAAATCTGAAATGGCACCACAGGGATCGAAATTTCCATCATGCTTCAGAGCAGGTCAGTTTTATCTATCAGAACTTATGTGTTGAATTTGTATTGCTAAAGTTTTTCTATGTGGCATTTGCAAGGAGGCTGGCAAGGAAGGATTAAAAAATATATATTTTTTATCAACATGAGTTTCTCTCTTTCTCCACACACACACAAAGAAAAATTGTAGGTTAACTTTGGCAAGGGCTCTTGCAATATGAGTTTTGACAGCACCTAACATAAATTGCCAATGTAAATGTTTAAGAAAAATACGATGCAGTGCTATTCCGTTATTTCCTTTTGTTAAGTTGTTGCTTCCAAATGAGCATTAGAAGAGCACTATCCATTGAAATGTAGGATCAATAGCAATCAATAAGGGCTTGTTGAAAAATACTTTTGTTCATGCCAACTCGTATGGATAGAAGGTTACCAAAATGATGATAGAGCATTTCCAAGTTGTTCTGTACCTCTGCACAAGGATATTCATAGTTGCATTATATATTTTCCTAGTGAATAATGAAGTATTTAAACCCTTTTGCTTAACAGTGACTGGATCCTCACCCTCCAAACCAAGTCTAGGGATTGTCAAGAAAGAATCTGGGTCACATGTTAGCATAAACCTCACTAAATCAAACTTTCAGAATCAATACATGAACCAAAATGCAGCTATCCTTCAATATATTTACACTTCTCTGCATTTTGTGATGCGGTTGCCACTCTAAAAGTGCATCCAAATAGTGTCTATCAGGGGAAAGTGTGCAGAGGAAATGAATGCATGGGATAAAACAACATGCAAAAATGCATACATTAACCAAAAATGGGTTCATTGGGGGAAATGTGCATGACAATATTTGCAAGTGATAATAAGGACTTGACATTGCCAAAAAAAGTATGAAAACAAAATTGACAGATTTATTCTTCCCTATCCAAACCATGGAACACGGTCTCTAATAAAAACACCCATTTTGATCTTTCTGTCAGTCTTTACCTCCTCACTCTTCTCTTTAATTGTCCTGTCAATACTTTAGTATAAGGGTGATTGATTCTAGCTGAGGAAACTTCAATCCCAAATTGGTCTCTAACTTGGGGGAACTGGCTCTCTCCTCTGGTTGAGAAATTTCTGCTCCACATTAATCAGACACAAAGCAAGTAGGCTTAACTGTCCCCTTAAACAGGATAAATCAGATTTTGGGATTCTGTTTCGCTCTATTTTGGAAGATGGTGAGGGTGAGAGAGAGGAGCTGATGCTGTGAAGCTCGAATGTTGTTCCAAACACTTGTAGTCTGAATAGGGTACACGATACAAAAGTTGTTTTGGAAAACCTAGGGTTTTCTAGGAAGTCAACCAGATCCAGGACTCCTAAACTGTTTGCCCAGTCTTTCCCATAAGACCAAAGCAAGCGTCTCCTTCCAGATGACAGCGCGCTTTGCACCTGACAGACGTATGAACTCAAGAAGCCCACTGCACTAGAAAATAATCTGTCTCGGCCTACGAGCTGCCTCTGCATTACTTCTCTGGAGAGCTGCTGCACTTCGGCAAATATATGACAAGGACAAAGATGGACAGAGACAATTAACTGAGTTTCTCATGGGCTTTGCGTAATGTACAAGCCAATCATTTGAAACTGAGCCCCAAAAGCTCCAAATATATAGCAGGCTAAGTGGGTTGATTTGATTTCTTACCTACAGTAAGGCATTAAGCAGCTCGAGTCGGTATTGCCCTGCAGCACAATGTTAGCTATAGCCAATGATTGTTTGAGTCGGGAGGCTTGTGCTTTATTCTGAAATGCCAGCTGGTTGGAAGAGTGCTCTGCTCCACAGACACACTGGGAAGCCACTTGTGTGCAAGGTCACTTGCTTCGCTGTGTGTGTGAGCTCTCTGATCCGTGCTTTTTATCTCATTATGCTTGAAAGTAGGAAAGAAAGAACGAATCCATCCATTCAATTCTACTCAGTTCTTCTTCAGGCTCATTCCATCCCGTTTCTACGTCAGCATGCAATTTTTCTTTTTAAGTTCGCATGTACACACCAAACCTATGAATACTTGCACACACGTCTCGATGTGTACATAATTTTGAAAGTATTTTTTCAAATGATACAAAATGCTTGCTGACCATTTCCTTGAAACTTCAGTGATCTTCCATGCACTTCTCTGGAATATGTACATTTTGCATGCACTTTCTCTTCTACAGGCATGTTGTGTATATTTTTGTTTGTTTGTAGAAATTGGGCAGTATCCAAAGTTGCCCATCTGTGAGCACTGCTGACCTGCCCAATTCTGGAAGCAAACTTTTTGGCTTATTTCCTATAACGCAGGAAACCCTGACATCCATATCACCAGCCGTGTATCCCACTGGTGTGTGGCTGATGCCATAGTCTCCTTTGATCACAGCCTTTAGACGCTGCAGGTGCCAATGACAGACCTGTTCCTAGTCAGGTACAGGTGCTATGAATTTGGCAAGTGAACTGCATGAAGGGAACGCATTCCTTTCCATCCCTAGTTGAAAGTCGGGTCATTTGGAGAGGCTGCTTTCAGAGCACAGGCATGTGGGCTTGCAGGGCATGAGGCAGTGAAGAGCTGCCTCCTGTGTGACTCACCAAGTTGAAGGCAGCTCACGCACCATCTATTGTATCCCAACAGACGCTTAATATCCCTTTCTGCGGCACTGTTTTTGCAGTACCGGCCTGGCAGCAACACCTAGCTAGTGGGTGGAGTTTGGCTCAGATGGTCACAGGTTGTTATAATGTTCTTGTTGTTGGATTGGCCAGGATGTGTTGACACATGCTGAGCATCCTAAAATTTTATTTATTTGTTTATTTATGTAAAACTTTTCTGTACCGCCCCATATTTAGACATCTCAGAATGGTTTACAACCAATTAATACTAAAATAGAAATAAGAATACCAGTTGCCCAGTATCCAATGTTAAAATACAAACCCACTAAATAAAACAGTTTAACAATTAAAATACTGGGAGAATACAAAGGTTTTCACCTGATGCCAAAAGGAAGAAATTGAGATTCAATAGGCCCAAAAGAGCTAATCATTGATGTTCCCCTGTGTTCCAGTCCAAAGGTCAGCCACCAGATGCCTGCAAGAACTCCTCCTCCACCAGGACCTGCTAATGCCCCAGCAGTTTCACATCTTTACCTCTCTTCTCCATGGCTCTCACCTGCAGCAGAAATCACAGGCAGAGGAAGAGAAGTGTGTGGTGGGGTCCCCGCTGCAGACCCATCAGTAGAGTTGGAAGGACGAGGCACCACTGTCAGAGCAGGAGCAGCTATTCCAATCTCCACCTGCCCACAGGTGTCTCTCACTGTTCCAAGCGGAAGAGGCCAGCTGGTTTGCCTCACTTGATGGCTGTGGTGCCCTGAGAGACACTTTTAAAGGTAGGTTCTGCTAGCAGGGCTTCTTCTTGCTGCTGCCCTGACTTAGCAGTTGGATCCATAGAGTTCAGTAGGCCTTCCTCTCAAGTAATTCCTCTCTACATAAGACTGCACTGCAACAGCCCTGATCGGAGGAAGAGCAAGCTCCATTGGAAAGAGTGGGGCTGATGTCCAATGAGCTCTACCCAGGATGGAGGGAGCAAGAGCTTTGGCTAAAATGGTTTCCATCACCTCTCTCCTAATCAGCAAAAGAGCATCTTGTGAAAGGAAGAGGAAGTAGGCTGACTGGGTCTTCCAAATTGCTTGTTTGGGTGCGGGGGTGGGGAGGGAGAATATTTCTGCTCTCCTGAAATCTGAGCTTTCCTCCATCTTCTTTGTAAATGGGAGAATAACCATCGCAAGATGAGATCCCTCCACAAACAAAACCAGTGTGTGACTTTGCCCTGAACAAGTTATTATATTCTTCTTGTCAACTGTGTGTGTTTATGTGTGTGTGTGTGTGAGAGAGAGAGAGAGAATGTCCAATGGAAGATCTTCTGCCCCCAGTAAATTAATTGATGGGACTTCTTGGATTGTATGAGTTGTTGTGTTTCCCTGGTCTGTGTAGGAATGATTATATACCACTCCCCACCAACAAAAACAAATAAATCCTGCTTTATTTCCTGTTCCACATCACTGACCACAGCTCTGGGGCAGAGCATCTTTGAAATTTGAAGTTTGCCTGCAAGTGCATAGGGCTACTCACATGGCCTCAGTTTCTGTCTTCCTCCAGCATTCTGCATGCTTTGCCCCCTGCTTTTATTTTCTTCTCATGCCCCACAGCATTCTAGCACGGAGTTGGAGTTGGGCCTGGACTCTGTGCATGGGTAGGTTTCTTCCACGTCTGCTTTGCATGCCCTTTAGAGATTTTGCCTGGGAAATAAGGGGAAAAAAGAGTGAGGTTAAGCACATCGCTTGGTGAGAACTCATTTCACGGAACACAGAACTTAACATGGCAGAAGTACAACCTATACAGATGTGACCTGCCTTTATTTATTGTTTGAAAGAAAATGTTCGAAACTTATACCACAGAGCGTCTCATCTGATGATCACACCTATCTATTTCACTGTCTGTGTCCCCAGCAACATCCCCCCCCCCCCGCCGCATGGCATATGAGGGTCCACTTGTCATTCTCATGTTTCCTTCCCATGGTGCCTTCCATTTCTGGGTGGTGGGGGATATGGCAAATAGTTTCTGTTGCCTGAATTTAAAAGACCTGATCTAAATAGAATGAGTGGTACTTAATTAACCTGTCCCAGCACAGTACACAGAAATCGTGTACAGGTGGCCTGGCCTGAAAAGATACTAGCTGGTCAGAAAGAACATTGGACCATTATAAGCGGCTTCTGCATAAAGCAAGGATGCAGCAATGTCCCCTTGGCTTTATCTTTGGCCTTCGCAGCCACTACATTTCCAAAGTTCGGTGGTGCAGTGGCATCAGGAGAAAGGGACTCTTTTGGCAAAGAACTCTCTTCTACTGCCACAACTACACCAAATTGCTGTGGCACAGCAAGAATGTCTGCTTTTGAAAGGCCACACACCACACTGGCACATTTTCACGTCCTATTTTGTGGCATTGCAACAGGGTTTAGCCCCTGCTGGGATTCAGACACCCCCTGGAAGCTGTCTGTCCCTGATGCAAAGCGATGCTAGCTCAGTGTGACAGCTCCGAAATGTTTTGGCAAATAATATTTCCTCCATTCTACTGGCAAAGTGGCTGCAAGAAAGCCTATGGCTAGTGCAGTGGCTAATAAATTGAATTAATAAAATAATAAAATAAAGTACAGAAATGGCTCCAAGGGTCAAAGAAGTATCCTGATGAATGGGAAATCAAATGTGTTGGAACCAATTTTGATGGGCAGGAAAAAGCGGAGGGGCAAATGACACAACGCTCGGGGGAAGAAAATTGCAATGAAAATCCTAATGGCACAGATTTGGCTGAAGTGTTCATATTTGTGGTTTACTGTACAAGACACAGCTGAACTTGTTTTGTCATCCTCCAAATTTGAGTTCACGATCTTCTGGGGGAAAAATCGGTCTTCCTAAATTCCTTTCCAAGGAGAATGGTCTGCCCACCAAACACAACAAAAGCAGTTTGAGGGCGCTGCGTATTTCCATAGCACTATGATGAAGGATGTAAAATATAAAGCAGATGTGGCACATATTGAAACGTATATGAACGTCTGATGGTCCAGTCATCTAAGTGAAATGTGGCATGGTCACACTCCCTCTTACCCCTGTAGCCTTTTCCCCCTTCTATAGTTACGATTCTTTAAAAGATGCATTTCATTTAATTAAGAACTATTCTGTAGTCTTGCCATCAGTGGCTGAGTTCATTACATTCCCCTCCTCTGAGCCTTGAATGCCATCACCTCTCTGGCCAAGCTAGAGCTATTGTAAGGAGCATCAGAAGACATTGCAATCATATTAGCAGACCTTTAATTATTCAAAGCATTTTCTGATAAAATGGTGCTGCAGGACAATGAAAGCAAGAGCTAATTCCCAACAGATAAGATTAGATTTTTCCCATCTTTTCTGTCTGTAATTATTTCTATCAGGTAAGTTATTTGCTATGCAAGCTTACCTTCAAAAGCATGTTTGTTAAAAAGAGAAAGGAAAGAAATCCTTTGTAGGACCTACACATGATTAAACAGCTTTGACAGAGCATAATGAATAATAATGATGAAAACCTGTCAAATGGAATTTTAAACACTTTGGCCTGTGCATCAGAAGCACATCTGGTACTGAAAATCTAACACATTTTTCCCAAGGAGAAATAGATGTGGGGTGGAATTGAGAGAGATTTCTGAACCTGTCCATGGAATACCAACATTCTGAAAGTACCTGCTGAGTTAATTAGCAAGTTTATGCAGTCCCAAGCATTGGGTTAAGGCCAAATCTGGACATGCCAATCTTCAGGGTGATCAGAATGTGCATAGAGAGCAATGCCATAAAATACCGCCACAGCATGGTTTGATTCTATGCCTGGTTATTCCTGAAGTCTGGGCTGTGGGTTTGCCCTGCCAATGCTTTCAATGGCTGAGATGGCTGCCCCATTGTCACCACCTGTTTCTTGAAGTTCCAAGAGTGTTGACCATCCTGTAGATGGAAGACTGTATTACAAAAGAGCTGAGATAATGATTACACATGTGCAAGGAACCCATCTTCTGCAGAAAATCTGCTGGATTCCTTTGTTTCGGCTTCAGTCCATTTAGCAGGTTCCAAGTTAGTGCATCCAGGGTCCGTGGGGTACTCATCTGGAATCAAGACAGCAGCAGTGAGTGGGGGAAAGGGCTGGCCAATGGAATGGCTGTGGGAGAAATTTGTAGGTTGCTCATCTAGGAGTCCACAAGCATTGGTGGCCTTCCTTTTCACTTGGCTCACTTTTCAGGACTGGACCAAGCATGAGAGGAAGTCTGAGGATTCTGGAAGAACACATTCTGAAAGAGGTCAATCCAGTGATGAGCAAAGTGGAATGAAAGCATCAGACACAGCTTTCACATTTAATATTCCTTGAACATCAGTGTCTGTTCCTGCAACTTCTTTTCCCTCAAAAACTCCAATGGGGGGCTGTATCCAAGGTTCATCTATTTTCATTCCACTAATTTCCACTAGTTCTTTCTTAGGTAGAACTAGTATTGGAGCCAAACCTTTTAGTTTGCTAAACATCTCTGAATTCCACCTTGAACCTGGTTCAAAATTGTGTCTGTATCTGACAGCAAACTTTCTTTTTTTTATGAAACTCCATGCATATTTTCCAAAATGTATGCATCAATTATATTCATCTTTGAAAACAGCACATTATACTCCCATTGATTAAATTGTATTTGTGCACATTTTCCAGGAGTATGTTTTTAAAAATCCAAGTAATTGTATTGTATATTGCAAGTAATTGTTTTGATTTGTAACTCTTAATTGCAAAACTGGAAAGATATGTTTAGTGCTTGACACTCATACACATCACCACTAAAAATGAATGGAGACTAATTTCTTATACATTCATGGGGATTCCTCCTTCCCCTGCAGTCCTCCTTTTCTCTCCAAATCTGTCCCACACAGCTGGAGGAAATCTGTGGCAGATTTTTCACACACCTGAAACTCCTTGCAGCCAGGGTGGAGGTCAGAGAGAGGGTTCTTTTAATCTTTTCCCCATTTTTATTTGTCTCCTATTATGGTCAGTGGGAGGGTTGAACTCTATCAGCTGCAGGGTGAGAATAGTTTGGGGCTTTTAGGGAAGCATGGCTGGGAACAAGGAGACATTGATCCTTTAGATATGCATAGAGAGGACAAGCGAAAATTCTGATTTGCCTATAATTTGCATGTGTCAGCCTATAGTATTAAACACCCTACTGTGAAAGAATGGCTGTAACCAGGTGTCACTAGTTGCCTGCTTGTGCAGGTGGACAACAGGTTCTCTTCATCTTTACACCGGAAGCCAGTAGCACAGCCCTTCTAATAGGAGGCGCCTTCAAGCACAGGCCTGCCCTCTGCGGAAGTCACCCTAGATCTACAGTCTCCTCTGACATGCCCCAGACCTTCCACCAAGCTGACCTCATTTGAAAGCTGGCACCTTCAGAGCAAAGCAGGTGGAAGATCAATGGCAGCACAGCTTTCCACTGCTGCCCCAAGGAGACCTCTGCCTGCCCAGAGGAAGGAGTCCCACATCCAACTGCATCTCAGCAGTCCTCTATAAGAACGTCATATTGCACCCTTGCTGTCATAAGGAGACGAGGATTTCCATTGTGCAGCACATAAATACTGTATAATTGCCCACACTTAGAAGAAACCCACACAAAGTTCATCTTTGACCCTCAGAAAACTAACAGCCTTGAGAATAGTCAATAATATCTTGCTTTGATACGACTCCCTGAAAGCATAACCAGATCAATAGGCTGATTTCAAGTATTCCAGTTTTATATCCAGTGTTGAAATGTGTGTGAGGGGAAAACTGAAAGGATTACAATACCGTGCTATTATGCGTGTTTGCAGATTGGCTAAATCAGTCTGGAATATTTATTTTGGGAGGTTAAAAAAAGGTGCAAAAGGTTGAGTTGAGGAGTAAATGAAAGAATCTCAAGTCATGTTTAATTACATCAGAGTTGTAATCATAATTAATTGGCATGTAAACTCCAGCATCCTGGAAGATAATGAGGTACAAGACTTTTTATGTCTTTATTGGCCTCTATCTGTCACAGTGCCTTCCACCTATTGACTTCATAGTTGAGAAACTGGATCGCAGCATATTGAAGTTGCACAGGGTTATAGTAAAGATGGGGAGCAGAAGCAGTTCTTTAATGTCTAGATAGCTGAACAGGATCACAAAGGAGCAACAAAGCCAACGCTCACTGAGTGATACTAGATGAAAGGGTGGAGGTGAACAGGTGAAAAGCAAGAAAGGGTGGAAAGCCCATAGGCGTCCTAACAAAAGCTAGAAAACTGCTAAGAAACAATGGAATGACCGATGAAAGAGTAAGATTGTGGACCATAATGGGAAAAATACGTACAAACTGTATTTGGCAGTATAGTCTCTGATTTATATAATTTGCTCTTAAAGCTAAGGGAACATCAACATCAACAAGAAAACCCTGGGTAGGCTGAATTCAAATTTAATTTGCATTTCAAATGTGAAGCATTTCAGCTGCGCCAAACTGAAACTATTTATTCCTCTAAGTGGAAGATGATGGGGGAAAGCTTGCCTGGAAATGCACATTTGCAGTCTTTCTGCACTACGTTTTCTCCTGCCTTTCTTTGTACCGGTTGCGCTGAAAGACAACAAAAAGATATGCCAATATGTCATATCTTCTTGGATGCATTTGGCTTCTCAAGTTGAACTGAATAATGACAGGCGGCTGGAGGAGAAATGGATGGGAAGGAAAGCTGAGGGGCTGCTGGAGTGAAAAGGTGAACTGCATAAAGGTGAGCAGCTCAAAGTTTGTTTAATAAAATGAGCAATAAAAATATGTGATCGAGAGCAGTAACTGAAGCTGTTTGTATTTTGTGTATGTATAAATAGGGGTGCTACCAGGTATTCAACTGACCTGGGGCCAAGGTCCAGAGGCCTAGAAGAAAGTAATTTGCATGAGAAAGACCTGGGTCACAGGAGCTTTGTATGTGTCTATTTATATGCAAATATGAACACAAAGTGTGTGTGTGGAGGGGTGTCTGAGTAGCAATATGTGACTCAGGAAAACTTGAGCTTCTTTGACTTCTGTCTCTGAGATGGGTCTGACTGAGCTCCCTATCAGATTGCAAGCTTTGTTTTGTTCATTATGCATGAAAAACGTTTCTCTCTCTGTATGTATTGAGGATAACTTAGAAATGCATAGATTTCATTGCTGAAATTGTACTTGGCACATCTCCAGGAACACACATTTTTCATTCACATTTTTCAAGTATATGTTGTTAAAAACATTTCTTGACACAAATCAAGGTTTGATTTGTACAGGTTTGACTGCAAATTCTGTTTGATTCCACATTGGGTCCAAACGGCACACACACCGATATAAAATGAGCTTTAATTGATTAATCGTACATCCCTGGGTCTCATATCTTTAGAATATGAGTTGGACCCATGATTTTCTGTTCCAACAGGATGCTGTTCCAACCCAGAACTTGGGGACAATGAAACACAATTCTGTGTAATTCTCTCCAGCTTCTCTCTCTGTATATTTCCAGCCCCTCTTTTAAGTGACACCCAGGAAGGTGTCTGTTCTTTCCTTTCTGCCCATTCCCACTCCATCCAGACTCTACTGGTGAGGCAGAGACCTGTCATTCTTGCTGCATATAACAAAATTGGGGTTATATGAGGATTTAATTTTTACTCTCAAATATGTGCCTTCCTCACAAGTTTGAACTTGACCCCAGATCTGTGCCCTTCAAAAATGTTGCTGAAGTGCCTCAGGTGCTTGTGTTCAATTTGTGCGAATGTCCTATATTTACACAAATGTTGTAGTTTGAGCAAATGCTGCCTGTAGCTGGAATCAGCCTGGCTTTGGTCTGTGAAGAAAATAGTCATAAAATTAGGGGAACTGTGCAATTCGATGAGTAACTCCACAGTTGGGTGACTGCTTGATTTGTTCAAGGAATTCAGCATGAAATGAGTGGGAAGCCACCGTTTGGAGAATGCTGGCTAGCTTAGCCCATCCCTAACTCGGCCTGCTCATTTCCCACCTCACAAAACTGCACCAAGCAGGGAGGTGCATGACAACCTCCAGCACCTGGACAGTTGTTCTGCCTGCCTGGCTCCTCGACCTAACTGCTCCCTGGCTGCCAAAGGCACTCTGGTCCTCACCCACCACAGTCTCCTCCGCACAGACAATCTGGGGAGGCCCAGGCAGGTTATTCTTGCTCAGCTGCCCTTTCCATCCACACGCAGTGTGCGGATTTCATTTGGAGCCCTGCTGAAAAGCTGCATCCCTCCAACACAAACATTCAGGGCTCCAGATCTATCAAGCGAAGCTAAAGTCACAGAATAGCAGAGTTGGAAGGGCCCAGGAGGGCCATGGAGTCCAACCTCCTGCTGTTGCAAGACTCCAGGTTACACCATCGCACTCAGATGGCTGTCCAGGTTCTTTTCGGATGTCTCTAGTGTGGGAGAGCCCACCATCTCTCGAGGTAGCTGGTTCCACTGTCAAATTGCTCTGACAGTGAGGAAACTTCCTACTATCTAGCCTGAATCTGAGTTGCTGCAACTTGAATTGAATTTTTCATGTCCTACACTCTGGTATCAAGTCTCACCATACTAAATGCTAGCAAAGATGAGTTAATACAATAAATTATGACATAGAACTAAAAGGGGAAAAAATCTTTATTTTTATTTTTTTCATTCCCTAACAAGATAGCACACCAGAACCAAAACAATTCCCCCAAACAAACAAGTTTCCGTATAACTCTCAACCTAACCAATTACAATTTACCTTCAGTTATACAAATTGACTCACTTTGATTAATTCATTGATGCTTCTTTCTACTTTAGCTATATGCAAAGGTTCTATTTCATTGATTTGGCCTGAGACTTAAAAACAAACTTGTCTGAGGTTTTAAGTCTTCTAGCTTAGGATCCGCCAAACTATCTCACAAGTACCAGGTCTCTAATTAAAGTCCTGTTTTTCAGCTGATGCTCAGAGAGAAAGAAAGGCTGGTGTCAAAATTCTGAAGACAACGTGATGACAAATTCCTCTCAAGTACAAGGACTTCTGGACTATCACATCTTGCAGCTCAAGGCTTTTTGACAGTCTTTTGAATCGGGTGGTCATATTCCATTCTCAAGAGGCATCCTGCCAACGTTACGCAGAACACCTAGGGACCAAAAGCAGAGAAGCTGTCACTGTGGAGGTGGTTCAAATGTGCACCTGTGCAACAAACCCACAGAGAGGAGGAGGAGGGAATTAAAAGCAATCCAACTGAATGAAACGTAAAACTTTGTCCTAGCTGGCATGCACACACATCCCAATGAATGGGCTACCCTGCTTTAGACTGCAGCTGGGAACTCAGTGCCATGTGTGTGGGGGCAGCTAGTTAATCTAGCATTCTCCTTGACTTTTGGATTACTTTGTACGCAGGAGTCCCATTGAAATGGGCAGAGGCTTGCTTTGCATGGAGCTGTGTCAGGAGCATAGGAGGTGGACAATGACTGACTATGGAGCCCTATGCCCCTTCCCTATGTTTGAACCAGGTTGTGTTAGCAATGAAGGGACCTGATAAAAATCCTGGGCTTGGCAGATTGTCAGCTGTCTTTTTTCCATTGTCCACTGATGGATGTACGTTTTTTCCAAGTGTAAGGCCCTTTCACTGGAGACCAAGGCCAAGATCATATTCTGTTGTATTCTTGATCACCATGCAAGGGAGGGAAAACTTGGACAGTGAAGAAAGCCGAGAGGAAAATTGTTCTATGCGAAATATGGTGCTGGAGGAGAGCTTTGCAAATACGTTGGACTGTCAGAAAGACAAACGAGCGGGTCCTAGATCAAATCAAGCCACAGCTTTTCCTAGAAGCAAAACTCAGGCTGCCGTATTTTGGGCAGATGATAAGAAGGCAAAACTCCCTGGAGAAGACCATCAAGCTAGTGAGAGACAGAAAAAGAAAAAGCAGACCAAACATGAGATGGATTGGTTCCATAAAGGAAGCCATAGTCTTGAATTTACAAGTGCTGAACAGGGCTGTCATTGGTGGGACAATTTGGAGGACTTTCATACCTGGGGTTGCCATAAGTTGGAGACAATTTGACAGCATATAAGGAAAATACCATCATTTTGTTCTGGTTTGCAAATGCACATCTGTGCTCATGTGCATTTCTGCAAGTGTGCACTAACATAAATCCACCCTCCCAAAAAATAGTTTAACCAAATGTCAACCAGTCTTCAGAATCTTTCCAAAATGAAGGAGAAGGAGGGGGAGAAGGGAATTCTGCAGCAGACTGGATTTTTTCCCAAGTCAGATTTTAAAAGAGCATATCCACCAATGAATATTAAAGACTGAACTCAGTTGAACCCATTGTGGGTTTCTCCAATATCCAAAGGGTGGTTGCCTGGCCCTTACTTTTGAAAAGGAAGAAAGAACTAATGTAACTGCATGTTTTCTGACTGTTATATGTTAAATGTTACATAGTTTAACCCTGATTCAGGGCCCAATTCTATGCGTTTTAAGGGGGGGAAAATCCTACAACTTCCAGCATTCCCCAGCTAGCTATGCTGAGTTGTAGGACTCTTTAAATATGTGAAGAACTGTGCCCTCCATCTGTTTAATTTTAAGGGAGTTTGCTTGCATGAATACTTGGATGAATGCCGTCAGCATCTTACTGGTGAATATTCTGATCTTTCCTAATTAGACCCTTTGAAATCATCATCCTGAGACATATCTAGAATAGTCTAAGAAATGTGCAGATATTTAAAAACTAACAAGGTCCCTCCCCTACAAGCCCATAGCCTAAGACAGAGGATGGAAAAGAACAATGAAACTGGGCAGGAAGAGGCAAGCCAGCATTGGAACAGGGGGTTCTTTTCTAGCCAAGATAGGCTCATTCTTCTGCCCTGATGGAGGTGCAGCCTCCCATTTCTGCAGCCTGAGGGCAACTGATTGTTGGTGCCTAGAACTGGATCCAATGGATTGCAACCAAGGGTAGTCGAATGTGGCTCCAATTCATTTCAAAGGGTCTCCTTAAACAAGGCCAATTTTCGGTGTCCATTCTACTTAGGGTAGGTAGATCCCTTGTATCTGTTCCTTTGTGGCCAATAGATGGGGCTTCATTACACGGTATGATGCTCATCCCAGGAAGCAGGAATTGCAACTTTCCAGTGGCTCTAGATTACCTCAATGGTGGCTGATGGGAAAGTGTGTTCCCTTCAGTTTTGTGGTCCCAGCATAACTGGCATGCCAAAGACTGTAACCCCATGCAAAAATACTTGGGAATAAGCCTCACTGAGTAGGACTTAGTTCTAATTAAGCATGCATTGTGCTACACAAGCATATTTGAAGACCTGCAGCTGGAATTAATCAAATGCACATTTCAAAACACTTCTGAAAGACAAGTCTGATTTTTAATTAATTTTTACTGTGAATTTCAACAAAGCCAAACTACAAAACCATAGAAAGAAAAATGCGGGAAAAGGGGAAAATGCTTACATAAATTGAAATGACTCATTTATAAAAGGTGCATATAAAACTCTTTTAAAAGTTAAAAGTGGTGTTAAATCCTCAATCTATTGTATTTTTGGAAGTGGTTGTTTATTCTTCTAATGTGATAGTTTTTTACGTGTCAAAAGGACACACTAAATTTATGTTGGCCTTGCATTAACTTACAAGCAACAGATAAGTGATTTAAGAGAACATGTGTATCAGTAAATATTAAAGAATATTCCACTACAGAGTTTATTTGTATTATGACCTCTTCTCTAAAAAAAAACAAAACAAAACAAAAAACCCCCCCACAACTACAGGAGTTTTATAAAACATGAGTAAGAGAAACATTAGTGGTATTGTGCCAGGAGCAGGTTGCTTACTTAAATTCTTGTTAAAAACACATTGAGGCATCCAACACACATAAAAGCTGGAGCTGAATAAGATGCAACTTAAAATTTATTGATGCTTCAGGCACAGATATCCAAACAATGACCCATATAAAAGTCCACTTCCTTAAATAGTTTTTTATAAATATGGTGGATGGATTGTTATGACTAATCACCCTTAATAAATATTTCCAGTAGTTAGGGCCTAGATTCTATACAAGCTGCATCTGTAGGTTTTACCATTCAGTGGTAACAAGCAAATTGTGTTTATCATGCAAATCCAGGAATAGCAAGAACTGATCGTGGGTACCATCAATCTAAGATAAGAGTCTATTCACCATGTGAACATTTTCTCATCAAAATTTTAATCTTGGTGCCCTCACAGAGGCAATTTTGCATGAGACAATGGATTCAACTGTAATTGATGCGATGTAATAAACCACCCCCTTTGAGTGTGATCAGAATAAGAGGGACACTATCCATTTTAGTGTGCCAATCACTTCCCACATTCCTCTGGAGGTAGGAAGAAATAAACATTCCCAAAATGATCAAAATGGATAATCTAAACAGAATGAAAAGATCAAAATTTAGTACTACACACCAAGTAAGATCTATGAGGCAAAACAAGGCAAAACCTACCTTCTTTAATTAGAAGTCACCTCCTTATCAAAGAAATGAAAAACCAACTAATTAAAAGATCAGCGCATTAAGTTTTCAATAACCCTTTCCAAATACAAACAGAAAAACACATGTAAAACATAGGCTATCCTAGGTATATTACTCAACTGAATTAACCTTATGCCACAAACTCAAATTTAAAGTTACTTTTCTTTCTATATCTCATCAGATTTCATTCAACTAACTCCTATTTAGCTTGATCATTTGAGTTATGTCTCTGGGAATAAGTAGTCCCAAATAAGTAATAAAATCTGGGAACCACTGAAATTGCTAAGCAGGAAATACATTCTGAGATATACTATATCAAATCACTATCAGTTCAGACTTTGATCCAATAAAGGAATAGTCAGACAAATCATTGAATTTTCCAGCATCAGACCTGAAACTGATGACTGGAGTTCTTAGATAAACAATAAATACATAAAAATAAATCTGAATGTAAATGACCATTCAAATTATTCTATTTTATTTGATCTAATAAATAAATAAATGGATCTAATAACCCATGCCAGAGGTTCCAAACACAAATCAAATATCAGTTGCAAATATGAGCATCGCCATTTCATACCTCTATTAAAAGTTACCTCTAAGTATTTAAAAAAAATCTGAAAAAAAGACCATTGTTTTATGCTTCAGCTCTTGGGGTTGGATATGACATTTTGACCCATTTCAAATGTTATAAAGGAAAGCTAAAATTTCTTAACATGACAATGATAAATCTCCAGTGAATTTTGTCAACGGCCTTTTCAGCATCCGAAAGAACGATGACAGCTGGGTTTGCCCTATCAGTACTTAAAAGCAATCAGATCAACAGCCAATCTAAGGTTATTCAGCCCCCTCTCTATTTTTAACAAATCCCACCTACTCTGGTTGAACTAGAGTAATAATTTGCTGCAATCTATCCACCAAAATTGCAGTTAACTTTTTTAATATCGATGTGAATTAATGAAATGAGTCAGTTAACACAATAAATAGGATCCTTGTCAGGCTGAGGAATAACTCTAGCTGTAACAGATGAAGGTCTGATTCAAAAGTCTAATTATAAATATGATCAACTTTTGGGACCAGAAGGGTGGAAAATGCATTATGCAACTCACAGGGAATCCCCTCCAGGCCATGTGTTTTCCCAGTGCATCTACTAGAATTGCTTTCATAATTTCTTCAGTACACAGTGCAGCCCAAAGCAACTCCATTGTGAAGAATTTAAACATGGAGATTAATTTGAGAAAATGCAACAACATTCATATCTTTTTCCAACATGTCATTACCTGTACTAGATAACTGGAACAACACTTAAGAAATGTTGAATGTCTATCAACATTTGAACGTCCATCTATATGACACATCACTTCCCTTTTTCATACCAAAAGACCATTTCCATTTCCGCTGGTGGTAGACAAAAAAAACAAAACAAAAACAAATTTTGCCTGCTCTGAAAGAACAGCTCCTTGTAAAAGAAGAATATTATTCAGCTAATATTCTGCAGCTCCTGGTAATGTAGTGTGGTCGGAGAAATGTCTGATGGGGTTGTAAGTGATATCGCCTCACTTAGAGAGATTCTGTGTTTATAGAAGGCATAAGCAACAAGTTAACCTCCTATGTCTCTCCCCTTGACAACAAGGCTTGAGCAGGGAAGGCCATTTCCATCTCTGGGGAGTTGCAAAGAAGGCAACCATGCCCCTGCATGTGCTCAGCGTGTGGGTGGTGTGATGCAGTGGAGTGTGGGTTCTCAACCCCTTGCCCCGCCCTGCGTTCTCAGCCTCAGACTTGCCAGCTCCAGCCCACCCTCCTGGTGCCAGCACGGGACTAGTCCCACCTTTCCGGGGCTGTGTATGTTTTTTTAACCCTTCATATATTGGCCCGGTGACAGGTTTGTGCACCTACTTGACACTGGTTAGCTTTGGTAGGGATGTGTGGGAGCCACCAGTGATGGGCAAGGTGGGTGCCTTTATGATGACTGGCGAGCCCAGGGGCCTGCTACTCAGGAGTCGTGTGGCCCGTGGCCAAGGATACGGTTTGCGTTGGGTCCAGACTGTGCCGCTGATCTGGAGTTGTGCCACACTGAGCAGGGCAGATGTAGGGGAGGGCTTCCCTTGCACTCATCTGTAACCCAGTAAAGAGGAGCGGGGAATCTAGACCAGTTGGTTTCTTGGTAGACTGGCTCACCCAATAAGCAGGCTAAATGCCTGTAAAGCTGCAGTTACGTTCCTATACGTGGCATTCACTGTTCCGAGGGAGAACTCACTGGAGAAGACCCTGATGCTGGGAATGATTGACAGCAAAAGGAGAAGGGGACAGCAGAGGATGAGGTGGCTGGATGGAGTCACTGAAGCAGTGGGTGTGAGCTTGGGTGGACTCCAGGGGATGGTGGAGGACAGGAGAGCCTAGAGAAATGTTGTCCATGGGGTCGCGATGGGTCAGGTATGACTTTGTGGCTAACAAGAAAGTATTCTGTGCTTGCTGCTGGGAAATCCTGTATACTTTAGAGGTCTCACATTTGGAACCCCCATTTTAAGCTCAGGAAAAGCTGTATTGAAAACAATCAGTTCTTGCACATGTTCAAAGATCAGGAAGATTTGGACTTGTCAGGTGGGGAGAAGGAGGAGGAGCCTGGGGAACCAGCACCCCTAGAAATTGAGATGGGAGAAGCAGAGGGACTTATCTCAAGGTCTCCCTCTCCAGACTCTGAGAACAGCTAGGATCTACAATTGCCAGGAGATGGAATGGGACAGGAGGGTTAGGAACCAGCTGGGCCTGGAATGACTCTTGATCCCATGATGCAGCGTTGGGAGAGAAGGGCTAGCCAACTAGAGGGGCGGCATACAGAGGAGAGCTTTCCTGCCTCCAAAAGGGCCCTCCCAGAGGGAGGGGACCAGGGGTGCTCAAAAGGAGGGTTCCCAGAAGTAGTTGCTAGATTGGGTTCAGCAAAGCACTCTGTGTATGCTCAAAGACTCCTTCCATGGCAATTGTACTTACTGGATGTCCCTTGGAGAATGAAGTACTTTTGCAAAGGAACAGGGGGTTGTTTGCAATGTGTGAAGAATGCCCAGCAGGCAACTTGCCAGCCTTGCTGGACGTTGCGGGATTTTTCTATCTCAACATGCATAGAATTGTGCCTTTGATGTAATCAATTTCTCTTCCCTCGCAATTCCTCAGGTTTTTGGCAAAGACAGCTACCTACAAATTTGCCTCAACATTTTGCGATAGCAGAAAATTGTGAGAAAATCTCTGTGATTTCCGAAGTACAAGCCTCTAAGCTAAAGTGGGGGTAGGAATTAACAAACCTGCCATCAAATATTTGGGAAGTGTTCAAGTTCTTATTGACGCCTTCTTGCAAAGAGTCAGTTCTTGGCTGTCAGAGGTAATCAAGTTCTGCCATATAGGGCTCCCCTTAAAGCTCTGACAGCCACAAATCTCTAAGTTGCCAATGAAAAGGACAGGGAATATGACAAGCTGAACTGCTTTAAAGGAATTGTCAAAAATTGCATTTTTTAAGGGGGGGAATAGAAAGTTAACAGCACCTCACTCTAATGTGTTCAAGAGACGGCAGTATAACCTTCAAACCTGAGTCACAAAATCTTGCTGCTTCTGAAACCAAATAGTTGTGGATGGTGGTGTGTGGGATGACTGGTGGACTTCTCTTCTCTCGAGGGCCCTTCTCAAGAGAGGAAAAGAAGAAGGTTACGCCATGTGTGATCTCCTGGGGCCACATACTGACAGTGAGTAGGGCGAGAGCCAAAGGTTGGTGGGACAGCAGCCTTTCCCCTTGATCTTTCTGTCCCTCCTCCTCTCTCTTCTCTCACCCCTTTCCCTACACCACTTTTATCTCTCTCCCCCACTCCTATCTCCTCCTCCACCCCGGTGGGTTGCCAATGGAGGGACAAATCCTTTCCCCCCAGCAAGAGGTCTGAATTTTCTGCATGCAAATTCGGCTTTGAAAATTCGGCTGCAAGTTTGCCCATTTCTGGTCCGGGTGATTGTGCAATATTAATAACATAGTCAAGCATTAAGACTGACCTTAATAAGCACAATGATTTAAAGCACGACACTAAAAATAAGTGTCTTGACCTGTTCCCAAGCACAGAAAACGGAGACCAGTCAGAAGTCCTGGAAGTTCCAAAACCCTGAAGCACCACAGGAGACAGGAAGGTCTCTGCAAGCAGGGGTGTCTTCAAAGTGGCCGTTCCTGATTAGATCAATGGAGCAGGTTCATACAATCTAGGTGGTTCCAGAGACAATCAGGTGCTAGACTGTTTGGGACACATTATTGGAAGCTCAAAGAAAGCTGGGGACTTTGAAACCCTACTGGACTGATTCCAGCAGGGTTGGAGAAGGGATAGATTTATACCTCCCTTTCCTCTTTCTATTCTTTCCCTCTAGACTGGTCCCTGAGCTTTCCTAGAGAAGTTGTGCTACCAAATGAGAGGTCAGGCTGGAGAGACCATACCATACAGAGAACCCTGGCCTCTCATTCCCCTTCTCTTTGCTTCCTGCCTGCCAGGATGCCCCTATTTGACCCCTGAGAGGTCATCCGAGGTTCCTTTTCTCACCTCAGGAAGCAACTTTCCCTGGAACCTTAGTATTGTTTCATCAGAGCATTAAAAGTGAACACTAACAAATTGAACTGAGCCCAGAAAATATTTGGCAATCGACACCAATCTTTAAATACGGAAGCAATGTGATCATGATACTGTGACAGTGGGTAGCTTGGCAGATTTTTCCCCCCATCTGAAGGTCTAAATGTTCTGCTAAGGTAGCTCAATGAATAGCACATGACAATTGTGCAACGAGCAATTTGCTTCCTTGTCTTTATTAAAGGAAGCATCTCCCTGATACACAAAGATGATGGGTTTGTGCAACATGACAAGCCATTTTTTTTTAAAATGCTGGGTGATGTCCTACGTATGCTGTTCACATCCTATCATGATATTTCAGCATGGTCCATTTGGTTTTTAGAAACCATGAACAGAAACAATGGTCTATTCTATGCTTTCCATGCTTCATGGAGGTTTCTCTAGAGATCCAAAGCTGCCATCATGGTTTCCATGGTTGTGGCATGCAGCTACCACAGAGTCCCTTGGAAAGAGTGGCCATTACAGAAGCTGCTCCAGTCCTCCAGCCTCTACTATCCTGTTCTGCCTAGCATAGAGGCATCTGCACATGGGCACCGTGTAGACCAATGACGAAAAGGCAGGAGATGTTGATGGGAAGGATGCAGTTTGGGATTGAATTTCAAGCATAGTGGATGATGGGATACATGGTCACAGCAGGAAGACTGAGCAGGGAGGGTGGAAAGCATGTAGCGTACGAACCACTCAATCATCTGCCAGGCACATCCAGGCAAAAAACTGCAAACCACACAGTGCTGGGTGTATGATGTGTGAACCCAGACAGATTCTACTATGAGGTAAAGGTTGGTGGCCTTCTCAAGTGATGAAGCTTTTCCATTTGTAATTAAGTCAGAAAGATACTCCCTCAAGTTGGATCACGCTTTGTTCTTATATAAAAGAGCAACAAAATGTTGGACCAAAGAAGTGATGCCATCTGGAAGACAAGCTATGCAATGATGTGCTATGTCAACTTATTAATGCAGCAAGAATGATGGATTGTGGGAGCGACAACCAAAGCGCACACATCTGTAGTAATGAAAGAGGATATGTGTCTGTCTGCCGTCAGCACCAGGCCAAGTCTGTAAAATCTAGACAACTAATACTTGATATGCATACAAAGGGGACTCCAGGGGAGTTCATCCCATGGGTATCTTTAGCTAAGTTCAAGTCAGTTAAACTCTTGACAACTATATATGTTTCCTTAAAGTCTTCTCTAAATCAAGCCATTCCAAGAAGCCTGGTCCATTGGCTACTTTTCAAGAACGCTGACGAGCATTTGTTCACATCATCTCTTGAAACATTCTCATAACTTTTGTTCTTGATCCTCAGGCATGTGAAAGCACAAAGACTATCATTTTGAATAAACTTCATTCTGGTGGAGTATCTGAGCCTTCTTTTTAGAAGTCAAGTCAAAGTTCTATTGGAATTCTGGAAAAAAGAAAGCGCAGCGATTCTGCTTTTGCTTTTGTATTTTGTATTACAAACCAAATGGAAAGACTTTGAGTAAAGGCTGTTCATGGGATGCTTTAAGCTGTGCTTAAGATATTCAATAGATGGGTCATGTAGGCCTCTATCACAGCATCAGACAGAACCCAAGTTCCATCAATTGCCTATTAGCAGGAATGTACGGTCTCCTTCATTCAGTTGAGCAACTCTGGTGTCGCCCTTTGCGTGAACTTTCTATTTAGAAAGCTCTGCGGCTTCCCAACTTTATTGAAAACATATATAATTTGATAAGAAATCTTGTTGACAACATTGATCCACTCTCTAGTTAGCAGGAAAAGGGGAAAATGGATCTAACAATACAGGATAGAGCACTAAATGAATTCCTCTCCCATCCCTCATCAGGCTTGATTAGCCATGGCTCTGATCACAAGGTGCACAGGGCAGGTGTAACTCCCACTAGTAAATCCCCTCTACATTCTTCCATACCAGCAAGATGCTGACCTGAATGCCAGATGTTATGGCAGCAATGGTAAAAGCAGCCTCCAGACCTGACACTGAATGTTCTGGGCCTCATTGACTCGTGTCGCAGGGCGTTAGGGATGGATCACCCCAGCCCACGAAGTTCCTTTCCCCAGGCACTGCCTCTTTCTCTATGTCAAGTGGGGGGAACGGCATCGTCTCTGATCTGCAACAGTTCAGGAAGAGTCCCTGCTAAGCGAGGGAGGATGGGAGGGATGGAGGACAGACAGACGGACAGAAGGGGAGAGAGGGAGAGGGAGAGAGGGGTGCATGCTGTCAGTGGCCCTGTCCACTTTGGTCAGCGATCCCACCCCTGCTGGCAAGCAGCCTCTGATGCCCTTTTGCCTGTGAATTTGGCCTTCATTATGAAAGATGATGCCTAGGGTGGAGCTCCAAGCCCGATTCATCCATTCCCCAAAAGGCGAAGAGCGGCTGCAGAGCTACACTCCCCCATGAACCTGTCACAAGCCACACAACCCTCCACATGGTGGGGCCGACTGTTTGCAGTGAGCTGCCTTTGCCGCTCCTTGTGCAACCTAGGCAACCCTCGTGGAATCAAAACCATGTGGAGAGCCTTGCATGCATAGAAAGGCTCAACTCGCCCATGAACAGAGCCCAGACCCTCATCTCCCTGCTCTCCATCACTGCAGAGGGAGATGCCTGGCTAGGATTCCAGTGCACTGCAATGGTCCTTCCAGCGAAGCAGCACCCCCTCCGCATCTGTCTTGCCGTGACACGAAAGAACATTTCGGCCATTGCTGCATCACACAGCTTGCGCAAAGCCTCGGGGCACTGCTCTGCAAAGGTTTTGCTGGTTGGGCACACCTTGTTCCGGTTTCTTAACAGACGAGACAGGGATGTGCAGCCTCAGGTCCACAGGCAAATGTGATCCCCAGGGGTTCCCCAGAAAACCACGCCCCTCTCTTTGACTCCCCCCTGCTTCATTCAACAGCTGCTTATTTGGCCGTTCCATTGTTTTTGTGCAGTCCCCCTTACACCCAATTTCTAAGAGGCTGAAATGACTTAACTTTAGTAAGATTTCAGTAAGAGATTTCAGTTTTTTAAAATTCTGCTGTTTTCTCCCCCCCTCCCTTTGGGTATTTGACCCCATCCTCGAGTTGGTGAAGAATTCCCTGATGGATTCAAATGAGTTCCATTAATCTGACCTTTAGATTCTGCAACAGACTTATGTTTGAGCCACATGGATTCTGCGGATGTGCATATCTGGATTTGTTTTTTTCTTTTTACTTTGGGAAAGATTTGCACGAAGTGGCACTTGCACACGTTAGTACACATTGAGGCAAATCTGCACTTGCAGTCATACTAATATGCATTAGCCCGAGTTCACATTAGCACTCATGTACATTGGTGCAAGTGGAATGCAATTCTTGGCCATCCCTAAAAACAATCCGATTCCATAAATGAGTGGATAGTGGCATGAACAACACTGAACCCGAAAAGCACTGATAAAAGCAGCTTTCATAAAACCTGTACATCCTTACCCACCCCTTTGAAAACCTTTGGTTGTACCTACCACTAGTGTGTGACCTGTAAGAGCTTCTCTGAAATGAAATTCAGCCATTGGACTGAAAAAGGTTCACAGTCTCTGAGCTACAAGTCAGGGCAGAAAGCTTACTGTAGCATCCAATACTGTTCATAACCACTGCTAGGATTCGCATCTTCTCATCTGGCCAATTCTCTTCTCAGAAGGCGAACAGACTGTGGAGTCTCAGTCTGCCTTCCATATAAAGTCACCCCTGCCCAGATTTCTTTTAAACCAGAAAAAACAAGACAAGCACCTTTCCTGCTGTGCTTTAATGGGGAGGGGAATAATTCATCTTGCAGAAGGCAAACATCTGTTAGTCCCAGTTTTGGTATAAACTTATTGCCACCTCAGTGATTTTATATGAGCTCCGAAGCGCTGCCAGATAAGGGGCACAGGGCTGCACTCTTCGCAGGCTGCAAACTTCATTTTCCCTGTACTAAAAATAGGCACACTAAAACCAACACTCCACAGCAGCTCGTTCCAAAGGCCGTTAAGGCTCTGCCATTTGAATGCACATGACCATCAGTGTTGATCTTGTCTCTGTAATGGGGGGTAAATAACTCATCTTCAGCATGACAGATCTGTATTTCCCACAGACAATCACAGAAGAGACAGAGAGAATCCAGAAATCAGTGCCGACAAATAGGGCAAGTCCAGCCTCAGACATTTATGGGCCCTGGAGATGGAAATGGACGGATCAACCAAATACCACCTTTAGCCGCTCAGCAAATCACTGATGGATGGAGCTGCTGGCGTGGCTGTCGCATCAGCAGCTGCTTGTGTGGCAGATCAACACAGCGGCATGGAATTGGCATCCCTTGCCTAATCATGCTGGATCCGATGGGTACGGACAAATGGATCGTACAGTTATTTACCTGAAATAAAACTTTCTCAGATGAAGGCGCTCTGCAAAAGGCATCCCCAACTATGCTCTATTTTTCTTTAGCTAAAACAAGCATGCCATGAATCTCCCAGTATCCATGCATAAAGCCAGTTGGCTGCTAACTCATAATTTTTCTTGCTATTTTAGCATGTTCCATCTACATGCCATGGAGAATATTATTTATTGACTCTTACCGACAAAAGGAGGATAAATAGGTCCTTGGATTTACATAAGGAATATGTCGACAAGGAATAGAAGGATGCCAAATGTATTTCCTCTTTTTGGGAGGGTCAGATTTTCTTCCTATAAATGGGAGCCAGAACACTCAAGTATAGGGTGATAAATCATGCCTTGGTTATAGCCAGATTTTGGATAGAAGAACAATCTCTGCGTTGCTTGATTTTCCTAAGTAAATGAACCTCTTACAAGGAACTTTGGAAAGAGGGGGAAAGATAGGGTCCCTCCTGCAGTAGCATAAATCTGTGTTTACTGCCCTCAATATACACTTGGAACATTATTAGTGTCTGGGTGTATTTACAGATTTCACCATTGATAATCTGAAGGAATTCAGCTCAGCTCAACTTCAGCCAAATCCAGTAGAAATTTATCCATAATGCACCTGTGTTTAACCATATTATGCCCTGGGCCATATTATGCTTATCTTAAAAAACAAAACAAAACAAAAATCAAGGAAACAAAAATGGTATCCCAGTGGTCCGGCCCTCAAGATAGGAGTGCTCCTGATGTAATCCAAGCACTGCTTTTCATGTGGGAAGGAGAAGTACCTCTGGGGAGAACCATTAGAGCTCAATAAATGGTCAGTTGTTTTGTTTTTGGTCCCAAGGGATGCTGCCTGTATTTTCTGCTTCCAGCACCAGAATGTCTGCATGTTGTATGTCTCCAGAAGAAGCCGTGAGATGAAGCAAGCAGGTTATGGATAGCCATTCACTGCCTCTCTTCCGAAACTAAAATGCCTACAAATGAGCATATGGAACTGTAGACCTGTGTCCTGGGGCTGTGCAGTGGATTGTTCATTGAGTAGTATTAGAAATGCTGAGAATTATCTTATAAATAGATCTTGATTTATGGTCTGATTATGGAGGTGTTATTTGTGTCACAGCCACTTATTTCCTATAACCTGAATCTCTGAGTAATGATCAAATTAGTTAAGATTTACTTGCTTCCTTCGCACTTTTTCAATTTGCAATATAATGTGTTCAAAGAAATATGAGATTAACAATAATTCTAAGTGGGGCTTTCTTGGCTGATTGGATATTAACTTGGCCGTATATGTTGCCTCTTCTACATTAAATGTACAGGAAACACACCCTTCTTTCTCTGAGTCTGTCTCTCTCTCTCTCTCTCATACACACACACACACACACACACACACACACACACACATGATTTGCTTAGTTGGGTGACAAAGTTCACTTCTGAAAATGTGCCACTGGGGAGATGCAATCAGATGTATATGCAACCTGCCCAGGAAAGAAAGAATCAGCACTGTAATGTGAGCATTACCATCCATCCATCCACACAGATTTATTTATTTATGCATTTTAGTTTTACTTCTGAACATGAAACTGTTACTTTGCACATATGGGATGATATGAAGGAAGGAGGAAGGAATGTAAAGGGAACAGAAAAGGGTGCTACACTGGAAAATGAAAACAAACTGAAAATCAGGAACAATGGTAAACAAACAAACAAACAAACAAAAATGGAATTCCTAGGATTCCTTTTCTACCCACAGTTTATTTCCTCCGTCCTTGACTCTAGCACAGTAGTTAAACCTGGGAGAGAATTTTGGGGTATTCTAGAATTCATTTGGCTAATGCTGTGGTTTGGTTGTATGTGTATCTACCAAGCTCCAAAAGAACCACTGCAAGGAATCTAGGCTTCAGTCCTCTGCTTACTTACCTGGATCAATGGAATTTCCTCCCAAGCAGGCAGGTATAGGTTTGGGACTGGTACCTGGGTATCACAATACACCAGCAAAGTGGATCAGGCTGTCTTCCTGAGGTCTTTTGACTTACCAGCTTTCTGGCACAATGGGACCTGGAGGCAGGATCATTGGAATCCTTCTTTTGCAGGAGTAAAACTTCTCCTAGAAAAATTCTCCAGGGCTTTTGCAAACTGGTAGCATCGCACACTTCCCATATGCTGCTGCTTTACTAAAACAGGATGGAGGAGTGTGGTGGGGCTGAATGCTAGGGGGAGGGCTTTGGGGAAGCAGGAAGCCTGGCAAGGATAGGTGAGGGAACATTAATTTATACTGTTAATTTATGTTATTTTAACGAAGTTTATTTATGTTTGTGAGCTGCCCCGAGGCTTCGGCGAATGGGGCAGCATAGAAATTTTCCAAACAAACAAACAAACAAACAAACAAACATGCATATGCTTTATTTGCTTGGGTTTTAATTAAGATCAGAGAAGAACTGTTAATCTTGTAAAGTCTGCCACTCTTTAGAGGCAGTCTTTTAGGAGTTCCTGGAGTGCCTTTTTGAGCCCCAGCTTGAAGAGCATTGCTGGCATACCTGGAGGGTATAGGCCCCTAAATTAAAGGTGTGAAATTTCTAGCCTGTGGCCCTAATCATGCCAGCTTATCACTTTTTTTGCCCCAGTCCCACCCCTGTTTGAGAAGCTGAAGGGTGGGCAAAGCTACCATGACTGAGATGATCTTGGTTGTGATGACTTCACTGCTCATGAAGCTTCCTGGACCATGGAAGACAACATGTCACAAAGCTAGTTCCTGATTGGATGGCCCATCCATCACTTCAGCCAGGGGGCTAATTCTGTGTGATTGGGGCAGTCGTACCCATGGATGACAGGGCGGTGGCTATGCTTAACACTGTTGGAGGCAGGACCATGCTTACCTGATCGTATGCAGCCCATGGACAGCTGAGGGACTGTCATCCAATCCCATCGTTCAAGATGGTTCTCCCCCACTGCTCGAAAGACAATCTGCTGGAGGACACTGGGAAGTAAGGGGCATTGCTTTCAAGTTCTGCTTGTGGGTTTTCTACGACATCTGCCTGGATGCCATGAAAAACAGGATGCTGGACCAGATGGTTCTATAAGATGGCCTATAGGAGGCACGGTGGCGCAGTGGCTTAATGACACTAGATGTGCCGACCAGAAATGGACGACACACCAGGGGTTTGAGCACAGCACTGCATGACAGAGTGATCCCTGTCATTTGCCTCTAGCTTCTGCCCACCCAGCAGTTTGAAAGCATGTAGTACTGCAAGTAGGTAAACGGGTACCACTCTGGTGGGAGAAGCTAGCTGTATTTGTGAGGAGAGCGGGAGCCCACAGTGGACCTGCTGGGAGGCGTGATTAGAGAAAGAAGCCCAGATGAGCCAACCACCCAAATGTCAGCTGGTCTGCATGTGTGTGGAGCTAGTTTGCCCCCTGTGGAGCACACTGGATAAGCACACGAGCATGAACAGAATGAACTAGCAATTGCAGGCAGCCATACATCTCCTCTGTATAGCGTTATAGACTCCTGGCTAATTGTTCATCGTCATACGCTAAGTAAGATAATAAAATGGCCCATCAGGTGTTCTTAAGTAAAGGAATTCCATTGATTCAAGAAAGTTTTCCTCACTCCTTGAATCTTTTTAACTTTGGCAAGAAGATCTGTACATCTGAGACTATCTTCTGCCAGTTGATTTACGCTTTATACTTCCCAGATAATAAGGAACTCATTCTCCAAGTGTGGATTCTTATGTAGCCAAGGTGACATTTATCGACACATTACTCTTTGGGAAACCTCAAGCTTTGCGGAAGTGCAACGGAATATTGAGGAGGAAACCCCTCTGGGGGCGGTGATGGGGAAGCTAAATTGCCCCGTGGCCAGTGATCGTGCCAAGTGGCCCTGGGACATTTCTTGACTGTTGGGAAATGAATAGCCCAGAGTAGGGTGGGAAATAAAGCGGAGTAAAGTCTGAAAGGGCACGGCTGGTATGACTGAAGCCCTCCACACTGCAGCATTTTGTTTCAGGTCCCTCTTGTCCATATCAATTTGCCATCCTTGCACAAACATATTGAATCTGCCATATAGAGTCTGCTATACACAATAAACTGATCTAATTTGGGAGCAGTCTAGTGTGCAGAATAACAATAAAAACCACAAAAGCAAAAAGAGGATCAAAATAGAACATGATTAAAAAAAACATATAAAAAGAAGAAAAAGCTCCAGTGATCTTTGCAGTTTCCCCACCTTTCTTTGCTTTAAATGGTGGCTGAGCAGAACAATTATAGAAGCTTGAATATTTTATATTACGTTGGTCTTCTGCGGAGAGATTATAAAAGAAACAAAGCATATTTATTAATGCCTGCAACAGAATGCAATTTATTATTGATTCTTCCCATTTGCTTATTTAGCAACTGATGTTTGTAGATAATAAAAGTCTAAGGGATTGCTGAAATATTGATTCTTCCAATAGCTGAAGCTATATCATATTCATCTGTTTGTTGGTCTATCTATCCATCTTTCTTTCCCTGGATGACAGTTTTTCTGCATTCTGCTCTACAGCTACATATATACATTGATGCTAAGTCCAAGATAATACAGTTTTGTTGTTCATTTGCTTGTTTTTCTCATTTATAGCCTGACTTTCATCCACAGCACTGCAGACAGATTCCCACCCAGGGACTGGCCAGCTCTAAACCTGCTTATCTTCAGGATGCATCACAGGCCTTAAGCAAAGGTGCTGGAAATCAGTATCCCACCCTTATCTTTAGTGGCCTAGAATAAAAAGCTAAAGCTCTCCCTCCCTGAATTTAATCTATTTGTAGTGCAAACTTATGCAGGTCCATTCAGAAGTAAGTCCAGTTGAGTGCAGTCCCAGGTAAGTTAGTAATTGTTTACAGCCTTCCTTCCACTCTAGGTGCTATAGTCTAGTCCTAAGCAAAGAGTTTTCACTTCAGCAGAATTAGTTTGAATTCAGGTAATTTTTGCCCTGTGGGCTGCAGAAAATATGGTCAATACCAAAATACACCAGGCTGAGCCAATGGAGGTGCTTGGAACCATAGGTACCACTTGATTAAGGAATATCAATCTGCTTGCATTCAAGAGTAAGTGGAAACATTCTGTCTCATTTCTACATCAAGTTGTTATTTTTTAAAGTCCGCATGAAATGTTGTATGCCTTTTCGTATGCATTTTCCTCAACATACACATTTCTGGAGCAAATTTCCTTCAAATATAAGCCTATTTATATGCAATTCTCCCTCATGTATGTATTTTTGGACAGATTTTGCATTTGTGGCATGCCGAAAGAGAGCGGCATGCCAGTTTGCATATTAGTCTGGGAAGTGCAAATTAGGTCACTTTGCATAAAAATGTGAATGCAATTAGTTTCTCCCATGTCTAATCTGCACATTCAGTGAAGGCATGTACCAATGACCAAACCTCAGATTGCTGAAGTTCATTCCGTCTTGGTGCTTCTTCCAATTCAGGTCATATCAGATCATGAGCTTTCTCCTCCTCGTTGCCATTATACCTGAATGTGCATTTTCAGGTATATTTTTCCAAACATGCTTATCTTTGAAATGTACACATTCTGTTCTTATCGATGTATATGTATTTGTCAGAAGTGCATATTTTTCAAACATATACATGCTTTTTTTTTGAGGGGAGTGTCTTCAAACTGCAAGTCTTGCACAGCTCAGAAATATACTGACTTTGATTTCAGATTGCTTCTGAATACATGTCCCATCCAGAAGGTGTGGACAGAGTAAGCCCTGATGAAAAAAATGAACTGTCACACATTTCTCATCATTTTCTATTCACTGCAAGGTCTGACTCCAATCGCACCAGTGGAGTGTAAGCTTGCTCTTTATGGAAAAAGACCCATCCCGTACAACATGTACAGCTCCATCCTGTTGTGGTTGAGGACCAACTCCCTGAAACACAGAACCTCCATGTAGCCAAAGAAGTCTTCCAGATCTTATGCGGATAAAGAGAACTTCTGCAAGTAAAGGAGGGGGTGACTTCTGTGTGGTTCTTCCAGATGAGACTTGCATGATGCCATCACCTCACACCTTGTTCATGCAGCATCATTGGTGTCCGGACAACATCTTCTGTTCATAACACTCCCCTGTTTTCCCACCACTCTTCTTTCCTTTTTCCTTAAAACTCTTAAGCAAGAAAATCTCTTAGGCAAGAAAAGATAGAACAGGAGCACAGTGTCTTCTAATGACTAGCACTGGGAGCTCTCCATCTGGAAGCACCCGGAATTTTTTTCCTGGGAAATGATGTGTCATTACAATGGAGATTTAACCATAGAAATACATAGAAAGCTTTTCCACTACTGGCCATAGGCAGCTCTCTGGAGTGACTCAGGAGCTAGAACCAGGAGTCCAGACCAAAGAGCCCTCAGGATCAGAGAGAAAATGGCAAGCCAAGACCAGAGAACAACCCAGCAAACAGGACAGAAGAGAAAATGGCAATCATTCAGCCTACCTTGTTGGTCAATGAAGTCCCACTAGGACAGGAAGACTATGAGTACTTCTTCCTTCCCAGCAGGAGCCACTGGCCAGCTGAGGCAGAGCCAGTCTGGAAGTCTCTTCACTGAGAAGAAGTTGCCACATGAGGCAGCAGCTTGTGGTTCATGATAGATGGTCAAGTTGAGTTGCAAATCCTGGGACCAGAGGTCATCCCACAGGTAGCTGCTATGAAGCTTTCCTAGTTTCATGAAAGGGCCAGGAACTCCCTCTTTGCAGGCATTCCAGAGTCGTCATCCATCAGATTCTGAAGAAGACACTGAAGACTCAGCAGGTGGCAGAGACCTTTGAAGCTCCATCAAAGCCCACAGTTTCCCAGGTTAACCACAAGAGCAGACATGTTTTGGAAGAGACAGGAGGGATCCAAAAAGAGGTGGAGGGAGGACTTTTGCCTTCCCTGGCCCCTGGCCCTGTGGCAAGGCATGGGGGAGACGAGCTACCCACTTAGAGGGCTTGCACAGGCCTCACTGGCTGGCCTTTCATGAGTAGGAGCCACCCCGGGGGTGAAACCCATGGCAGGACTGGAAGGGAAGAATTTCAGGAAAAGTTTCCATTTGGGGCAGAGGCTGTTCTTCAGCGTACTAGAGGGCTTTAAAAGTTGCATCACCTTGTTAGCTGTGAAGTGTCAATAAAGATCTGCATTGTAAAAGACTCTCTGGTGTCTTGGAGTCTAGGGGAAGAAGGGAAGAGTCGGGCTCATGACACTTGTAACAACCACAGCTTAAGTAATATTAAGTCGGAAAACTGAGCACATGCACATGAGTCGCTCTATCTGAGCCCTTCCCCATGGCTGCCATCCTTTCTGCATCCTTGCTGTTTGTATCACCCTCACAAATCAGTGTGGAAGGGAAGCTATGTTGATGTACCACTTACAGAGGGATTTGAACTGGCAAGCAATTGTACTGCAGGTGCTGCGGGGATTCACGTTTCACTGCTGGCTTGATCAGTCAAGCCATATCCTTTCGGTCTGAGTTCTCTTTGTCCTTTGAGGAACTCAGGAATCAGAGAACTATTCAAACAAGAATGTGATATAATTTATGCTTCTGAAGAGTGTTAAATGCCCTCATCAAATAAAACAGTACACAAGACTTGCAATGGTTGCTGAAAAGGATGGCCAAGAGAATAATTGAGAATTGACAAATGAGCATGGCATACCATTAGTCTGTTAGCACTCACTTGCACAGCAGTGCTTTCGGGAGAAAGAACAGAGGCATAAAGGTCACAAAGAAATGCATTAACTAAGCCCGTGTGATTCCTTGGTCTCCAATCTCAATTTCTCTCTGAGGACCACGCATCACACATCACATATTTACATATACGTTACACACCACATGCTACAGGTCAGCAAGCCTTGCTTAATAAGGCCTCATTCTCACTGAGCCTGTCAACTTGTGTCTGGCATGTTCCCCTTCAAATGACAGGTGGGAGCTCACAGGACTGAACGTTTCTCCATTCACTCAGAGCCAGTGTGGCGCAGTGGTTAAGAGTGCAGGGCTGGGTCTCGGGCGATCCGGGTTCCAGTCCCTGCTTGGACATGGAGCCAACAGGGTGACTTTGGGCCAGTCACAGACTCTCAGCCCAACTGACCTCCCAGGGTTGTCCTTCTGAGAAGAAAACGGAGAGGAGGAGGAGATACAAGCTGCTTTGAGCTCAGTGTAAGAAAAAAAGTGAGATATAAATCCAATCAATCAATTAATAGATAAACAGATTCTCTGCATTTAGAAAATTTAATATGCCCCAGGACGTGGTCTGAAGGCACATGTGGCAGTCATTATCAGGTCTGCTGATGCTTGGATGACCCAGGGAGCTTGGATGACCCAGGGAGCCACATATGACCACCGTGGGTTCTACAATGGAGAAATGGCATGGTGTAAATGCAAAAATATTAAATAGCTCATAATAAACCAGTGTGCTGCTTTGCTATGTGGATTGCCCTGGAATAGGTGAGCGAGCCATCCTTTGCGTCCTCACCTGCAATCTGATGTGAAACACCCAAGGCAGACCCCAGCTTGGAGTGAAACATCACCAGAATGGAGCTCCTTCTCTGTGTCTCTTCCAGGAGAAGCAGAAGTTGGGGGCAGCAAGAGGCCCTGCTTGGGTTTGGGAACCCTTTGCGTGCAGCTGAGATTGATGCCTCCCGACACAAGGCTGCCACCTGAGTGAGAGAAAGGGCTAAGTCTGTCCTTCATGAAAAGGTCCGGCAGTGTGCAGCATGATGGACTAGGACCAAGGAGATCTTGGCTCTGCTTCCATCCTGGCAGGAGCACTTACTGGGTAACTTGTTTGGGGGATAAAAAGGATAGCAGGACCATGCAAACTAGCTTGGCAAGGGGAAAAGGGGAGGGATAAATAAACAAGAAAGAAAGAAAGAAATTAAATGAATGAATGAATGTTCACTTATCAAAGAGACTCGGTTGACCAAGACTCCATGCAATAATGTGTAGCTTGACCTTGAACAAATGTTACCTCTCCTCTGCTTCTGAACATGTTCACATCTCCAGACTTAAAACCTTTCTGCGCTATCCATGAGGGATGAACAAATCACTCCGCTTTGGATTCTCTCAGTTTCTCATCTGTGCAATCTTGAGTTTGGCTCAATTTGAGTTTTGTGTGTGGCGTGTATGGTGGTGGTGGTGGTGAAGCTTTGCATGGACATTCCTACATTGTCGGTGCACATTTCTCCTATTCAGTTTTCCTTTTGTTTCTTTTTGCACACATTTTCCCCAATATAATTCACTTTCATGTTATTTATCCACATTGATGCCAAAAAACGCTTGGAAAATGGCATTGCACTATTTGGAAAAGTGTAAATTCAGAAGGATTATTTGGTTTCTGTTTGCACAGTGGTGCAAAAGTGTGAAATTAAAATGCACATTTATTCCCCAACACCCTACCCCCTGCTCCTAGATAACAAACTGTAGCTACCTCACCTCACTTCTTGCCCACTGCTCCCACTCTTTGGAGCACGTGTTTTATCCCTGCTCACTGCCTTCATGCCTTGATAACAGTCTTTTCAGTAAGTAGTCTGTGTGAACAAAGGGAATGTTGAAAGTGGAAATAGGCTGGAAGCCTAAACTATAAGCAGATTACAGAGCCAGCTCTTCTGACAAAGCAGAATGAAGGACTTTTTCTAAGACATCTTTTTTGAGCATACCCATTTGCCTTACCCAAATTAGCTCTGCTCTCTATAAGATATCGAATGCACTACACAGTCTCAAATGTTTGTAATACTATATAATCACAGCAGCTGTGCTCTCTACAGCTAACAGGCTATTAGACAAGGCACACAGTATCTTCATTTTTATACTCTAATTTCCAGTTTTGGTGTTATGTTTAAGTCACGTTTAAGCTCAGTTCCAACAGGAATGTATACCAATATTACCACGCAGCCTTGTACACCAATTATTCTTGGATGGGCAGTCAGGGATGGCGAGGGTGAGGGGAGCCAGCACAGTGCTGTTAATGTAGGAAGAACTGCTTTGGTCTCCTGTAATCAACCTGACAGCCCAAGAGGGGAGGGGAAATGTAGAGCAGAGACAAACGGGAAGCATTGCAAAAACTGCAGCTACTTGAAGGGCCCCCTTGTCCCCTGCCATCTTGCTCGCACACTCTGTCACTCACACACGGGCCCATCTCTCTTGCCCAGCACTGAGGTTGTTTCAGCTGGTCATCACAAGGGGCAGAGCCTTCTCACTGTTGGCCCCACAACCCTGGAAGTTCTTGCCATCTTTCCCTTAAGCCTGGGATGCGGGTTTTAACTAATTAGTTACTGGTAAGTTTCATTTTTATCGACATTAATTGACAAGCTTGGTTCTTATGGGTTGTCCTAGAATAAGTTTTTATGGATTTTTTAAAGGATCAACTTCATTATTTTTTTATATTGTATGAAGGTCCTGTCCTTAAAGGCAGCCTGGAAATAATTTTATGTATACAGAGAGAAGTACATGCACACTGTCGCTGATGGCAATACCCACATGCCAGCCACACATGAAGGCAGATAACGAACTTACAAGTATGCGGGTATGCCCCATCATACAAGCTCAACGCATCATATCACAACACAGTGCAACATGTGCAGGGAAGGCGCAGGGCCCTCCCCGGATCCGCCCTCCCCTGTGGCACAGGCAGGAATGTCCCCAGCTTCTCTCCAGGGATGTCCCGGAGCTCTGCACAGAAGCTCCATTTTTAGCATGACACCCAGAGGGGAGAAACGGGGACCCACAGGACACCGCACTGCCATGGCTCCCCGGGCACGAGGCCAGAGGCAACCATGCGCAGCTCTCCTGGGACGGGAGTCCTAAACCCATTCCTGAAGGGAAGCTTCTGTTTCTGCCTTGCCTTCCCTTTTGCCATCAAGCCAAGTGGGAGGTTCAGGACAGCGATGTCAAGGGAGGCTCACCAAGACCCGCTGGGGCTGGTTCTTGCTGAAGGCTCCCCAGAAAGCCAGGCTCCGCACGGATGGTGGGTCACAGACCATGGCAGGTGATGCCCCCTTAGCTGGGCCCTCTGGTATGGCTGCTCTGTCCGTGGTTGGAGTTGATGGTCGGTGTATTCTTGGAGGCACCTTTTTGCTCTGTGCAGTCCGTTGTCCCCGTGTTCAAGGCGATGCTGAGCGGAAGCAACCTAAGCCATTTTCATTGGGGTATTTTTCCACTGACTTCACATGTACCAGCTGTCTTAGCAATAGATTGTGATTAGTCAATGGTGCTAATAAAGCTGATTCTTTGTTATAGCTGGCATTTATTGCATTAACAGACAGTTTTTTGTGGGGGGGGGGATCATTCCCTTTGATGGAGGCTTGAGCTGCGACAATCCCTTTTGAGAGCATGCCAGAATTGCCGATGCGAATAAATTCAGAATGACAGTCAGTCCAAATTTCCACTTCAGCATTTGAGGGATGATTAAAGGTTTGGGCTTCTAAAACTAGAAAGTTCATGGGTAATGTAACCCTGTCAGGGCCATTTTTATTTCAAATGGACTGAAAAAAACCTGTGAATTTGCATTCATAGCACAAAACAAGCACTGGCAAGTTGTAAAATCATTATTTTTGCAGCTGGCAGACAAGGATGGCAATGCTAAGTATGGGGCAGTTTTTAAAAAGCTTGGAGATGAACATTCTTGATAAGGGGAAAGACCATCCCAGAGATGACAGGTAACTCTACCCAGGTAGGTGGAGCAATCACAAAAGGTGAAAGTCAAGGAGCAGTTAAATATTTTGCTACATGCATATCAAACGAGCAAGGAGATTTTAACTGTGAATGTGCGTACATGCAAATAATTGTGCGTATTTCATAACTGAGAACATTGTACATTATCCAGTCTGTATAGATGACAGGCAATCGAGGCAGGGAATGTGAGTTGATCTGAGATATGTCGTACATTGTATGGGTCAAGTCCATCATGGCATGTCTGTCCCAACAGCCAGAGTTCTATGTGCAGCAAGTCCCATGCACCCTTCCCATGTTGTCTCCAAAAAAGGAATAAGAGCACCGACTGGCTGATGTGCATGTTTCCTTTTCCTCTTCTGCATTCACCAAGATCACTTCTAGGCTACCCATGTGGATTGGACAATGCATGCAATCCCTTGTTCTGACTGTTGGCTTCCATGCACGTGCCCCATGCTTTCACATGAATGTGATGTGTGCAAACGCTGGTATTTCTAGACATTCTTCAGCAAATCCAGAGCTTCGATGCAACAATTTCAGGAGCAGAACTACGAAAGATGGAAATGGGGGAGTTCTTTTAATTGATTCCACTTTCTCCCTGCATCTCCCTGTGATCTGCAAATCTGCTCTAGAGGATGGGTGAAACAGTGTGGGATATTGTGAAGGGAGCTCAGAGGACATAAAGAAATCAGCAAAAATTCCTCCAGCCACCTGACCTACCCATGAAGCCTCCACTGGATCAAAGATTGTTCCACAAATAGAAGGACCCATCATAGGTGGGCAGAGATGTAACTGAAAAGCACATCTTGTATATGCATGTTTAATAAATAGCAATTTAGTGCCTAAGTCCTGGTTTCCAGTATAGTTTGCCATATTTGCAAACAGTTATCCTCCATATGTAATAATTGCACTATCAGATTTAACAGCCAGCAATGGGGATGATTTGTGACAGTGCCCATTTCTGGAGTGGTTTTTATTGTCTTTTGCTGATGCCTCGGAGATGATGGAATGTATCTTTGTTTGTCCTGCTTTGTTTTCTGCCACTTTTCTCCCAAAAGAGAAAGCCTACAAATGACATGCATGAAAGGAAACCAAAATAAAAGAAGACAAGGGGATGTGTGGTTCAGGATGATTAATGGGCCAACATTTTATTTTACCAGAGAAAGCCGGTTATAGATTTTTTTTATTTCTGCATCATTTGCCTGCAGATAATATATTTTATAATATTCATTTTGTGACACAGCTGGAACTCAATTGTATCACGAGCAATGATGCACTCACCTTGCAGCATTTGTTAAACAGTAAATGCCTGATTTGTACAGGACAAGCAAATGCTTCGAAAAATAAAACTGGTTCGAAAACCCTGCATTTTGTTTCCAATTATACTGCTTCTTTTTCAAATACTATATGCATGCCATAGGTGAAATTGCGGTAATGAGACAAAAGCCTGAGGTTTGGGAAACTGTCTGTGTAAGGATTTGGACTGGAGACAGACAGCTCTGGCAATTTTATTCCTCCTTTCATTTTTCTAATTTTAAGTTCAGTTCATCGTGAACCCTGAGAATTTTCTAAAGTTCATATGAAACTCTATTTGCACTGTTATGTGCAAGATTAATACATGCACTTTTGGATTGAATGTTCCCCTAAAATACACATGCTGAAGGCAATTTTCATCATGGAATATATTTTAAAACATTTTACTAATGTAAGCTTTTCTGTGTGCCCTTTCTCTTAACATCTGAGCCTTGTGCACTTTTTATGTGAGAACCCCATCGCAAAATTCAGAGAACCGTTAATCAAGAAGGACAATGAGTGTCACTTTGTGCATTATTTCAAAAGTGCAAAGTTAGGTAACTTTGCATCAAAAAGACATTCTCCCCCCTTCCTGCTTTGAACTGACTTTTGGCAGAATTAAAGCAAAGGCTTCAGGAAATGGTTATCCGGAAGGATATTATGAAGAGGTGAAATTAGAGTCCCGTCTGCAGGTAAATCCACAACATGGATCACCATTGGATCATCACATTGTCTATGGTGTGCTGTCAATTTGCTTTTCCTTTTTCCTTTGGTCCCTAAACAACTGGAACAACTCAAAATTGGTGGTGATGCACTCTGACATCCTACAGAAACAGACACTCTCTTGATTGTTTTCCAAGAGAGAAAAACACACACGTCTTCCCAACAAGATGAAGAGAGGAGCACAACCAACACATGAGGGACTCGAGGCAGGCTGAACTGCGTGTAACTGCACAAGATTTGGCAATTGGAGGCAAGAAGGAATGAATGGACTCCCTTCTGGCAACTCAGTTGCACAAAGAAAATGAGAAGGTAATCAGAATGTGCAGGAAATATCTATCCAATGTGTTCTGGACCCCTTTGAGAGTAAGTGTAATGTTGTATTAGACCTCTGGGTGCTATCTGCTTTCGAATCTCTTAAAAGCAAGTAACACCAGAGGGAATTTCCAGGGAAATGGAGAAAGGGCTCCAAGGCAAATACAGATTTTGGATGTTCATTTTCCAGCTGCATTTTCACTGACAGCTCTGCCTGGGTGAAAAAGAATGTCAGGGTCAATTCCCCAAGTGACTTCTCTGTGCTGTGGGGACCTTGTACTAATGACTCTAATTACAATCCTGAAAAGGGGTCTTTCAGAGCAGCCTCACTGAACTAAGGTTCATTTTCTGGAGCTTTACAAAATATTCTTCCTTCAATCTCCTAGGTGCAGAAGTTCCACTTATAAGTTGACAATGCGACTGGTTATATCACTGAGGAAGAAAATGAGCAGGAACAGACATGGCTCACCCGACACCTTGGAAAAGAGTAACAAAGCTAACAGAGACATGGGGATGCACAAGCATGCTGAGCTGAAAGCTACAATCCACGCGCTGAGCTGAAAGCTACAATCCACTTTCGTCTCCCTCTGCTATTCATCCACTGGTACCGTAGCAGTGGAGCACTTCATGGAAGCAACCAGCCATGTTGAGAATACCTCCGTGCACTTAGGAGGTGCACGGAGGTATTCTCTGGGAAGGAGGAAATGACTGAGACAAGGGACAGCTGCATGGCTTATTCTTGTGCAACTTTTTTTTTTTTTTAGTAAGGTCTGTACAGAGGTTTAGTTCAAAAATTTAGGCAGCGAGAATATTGTAAGCAATATTGAATGGGGACTGTTGAGTCTGGGAGCTGAAGGTACAGGGAGCTGTCCCCATGTCACTTTCTCCTGGAGCCCCCAGGCTATGAATCAGAAAATTGTAGAATAGTAGAGTTGGAAGGGGCCAAGAAGGCCACCGGGTCCAACCCCCTCCTGTTTCAGGTTGCCAGTTTAGACTATCCCACTCACATGATTGTCCAGTTACTTTTTGGATGCCTCTAGTGTGGGAGAGCCCACAACACAGAAACATAGAAACACAGAAACAGAGCGAGTCAGGAGGGGTCTCCCGGGCCATCTAGTCTGACCTCCGGCACCAGCCGGCTCCGCTCACGACATGCCCACCATGTGCATGTCCAGCCTATCTTTGAACACCCGCACTGATGGGGCCTCAGCCTCTCTAGGCAGGGCAAATGAATGAACCAGGCTAGCTTCAAAGTCAAGCTGCATCTAACTCTTAGGTCCCAGAGTCCTGTGGGTAAGTCTCAGGTGTAACCTACCACCTGGTGTCACAGATTTTCACCTAATCCCAATCTACATATATTTCCCACACATGTCTGTGATGGAATGAGATCAGGTTAACCTCATCCTCTACAAAATAAACTTGACTTTTGCTATGAAGTGCAAAATTAGTCAAGTTCCTATTGAAATGTGAACCAAATTAATGTATTCCACTTCTCTAGTAAATACTAAGCAGATTTCAAACTGAGCTGAGGGCTTCTCCCATCCCTGCTAAATACAGCAATCCATATATTTGCAACCCCTACTCTAAACAAATATAAAGACACTTAAATACTTTTCAGAAACTTTATGAACTGCAAAATATGTCTCATCTCCTGGAATATCAAGAGCACACTGCTGCTAAACCCCAGCCTCTGAATAGTCCTTCCTTTGACTGAATACAATTTGAGACCCTTCAGTACTTGAACTGGCTTACAACAAGTGTCCTAGTTCAGTAGACGAAGTCTATAAAACAACGATCTCTCTCTGTTTTGTGTCAAGTCAGGCAAAGCAAGAGTTGTGTCAGGACCCTGGACAGTGCCGGTTAAGCTCCAGTTACTGGACAGTATGGAAACATAATAAATAAATAAGCATTCTCCCAAAAGTCAGCTGCAGTCTTCAAGAAGGCTGGCAGAGTCCGGCCTTTGCACAGCTGTACCCTGCTAGGTGCTAATGGCAGTGTCGGCCTCTGCATGGCTAAGGGAAAGGAGAAGCTGCAGGAGAGAGACAACCTCAGCTCAGGAGTCGGGAGAACTGCACCCACAGGCTGCGCTCATCTAGAAGGAGGTGATGAGAGCTCTTTGACTGGGGTGAAAGCTGAGTTCTTGCCCGAAGCGGAGTTCTCTTCAGAGCCACATGGAGCCTCAGGATCAGGGGACAGGGCAGCGACGCAGAGAGACACTTCTGTTCCCGGCATTTCCCTTCAATAACTCAGATCTGCTGAGAAGGGTTTCCTGTTTCTTCCATCCAGGAATCCAGCTCAAACAAAGACACACAGTGATGCTCTGACGGACTGTCACAATTTGCTTCCGGTAGAAGCCTATCCGTTCTGTTTCAGATCTGTTGCAAGACTTTTTCTTTTTGGCTGTTCTTGCTTATCTGAATTTCTAATGGGCCCTTTCAGTGTGGGCCTGCTTTACCTTCATAAAGTAGTTTTAGGAGCATCCTCTAGAGACCGTCCTCCTAAGCGCAGCTTTGGCTCATTTATTTTCCACATAACGGATCTGAGTGGGCTCCCAGCAAAGCAGTCTCTGCCCTTGCCCCTCTTAATGCAGCCATGTGCTTCACACAACAAGGCCCCTGTTATTCTCATGCCATTATTGATGCTCTCCTCAGATGATCAATTCCGCCTTATTGATCATGGTATGCAGAAAATAATGCAACATGTTCCCGTAACACCGCTTCGTGCACACTTTACAGCCATTGAAAATCTATTCTCAGCGGATATATTGCCCTGCAAGCATAGAGGTCTCCTCTGAAGCAAACCTCATTCAATTCAGTGGGACCTACCCTCAGGGAGGTGCATTCAAGGTTTAAATTAAGACCACAAATTTAAGGTTGATGATAAGCCCCTCTTTAGTTCCACATATCTGCCTCGATCAGCCCCTGCACACACATACAAACTCACCATTGGCTGGAACGATGGCTCAGTTCAGAAGAGAACTCTGCATTAGCGCATATGCTCACTTGGAAACCCTGGCTTGATCTGCTCTGGGTGAGCATGCTCGGGATCATGGCTCCAGCCAATGTTTATATGGGACTGCTTCTCACTTAACAGTCCGGTCCTGGTTCCTGCCATTCGCACGTCTTGCATGTTCCCCAGTACTCCGCACCCTGCAGTGAATCACACCACACCAGGGGCAACTTAAGAATGACTCGCGCGTTGGCTGGATTGCTGGTTTTCAATTACATTCCAAATGCTGCCATAGATTGAAAACATGGATTCTCTGGACAAAACGGTTCAAAGCTAATTTGTTAAAAATAGATTCCTTTTTGCTCAAATACTATTTTAATGCCCCTTAGCTATTTAGTGTTTCATAATGAGCAGAATTACACCACTGGGGCACTTTTTAAATACATTTTCTCTAAGCAAATCAATAACACTCTTTTAAAAAATTCAATAAGCAGCACCCATGACTTATGAAGGTGACTACTCCAATAGAAGTCAGTGCTCTATGAAGCACTTCCATCCTTCAGGTAGTTTTATTTTTACAGCAAATGCAATAATTAGAACCTGTCGTTCTTATTAAAAAAAAAAGTGGGTTTCTGTCACTCTCTCTCTCTCTCTCTCTCTCTCTCTGTATTCTTTTGTTTTTTGTTTGTTTTCAGTTTTTACTTAACATTTAGTGGAACAGACATGGGATATTTGTTAATTGCCCCTTTTAGAAAAGAAAGCAAGTCTTAATTAATCATTTTGGTTCAGATATAAGGTCAAAGTTGTGACATACCCTGGGGTCTCTCATGGTATTTTTACCTCTTCTGTACCCTGGCAGTCCCCTTCCATGGGAGGGTCACAAGGGAAACTAGTTTTAACTGAGTGTCTAAAACTCCCACCTTTATTACTGGATGTTAACCTGCAATCAAATAACCCACTGAATAATCCGGTTGTCTTAACCTACAGAATACAGAGCAGTAGAATCCTCTTGGAGCTTGTTTAAAAGGCCCAAGGCAGGGCTGGGTGGTAAAATATTGGAATTCAGAACCTCCTTGGAATAAACTATGCCGGTTATACTTTAAGCAAACAATCTGATCCCTTAACACAACTTCCAGCACATAGCATCACCGCCAGCTCAAATAATTAAACATACTTCCATGAATAAAACTTTGCTAAACTCGAATATAAGTGGACACATTCTGCTGTGTGTTGCAGTAATGCTAGGACCTGGATTCAACAGCTCTTCTCCTTTCCTGGTGAATGGATGCCATGGACTTCATTCATTCATTCATATATTGATTTATATCCTGCCTTTTTCCTACAAAGGGCTCAAGGCAGCCTACATCATTCTCCTCCTCCATCTTATCCCCACAACAACAACCCTGTGAGGTAGACTGAGAGTCTGAGAGAGGTTGGACTGAGAGTTTGTGACTGTTTTAACTGTCACCCAGTTGGCTCCATGGCTGAGCGGGGACTAGAACCCGGATCACCTGAGTCCCAGTCCCATGCTCTTAACCACTACACCACACTGGCTCTCATGGACTTCATGACTCCTTCCCAGCTTCATCTTGGTGAGGACACTTTGAAGGTCAAGCACTCATAGAGATTTGCCTGTGAAATGCACATTATGACCTAATCCGCATAAGGATATTGTCAGTGCTTCACACTGGTCATCTTAATTGCCCATGATATTGCCAAGGTCAACTGATGGTCAACTGAGGGAGGAAAGAGGAGAGGCTGGTAGGAACAAAATTTGGCTTTGGTTGCCTGGGTTGAAATAAAGAACAGATTTATTTTTGAGTTTTTTGCAAATGCTGGCATATTAACACCACAATCCTATACATGGTCGCTCAGAGGGTATTCCCACTTTCAGTATACTTACTCCCTGGTAAATGGGGATAGGATTGAAGCCTTAAAAAGCAAGGAAGAGCAAGTCAATACTGTAAAGTAACCAGCATTCTCCTGAGGGCCAGTTCACAAGATACTCAAAGCCCGTCAAAGTATCTGCTGAGGAAATGTTTTGGCATCACTTTTTAAAATGGATATTATGATTGGTATGAACATGTGAATCCAGATTGCTGATTTGGGGAGCCAGGACTGATGTCACTGTTGGGATAATCACATCTGAATACATGCCGCACCTCTGTAATAGCTGGGCGACCTGCAGTTCAATAAATAAAGAGGCTGCTACAAACACACCATAAGTCTCCTGCAGTTTGCCCTTTTGAGAAAAACTTCAGCTAAATAGATGGCTATAAACCTCCCACCACTCTGGGAAATCAGAATGAAATGATTTTTCAAATGCTCTTAGAGCCCTCTTTGCCTGCTTCGAACAGCTTTGCCTAAGTCTGGTTTATACAAACAGCAGGTCCCTTGGCAACACTGGACTGAATGGCTTTGGGCAGCGCATCGGGGTGGCAGCAAGATCCATGGCTGAACTGTTTGGGGGGGGGGAAGCACCTGGAAGACAGTGTGGAGGACTCGCCTTCTATTGATGCATGGCAGGGCTGCCATGCCGAAACACACGATGCCCACCTGGTGAAGTCCAGCAGGTGCAGAGGGCCCCTCCTTGCCACCTCATTTGGTGTTCAGGTGAAGCGAGCCTCAGAGAATATAACAGAACCAATAGGGTTCTGATGGAGCTGCATGGGACCGAAGAAGCATCTTTCCATTCACTTGCTCTAGCTGCATCCCCAGCCTTAATGGATCCGTGCTGCTATAGGCCATTCCTGCATCTGATGCAGCTGTTCTACAGGCAGATGAACTTCTGGATAAATCGAATGAGGGAAAGGAGCTCCCCTTCTTGGATCTGCCTCTGGGTAAAGCCAATGCTGTCCTAGCAAGCAGCACAACTGGGCACCTGACAAGGCTCGTGCAATCACAGGGACCCTTGACCAGCCAGGACCTTCATTCCCATGTCTTCTTGCCATATGTGGTCAATCTACTGTAAGAACAGGCCCAGAGGGAGGACCAAGAAGGTGAGCGAATCAGCAGGTGGTCAGTGTTGCTGCTGCTTCTCCTCTCTGCTGCAGCCAGCTCCAGCACTCACCTTCTTCTGGGCTCAAACACAATCAGTGGTGGATAAATCTGTCAATTCTAACTCATCCCAGTGGCTCATTCCACCTCTACCCTGCCAAAAGTTATTACCTTGGAATTAGATTTTTTTCTAGTCTTAAATGAAATCCATCCTGAACTTCAAGGATTTTTTTTTAAAGAAACGTTTGCATGAAAAGTTCTACACCTTGTTGTGGACAGTTTTTGTAACACATACACTTCAATATGCAATTTTGCCTAATGTGCATATTGGTGCAAGCCGCCTTCCTAATCTAATGCGGCTTGCACCATGGAGGTGATTTTCATGGATGGGCAAGCTTTAAGATGCTTTTTTTGTTTGGAGAACTCCAATTACAAAATGAGAAGAGGTGCCAGTTTGGAAGGGTAACTTGAGTTGCACCTGGCATGTGGGTTGGAATGTGCAAGGTCAGGTTAAAATGCAGAGCAAATCATTTCTCCCCTGATCGGTAATCACAACTGCAGGTGTGACTTGTGGTGAATGCAGATTGTGAGTAGTAACAGGAACAGTCCCTGCATGCCAACCTTGTCTGGTGTGTAGGCACCTCAAATATCCTGAATTGCCCACAACAGTAAAATAATAAAGTAATAACAAAATGAAATGAAACAAGACAAGGCGAAACAAAACAAAACAAAACAAACCATGGTGGGCAAAGCTTGCCCATCCATGCTGTACAGTCCTGGAGGTGATGAACGCCTTCCTTGGCTGATGCACAAGAAGTCAGTCCTGCCTCCAGTGCTTTCTTCAGTCTCTATTTTAAGGATTCCTACCTTGTGTGCCTTGCATAAAAGACCCCAAATCTAAGACAGGCTTTTGTGCTCTCTTATGAGTCCAGTGACTCTCTCTTTCATGACTGGCATTTGATTCTCTTTCTTATTTTGTAAAACCTGCTTCTTCCTGAAAGCCATGCCCTTTTCATGATAATGGAATGCACTCCTTCCTAAAGGAAACCACTTGTTTTAAAATATAACATGTAAAAAGTGCCCAGAGCAGCTTAGTAGATACACATCATGATCTTTGTTGAATTTCTTCCCCCTGTTCTGTAGAAATTCTGTAGAAATTAAGAAAAAAGACTACTATTTTCACAATTTCCCTGCCTTCTCTCATTTTCCTTTCACGCATGAGCTGTGTCGACAGCTCTTGGAAATGCGAATATGCCAGGACAAAGAGTACAACCACTCGTATTTCAGTACAATTAAGGCTGTATTTTCTCCTGCAGAGTGCACGGAGTTGCATTCCCTTCCACTGTTTCAGCACCTACTTTGGAAGAATCACAACACAGCAACAAAATTACAGCCTTCAAATTGTCATAAGGATGGATTCAATTTGCAGTACCAATCACTATTCTCATTGCAATTATCATCACAAGAATGAATCCATAATGCTCCACTTCCTATTCATTACTGCCATTGTCATAACTGAATGTGGAATGGGACTGGAAAGCCTAGCGCATAATCAACAGCACTATACATCAGGCCACTTTTGCCTTTAGTGGTGATTTGTTGCCCGGTATGAAGGCTACTCATCCCTCCTTGCTTATCTGGAGGAGCCAGTCAACATACTTTGATTGCAGCAGCATCTTCGAATCAATCTGCAAAATCACAGGGCACAGCCCTGCCAGAATGGGGCCACTTCAGCCTGCCACCGAGGGATCGCCCTGAATCACACACTTCTTACATACTGAAAACTAGCAAGCATTTCGGGGAAATGGCTAGGCTGGGAATTTTCTCCAATGGGTTATTATTGGGGTGTGGGTTAATTTGGGGGGGGGCAATTAAATAGGATCACTTTCACTACTCTCTGAATGGTAAGGTGGCAGTGGCACAGTCCTTGGGAGTGCTCAGTTCATTAAAAAAATATTTAGTTGGGTCAGGACTTTGTAGAAGCTTCTGCTCTTTGCCCTGGAAGAACATCCTGCTCTGTAATTTGAAGTGTGTGTTATGGGAGTAAAAATTGGGGAGAGAAAATTGGTCCAGTGAAGAGACTTGTCAGATGTATATATCTATGTATCTTTTTATGGTATTCTCTTTTCATACCTACTCCTTTAAGCCACAGATATGGTCTGGGCATGGTGAAAGGACATGGAACAGAGCCACCAGGCCACAACCAGTGATACCTGCCAGACATTATTTCTGTTTGTTTGTTTGTTCAACTTTATCCAAATTGCCAAGCAGATTCCAGTGACTCTAAATAGAAGAGGAAACACAATATAGTTAATTGAAAGAAAAAAATAAACATGATGGATGGCAACAAACAGAATCAGCTAACAAAAATCGTGAACACTACGAAGATTTTTAAAAATTATTGGAGATTAAAAAAAGCTCTAAAGCAAAATTTTAATATATAACCGGGCAGTAGAATGTCTAGCAAGTTAAAAGGCATGGAGCAGGAAATACTTTGTCACTGGAACCAGAGAGCCAACTCAGGATGGGGCGGGGGGGGGGGGATTCTATTTTTTCCTTTACTTATTAGTTGAATTTCTGTTAATGAAAATGCCAGCAAACACTTTAGCAAAGCAGGTGGACTTTGAAGACACTGAGAGCACATTTACATTTCTAAAGGCATCCACATTTTTCTTCCTTTTTTTAAACTACTTCTGAAACAAGTCTCTTTTTCTTCTTTAGCACTTGAAACTGCCTTTCATGTGCAGATCGGTTAAAAGACTCACTCAGTGGCTGCTTCTTCCAGTCCTGTCTAGCCAGTTCGTATTTGGGGAGGAAGAATTCAAAGGCAAGATGTTAAGGATCAGATCAAGGAGTTATTCATTTAGAAAGGAAGTCCTCTATCTTTGAAGTGTTAGGAGGCTCTCAAAACTATTTCATAATATTTTGTTAACTCCTGGCAAAGTCAAATCAGTTGTGAGATAGAATTAATTACATCCATCCATTATCCATTTTCCTTCCTTCCTTCCTTCCTTCGTTCCTTCCTTCCCACCATCTGCCCTCTATCAATATAAATTCAATCCAATGCATGGCTGCTAAGAAGAAATGTTTATTGGATTCAATGGAACCTGTCCCTAGCTCAGTCTGGATAGGATTTCAGTCTCTCTCTCTTTCTCTGCCATTTTGTGTATTCCATTGAGGCAACGTAGCCATTGAACGAAAGCTTATCATGCTGGAAGGATGTGTGAGAGATCACAGGGATCACCACAGCAGCATCTTCGAAAAGACAGCCATGTGCCACCCGCTGCGAATTCTGTGGATAAAGGGCAAGGCATGTGCACTGATGTTCACACAGAGAGCTACTCTGCACATGCAGAGTGTGGCTCAGTCAGGGCCTCACCATTGCCTGGAGCAGCTCTGCAGATGTGCATCCAGGCAGTGTTGGCCCTGGCAGTGTTGGCAGCAGGGATGAGGCCATCCGGAGCAGCCCCAGACATCCTCCCCTCAGGGGGCACAAGTGCACTTAGATGCATGTCCGTCCTTTCACAGCGCTTTAAGAAAGTGCAATGTGTCAAGTGAGCAACTCTGCTTTTATATAGTTTGTATCGTTGTGTCAGTGATGTGGTCCTTTACTCCGAGTCCAAGTCGAGTCTCAAGTCATTGCAAGAAATTTCTGGCTTGAGTCTCAAGTCTCTTCTCAAGGCTCAAGAGCCAGCTGTAACAGAGAAGAGGGAGGTGGTGATGGGGGGGGGGGTTGTGTGTGGGGGAGTTGTAACCCTTCTGATGTTCCCATCTGCACTCCTCTCGGTGATGCATTGAAGCCCTTTACTTCAACCATGATTTATTCAAGCAAATAACATCTGTATTCTACCTTACCCCCTGAATCTCCCTCCCTCCCTCAGCCTCCCTTGGGCCAAGATGAAGAGCTGAAGTCTTGCCTTACCCTGTTGCAGCCCTCTCCCTCTCCTGCCCCCACCCCTCAAAACACCCTCCCTCCCACCACCTCTGTTGTGTTTGCGCCTGCCTTCCAGGATATCCTGCCACACCATAAGCCCTGGACAGATCCAGCTGTAAAAATGTAGAAATTTCAAGTTGAGTCACTTGCCCATTGCTCCCAAGTGGAGTCTGAGTAGAGTTGCTGATGTGACGTGAGTTGGACTTGGGGGAGAGTCTCCTGACTCGAGTCCCCAACATTGGTTTATATAGTTTATATAGTCATAATACTGGAAAAAATATTCTCACTGCTGAAATTAAGATTCCGGGGGGGGGGGGGGGGGGGGGTGGAGAGGAGACAGCCATTCACTGCTGTCAGTCTGGCAGGAGCTGCACGGAGTCAGTAGGTTATATCCCACCCACCCCCATGGTAAACTGCAATCCTAAACCCATTGAACCCAGCAGGATGAGCTTATAAGAAACATGGTAAGGGCAGCAGTCTCAATACCAGATCTGTGGAAGCTGGGAAATATCTGATGGCCACCGTTTGGACCTGACAGCTGACAGTGGCATGAACGCCAGCATTGTCTAGGAATGGTCAGCAGCTATTGCTCAGTTGACACGTGCCACAAAATGCCATTTTGCAGTAGCAGTCTACATTTGACTATAGGTGGCTTGGTAGCTGTAAGTGCTTGGAAGTGTGAGGTGACTGACATGCAGTAGCAGTCAGTATTTGGCCATATCGGACCTATAGCAGCTATTCACAGTATCCCACATGTGGCACGCAGTAACAGACCACTTCTTGCTCCTTCCTTGGCCTTTGGGCCTGGCCATTGAGAAGACTCTCTGCCTCCTAGTTAGGATGCTGGCCCAGAGCAGCTGCTGAGGCATTCCATAAAGTCCGCTTTAGGTGTCCATAGCACACCCTTGTGTTGCCATCCTCATTCTTACTGGCAAATGTCCCACAGGCATCACTTTTCCCCTTTCTTTTGAAAGGCAAAACAGAACTTCAAGTAGCCAGAAATGTAGCTCACAGAGTAGCCTTTCACAAAGACCCAGTGCTGATATGTAATTCGGAAATGGCTCTGAATGATTTAATCCTATCGGTATTCATTAATCTGATTTCATGTGTAAAAGTCACTGCCGCAGCCTCTTTAAGCACAAGGTCAGTGAGCAATGGATTCCAGGGTCCTTCTCTTAATTCCAGCCCTGAGATATATGCACGTTAAGTGTGCAACAGAGGAAGCCTACCTGCATAAGCCATTTCCCTGCTTCAGGAGAGGGTAGTTGTGGCCCAGGGGGCAGAAAACTGGACTTGGATCAGCACTACATGGCACCTGTAGTGTACACCCCCATGAAGTCTATAAAAAAACTCCCCCTCATGCAGCTTCCCTTCCCGCCTGGCTCTCTGCATTCCTTGTGTACCCCAAAACTTGCTCTGGAGCTTCTCTCAATCCTACTGATGAGATCTGGAGTTGCATGCAGGGCAGCAGGGAGGAGAGGAACCCCATGGTTTCCGTTCTGGTGGTGGGTGTACACTGGTGAATACAACCCAAAGAGCAGTATCAAAAAACAGGCAAACTCCCAGAGCTGCAGAATTGCCATTCGTTTTATTAAGTTAGATTGCATGGACGGTATTCAGAATGAGAGCATTTGTTTAGCTTGCTTTGGTCATATTTCTCATTACTGGATGTCCTTCAAATATTTCAGATTCCTTTGGAAGGAGAAGGCGGAAATGTCAGTTGAACAATATCAGGAAGAAATAATTTCTTTCTATATTAGAGACAAACTTAAGAGCCCAGCATTTTTGTCTAAAAGCAATGCATAAAGACTCTCTTGCCATAAAGTAGACACCACTTTCAACTCCTCCAACCCACCCTAACAAGATTTTTTTTAAAAAAAAACCTATTTGCCACAAATAAAGCACAGCAACTGTCAAAGATATTTCATTTCGACCTCTCCGTTCTGCCTCCATTCAGTATTCCTAATGGGTGACATGTCAGGAGCCTTTGATAAATGTTGTGATTGTACATGCAATGAGATTTTAAGACTCTGATTCAAAACACCCTCCTGCCTACATCTCTGAGAAATGGTATGGACGTGTATATCCTTGAATTTGGGCAATTCATTATGAGAGCACTCCAGTAAATTAGGAAGCACTCCTTAAACTTCTCGATCGCTACCAGTCCTATTGTTCTGTGCATTGATTTGTTTGCTTGCTTGGTTCCATGGGCCTTTATTCTGTCAACCATATAGATGGACTTATCTTCAGCTCTAACTAATTCTAACCTGGATATTGATGGATAGGAGGCCATGTCTCCCAGCCCCATGTGACGAGCTTCTGACACAACAGGACATTAGAAAGTCAAGGTCCTTTTTTGCCACACCATTTTTCTCTGACATGGCTCTTGCTTATTGGACAAAAGGAAGAAATGCAACAGGTGAAATATGAAAATGCGGTGGAAGAGAAGCCTTTGCTCCCCATCCTTCTGGCAGACATGCAGCTGCTAAACCAGTGGCAACTCTCAGTGCTTAGCTGGGTTATTGGGAGCTTCATTCTCACACAGTTACACCCCACCTGTTCTTGTTTCCATCTGCATTCTGGATTACTTAGGACACCGTGCAGTCCTATTGCCCCATGACAGATGCCGCACAGCCTCTGAACTTAGAGGTGCAAGGAATGCCCTGCATTTTCTTTAGCTGGTGGTTTTTGGACACACGGATTTAGCTCCAGGGAGGTGAAGAAAAGGAGGCTAGGGGGCCAAATGGCATCAATGTACCTCCACGGCCCCTGTCTCCTCTCTTCCCTTTCAGGGAACACCCCTTTTTTCTTCCCCCCATGGATCAGTTACAACTTAAGGGGGTGGCAGCTGGCATGTTTCTTTCAGCATTAGCTGCAGGAAGGCAGGGTAGGTGCTCATACTATAGATTCCCAACTCCAAGATCATAAGAACGCCAATTATTCCTATGGCCTCCCAGAGGTTGTTGGAAGGTCATAGGATTGTTGTTCTTATGTGCTGTCAAACTGTCTCTTACTTATAGTGACCCCATGAATGAAAGCCCTCCAAAATATCCTATTCATGCTTAGCTATTCTGAATTTGAGGCTGTGGCTTCCTTATGGAGTCAATCCATCTCATATCTGGTCTTGCTTTTCTTCTGCCTTCAACAGGCAGAACTTCAACGGACTCTTCTCCAGGGAGTCTTGCCTTCTCACAATGTGCCCAAAGCATGGCAGCTTCAGTATTTGTCATTTTTGCTTCTACGGAAAGCTCCGGGTTGATTTGATCTAGTACTCACTTGTTCATTTTGCTGTTAGTCCAGGGTATTTGCAAGCTCTCCCCCAGCACCATGTTCCAATTGCATCAATTTTCTTCCTGTCAGCTTTCTTTGCTGCTCAGCTTCACACCCAAGCACAGTGACTGGGAATGCAAAAGTGTGGGTGATCTTGGCCTTGGTTTCCAGTGAAACATCCTTACACTGGATGATCATGTCTTAGTTCCATCATTGCTGGTAAAATGCAAACATTAACTAGTCATCTGAATCAGGCTGCACTGAAACTAGTAATCTTTTGCAAAACAGTGCAAATGATTTTTAAAAATTGAAAAATCCTCCCCTTGGTTTTCTGAGGAGGTCATTTTTCTTGACGGCCAACAGTAAATCCTTTATTGAATTATGTATATTTTGTTTAGTTGTCCTGATGCAGAGATGGTGGGGATGGCTTAGTTCTTGCTTTCTCCTTCATGCCTGTTGGTGCAATTTCTTTTTTCTTTTTTTATTAGAGAGGCCACCAATTACCAAAGGAAAAGGTGAAATTAAAATCTCTCTGAATCACTAACAAATTCAAGTGTTGAATTAAACATGCACTGTTTATTTTCTAGATGACTTATTGCTCATTGGTGCAGAAAAATTTGAATTTAACATTATTTTAGCAATTTAAAAACGAAATTAAAGATTCATCTAATGTATCAGGTATTTGACTTCAGACTAACATTTTAATGTCTATCATCATCATTATTATACTGTTTGCTCTTCAACACTCAGAGACAAAGATAAAGGTTAAGTCATGCAGAATAAAGACTTCATCTTTCTTCTTCTTTTCTTACTCTTCTTCTCCTCCTTTTCTTAATCTTTTTTATAATATTAGAATACCACTAGCTAGTATTATTGTTTTCTTCTGCCAAGTAGCAGAAGCAATACATTTACATGAAACCTTCATTTTTATCTGGAATCAATGTTATTTTAATTATACATTTTAAATATTGCCATCATTGTGTACTCTTCCAGCCTTTTCCAATAATTTGGCAATCTTAAATATTATGATTGGTTTAGAAGGCAGCCTGGGATCAAAGTTTTCATTCAATTTATTTGAAATATACTTGACATACCATGGATATCCTGACTGGCTAAAACTTTCATGTCTATAATTATGTTTACCAAGTTGGCATTTCCCCATCACTGCATTCATGTAAACAAGTCCGTCCCTTCTGAGGGTAATGCTGATTTTTGATCTATTAGAAAAATGAAGAGGGAAGTTAATCTAAGATAAGTGGTTGAATCCAGAGACATCATTCTGACATCAGAAAGCTAATGCTAGTGGAACAGGCTTTCTGTATCCCACACTTCCTCTTGCAACCACCCAAAATCCTGCAATTATCTTCAGAAGGTCTCCAATCCCTTTAGAAGAGATTTGGAAGGTGTGAAGAGGTTAGAGCAATAAGGAGAGGATGGCGTGTGTCATTCCACCAGGAATGCTTTCTAATGGAACAAATGTTCTGGATGTCACATTCAAACAGCCTGTTTGAACTTCCCTTCAAGGACCAAGTTTACACCTTGGGAGTCTGTTTGGTCTGGGTGGAGGCATTGTCCCTCGCATCTCTAGTGAGAATTATGCCCAAAGATGACTTATGAAGGAAACACTTTCTTACCTGGGTGGCACTCAGTCATTGATTACAACATGGTTTTAGATAAATTTGTGAAGCACCAAAACTGAGCTTGCTGAAGTTCTTCAAATTCAATCTCAGAGCTTGTTCTGAATCAATCAGAGCTTGTTTTTCCTTTCCCTTTCCTTTGCATAAAAGTCCATGGATATTTCAAGGTGTTCCTTTCTAAATATATGCATCATGTTTGCATATCTTTGTAATGGAAACATTCTTCTTTCTTTGATTAGAGCACATTTGTGTCCTCTTTCAAAAGTAAGCTTTTTCATGAATCTTTTTCAAATGTATGCATATGTATTCTTTGCTTTTGGCCTGCAAATCACATTGTAAACCTATGGACATGGAGCACAGATTGTACCCAAATTCCTATTTGCCCAAAGAGGTGTGAATTAGGTAAATCCTGATCAAAAATGGGTTGAAATGAATTTCTCATGGAGCCCTAGTATTTGAAGGCATTCTAGATTTTGCAGCTGTCTGGTTGTTTTAGTTTAGTTTAGTTTAGTTTGCAGCTTATCCAACCCTGGAATCTTTGTAAAGAACTGGTCGTTTTCTATGCATAGAACAATTCATGATTTATTTAAAAAACAGACAAGTATGAATTGTACAGCTGGCAAGAACAGGCAATCCAAGAAGGCCAGTCAGCCACTGGCACAGTAAAACGATGTTAAAGAAAAGCTGAGGAAGGGAAATAGCTCAGAACCCACTGCAGGCAAAGAATGCAGAGGGGCACCTGACCCATCGGGGCGTAAGCTAGACTGGCAACGAGGTGACTGCTGCTTCTCTAAGCAAAATGCCGCATGGCGCAAGTGTTCTGGGGAGGCGAAACATGTGTAAGTTGCACAGAATGGTTCGCTCAGCACTTTGAAATACATCCACATCCCAGAATTGAGCTTTCTATGAAGCTACTCAGCACACATTATTGAGTGTTTATTTCTATGAAAGAAAGGCAAATTGGAATAGAGAACAAGAAGCCAACTGAAGATTTGAGTATTGTTTGTAATAAAATATCAGAACAAGGGCACCATCTTAATGAATTGCTTCATTTGGAATGGGAGTGCGCATGGATGGGGAAATGCTGTACAAAACATTCAAAGATGAGAATGAATATGTTAATTGGAGCAGGTGGCTTATTATTATTATCATTAATATTATTATTATTACATTTGACTGGCATGATTTCTTGAGGCTATATAAATTCAATTCAGATGGAGTCATAAATATGGAGCGTGTATTGTTTAAAGCTATTTATGCAAAACCAGGAAAAAAGAAAATTGTAGACAAAAACATAACTGCTTTTGAGTGTGGGGGGATTAAAGCTTTTTCAATTAGCATCAATCCCTCTTTTCTTCCGATCATCTGCTTTTGTTTCTGTCAGCACATTGTTCTTTTAAGACTGCAGCACGAGGGAGGTGTCATGTTATTTTATTCCACTTTTTATGAGTCTGAATAACATAAAATGAGGTTGCACCATGCTTCACAAGCATGCATATTTAAACCTTTTCTATAAATGCATTTATTTATTATTGCTTCATCTTATGGCAGAGCACTGCCTGGAAATCATAACCAAGAAATAGGAGAATGTGTCCTTTGAGGTGTTGTTTGCTTTTACTGTATGCAACTAAGTCAATTCAGAAAGCAACAAGAACAATGGAAGGTAATTTTTACAGCATTGACTTTTATTTAAAACAGGTTTGTGAAAGAGAGCTGCCTGCAGGAAGATATACCATGGACATGCTGTCTCAGAAGACGCTAAAGAAAGTCAAGAAGGATGAGGCCAAAGGCTTATTTAGTCCCGCACTCTCTTCCACATTGGCCAGCCCAGGGGATGATGGGATGCCTGGAAGCAGCATGGCAAGCACCACTGAGGCGTCCTCCTGCTCACGTTCTCCAAAAACCGTCATGCAAAAACACAGGCTCATTTGAGACCCTGCACAGAAGGGTTGCGTGTGTGAGTGTGTGGGGTAATCACAATGCACATTACTTCAGTTGTGGCGATTCTATTCCTGACCCTCCATCCCATGCGTTGCAAATGCCTTAACAGGGTTAGAACCAAAGAACCCCAAGAAGGGCTTGCCATCTCTGAGCATATGAAGTCTCACATTTTAAACACACTGAACTTGTTTTTTTAAAGAGAGGTCTGTGACTCACGTGGCAAGCTTTGAAGTAGGTGGACCTTGACCTCGCTTTGCATCTACGTTCATGTTCAGTCTGGATGGCACAACTGTACGGCTGAGGCTAAAGAGAACACTCTGGCTTATGTGGCCCTGATGGCTTTCTTACATGCTTGTAGTGAAAACAGGCTGCATTGGGATGTCTTCCCTGCTGCACAGACATATGTCTTTTAGATGGACAACAATTTGCGCATGTGGATTCCTCACAGATCCCTAGTAAACTGGATAAAATCCTCATCGAAAATCCACCGAAAGAAGTTTCTCATATATCCCTGTACTGGAGTTAATACACAGTAAACAAGACTTCTGCCTATGGATGGATGGACAGACAGGCATGAATTAGCTACACCCATATAAAGCAACACCCATGTCTTATCTTTGTCTTATCCTATTTTAAACCCCTCCAGTTTGGTAGCCGGCACTGCAGCTTAGGGCAGAGTATTCCATAGCTTAACAGCACACTGTGTGATGCCTTTTATCAGTCCTGAATCTCCCACCAAAAATTAATAGCCATCACCACCCTTATTTTCACTGGGACCACGAAGCCTTCCTTCCTCGGAAGCAATTGCTCTGCCACTAGTTCCAGAGGGAAAGCTCTCGCTGGGGATCGCTCACCCCTGGGAAGACCATAGACATGCTTTCTAAAGATAGATTTAGCAGCATGTCTTGCTGGCCCCATACTATTTGATTTTGCAAAACAGTGCGAAGAAAACCTGTAGAATAAACTGGTCCCCAACAAAGATCCAGATATTGTGTTTTACCATCGAAGGGAAAGCTTTTGGACTGGCCGATAGCTTAACAGTGGCTAGAAGCACCGAGTCTGCTTTTATACATATATTAAAATTAGGAGTCAAGAGAAAACCAGCTATTGCAACAGAATACTGAAGCATGATCCGACAACAAATAATACAAGGTAAACCAAATTTTGGCTATTTTTCCTCCTGTAAAGGTCTAATCAATTTTATTAAAGTCAGTAAATTCAGCTGTGAATGTTTAAGAATCTAATGACTTCCGGAGATTCGGAATGAATTCAGCGATAAAAGCTAATTAGAAGGGAAATGAATGCATGAAATATCCCTGGTGTGCAAAGAAAGCGTGTAAAGACCATTAATTGAAATTAAAATTTAACAGTAGCCTAATGCTGCATGGCATAAAATTCCATCTGCTGGGCAGAGCCACTAAACAAGAAATACGCTGGGAATACTCTGCTCTCACCGGCTTTCAAACAAGTCAATGAATATAATTTCAATATCAAAACTATCCTACACAATGTGAATGCTGATGATCAGCTTCACTTTGGTACTTTCTGTAGTAATTAGCCATCAATCAAGCCTTCCCCAAGCTAGAACTATTTGGGACCAGTCTGATCAGCCCTAGCCAGTAGAGACTATGGTCAGCAGTGATGGGAATTGTAGTGCAACACATCTGAAGGCTCCACAGAACATTGAGAAGATGGGCTCATGTTTTACCCCATGTGTTGAGAAACTGGACCATAGCCCCAAAGTTAAAGGGGCATCCCCATGCTGTCTCTGCATGGAGATTAAGTAGGAGATCAGCAAAAGTGCCAGGCAGACCCCTGATCTGGTCACATCAGGAGCTCTAGCACAGACTCCCTAAACAGCCAATGCTTGTTATGGCCCAATTAAGGCCTATTTTTAATGAGCTGTTGTTCTAGTCTGTTGGAAAGGAAACCCCAAGGAAGGAGTGTGTTCACAACTAAGCTCAACAAGGATTGCTACACCCTGAGGCCGTAGGAATCCTTTGCTCAGGACCCTGCAAGAAATCACAATATTATTACTATTGTTATTACACTCACTTTCTTCCTTTTGCAAGGAACCAGACCCCTCTAAGTGTGCCATCTAGTTGGCAGAAAGTGGTCATCTAGAAAAAATACAGAGCGGGAAGGCAGAGGAGTCAAAATTGTCCCCATTGCTCCTCTTGATTGGATATCCAGAACGCTCTGTGTTTATAAGCATCACCATTGAGCCAAGATCGGAAATTACAACATGATGGTAGTTTTGGTAGCTTGGCCCCTCCCCCTGTCACTTTGGACCACCTCTGCCTTCAGTCTCACCCATCAGTGGAATGCACCCCCCCCCCACACGCCAAGACCTTGTAGAGGAAAATTTCCAGAAGATTATCGTATACCGAAGAGATAGGTGGTATAACACAATTGTCCTCTGATTCCTACCTTGACTGGGCCTCACCTTTGGAGACTCTATTGAGGCCATCCGGCAAGCCGCTTGCTAATTAGGATGGTACAGCATTGGAAAGCAGGAAAATAAACAGCGGAGCTTATCACTGTGAGAGCCAGGAACAACAGACGTGGCTAGTTAACTGTTTTGACTCTTAGATTTAGGGTAGAGAGAGAGAAGCCTCGCAACCCCGCCGGAGCGAGTTCGAGTGTGAGATCTAGCCAAGAAAGGAGGGTGACACATGCCGGCCGAGAATTAGGGGCTTTTTCCTTGTTGTTTGTGAGGGGGGGCTCCCGGCAGCTGATAGAGGGAAGCCAGCTTATTTGGTATTGTATTTCCTTTTTCATATTATTATATCTGTTTGCCTGTTTTAGAATATATTTTTTAAAACTTTAATCCACCTGTGTGCACATTGCTTCTGGATCCAAAAAGAACCTTCTGCCCTTGGCAAAACAGACCTGTAGAATGGAATGCAGCCCTTGGGCCAAAGGAGATTCTGTGCCTTTGCTGTGGACCACTTGGAACTAGATAGGTCCATGACCTCACTTGGCAGCTTCCTATGCGCAGAAGTGGTTAGTTCCTAAGAATGCCCAGAAATATCTACTGATGTTTGCATTCCAGGAGTGTAAGGCAGGCAGAAATACTTGCAAAAGCCCTCCATCTTATTCCAGATGACTCCAGAATAAAACAGGAAGGATGTGAGGAAGGAAGCAACACAATATGTGGACATTCCTTTTTAAAGTATCTAGCAGCCTTTAGATACAAATTACTCCCTCCTTGTGGCTGACAAAAATACCTATAAAATGGTATATTTTATACCAGCGATTTAAGCAGTGCTTTTAAGATCATAAGCAGCTTGGGAAATAATATGGGAGAGAAAATCACATCTGCATTAAAAGTGGGACAAAGCAGGGTGCAGGAGACACCCTGTGGAAAAGCTTTTAGTAATGACAACAGAAACCACTACAGCAGGGTTTTGTTCTTGACCTGCCTCACCTTGCGTATAATGACAAAAAATGCACCCCTTTTACTGCTTGTGAAGGTTTCCAGGGTTCACCACTCATTTTCCTATCACTTCCCTGAAAAGGCACCCTGAAAAATTGTAAATAACGAGCTGTGCCGACACAAAACTGCCGTTCTCACAAGTTTGGCCTTTGGAGTTTTGGCATTACACCGCTGCTTTCGCCGGCCGGGCAGTGTTTTCTTTGGCTGTGTTTGCTTTGTCGGGAGGCTTTTCTGTTCACTGCATCTTCCTTTCTTTTGAGTGCACGTGCACGCTTCATTCTTCAAAGCTTAGCGAGTATTGTACAGTTCAAAGGATTTCTAGGAAGCACTAGCCAGGCGATTTCCCCAGCGTAGGACCGCTCAGTGCCTCGGGCATCACAAATGTTCAGACTTCAGTATATGAAGCAGAGACCCAAGCATCCGTCTACTGCAGTTCCTTAGCAACTCACAGAACTGGGACCCTTTCAGGACCGAAGCCCATCCACAGGCCCCACTCTTAGCTAAAGGATGCCTGCAGCAGTGGCCTCACGCGCTCTCAGATCGACACACGGTCACTGAATCCAAAGGGCAAGAAGGCAAACACGTGTGGTCCCATGGGAAAGCCATGCGTTCTGCTGGCTGGGCGTTGGTGGTTGGAGAAGGCTGCCTGGCAGTAGGGATGGCTGCAAGAAGAGCCATGCTGGTTGGGTGTTTAAGGATAGGCTGGGCTTACACATGGTAGGCATGTCATGAGTGGAGCCGGCTGGAGCTGGGGGTCAGATTAGATGGCCCAAGAGGCCCCTTCTGACTCACTGCTTCTCTGTGTGCAAGGATCCGAGTGCCCCTTGCAGCCCATGCCTTCATGTTCAGAAGCCCCACGGCATGGGGACATAAAGCACAGCTTACAAATGGAAGGCAGCGCTCCACCAAAAGTTTCCTGTCTCCATAGCCAGGAAAGAAACAGCGAGGAGTTGCTGAGATCCTCCTGTGGATTAACTGTGCATAGTTTATCTGGTTTCAGACACAGCAGTCAGTCCCTTGAATATTGTTTGAGCTGGTCTTTAGCCAGATTTATTGTTTATGCACTGTAGAATAAAAAGAATATAAACCAGGCAGCTATCCAAAGGGTTCACCAGGGATGGCTGGATTTTGTTCCAGTTCACCTGCATTTCATGGATTGTCGAACATTAGCATGAAAGCAGACTTGTGCAAATGTGCTGGTGACTGTTAGTGAAATTTAACAGAGGGAGAATTAGCACTAATGCAGATTAGCACAATTCTCCCCACCTCCACCACAGATATGAAAAGCTGCCCTGCAAGTCTACAGATTGACATGATTCAGAAAAGCTGGTCCCTTGCAGAATCCACAGATCAGACTAACACAAATCTGAATGCATTTCAATCTGTAGTGGACTTCCCCGACATCTTTAGATATCACAAGCTGTCTCTGGAAAGAATATGACAAAAAAAAAAAAAAAATGAGGCCTCCATGTTTAGAGACAGTTCACCAAATTCTGAGAAGAAACTATGAATTATGAACTATGAACACAGAACTATGAATTAATTTCCACAGCATTCAGTCATTTTGTCAAGGGTTAGGAGGGAAACAATTAGAGATTTTTTTAATGAATCTGTGATACAGAATGCAACTACCCAACTGTTGAGAAGGATGACTTGGTAAACTATAATGTAATAAATGAAATGCAGTAAGAAATTACAAATGCATCTGTGCTGAAGCATCTACATTTATTAGGATTAGGGTTGGAGGGTCAGACTAGATGGCCCGGGAGAGCCCTTCTGACTCGCTCATTCTCTATGTTTCTATTACTGTTTTGATTATAGGCCCAGTTCAGTGTTCTGGTTATAATCTTGAAAACCCCAAACAACTATCTAGATCTCAACTATCTCAGAAAGCACCTCCTTCATTTTGATCCCAGACTTTTAAGATCAATCCTATACTGACTGAGGAATGAATCCCAAACATGTTCTATGTGATTTATGCCTAGTTAAGGGTGCTTAAGATTTAATGAGCAACTTTTGACCACAATCCCATGCACACTTCCCCAAGTGTAAGTCACATCACTGCAATGTGAGCAGAGTTGTGTGGGATTGTGCTGCTTGCTGTATAATGTTAGGCTCAACTCTTTCTTAACTTTTTCAACTTTGATATGAATAAGATCAAATTCAGAATATATGCAAAAAACAAAACAAAACAAAACACCCAAGCAACCTCTTTCCTACAACAAACAGTGAATATTTCTTCCTTGCTGCCGCAACTTAGAAACTGTAACATGCAAAATAGTTTTTATTGTTTCATATGTATTAAAATATACACAAAACCCCAAACTGTAACGCAGTGGCTTGGAATGGATCATCCTATGACATCTTAGTCATCTATGGTGGAGGCCCACACAGAATTCTGTATGTTCATACATCACCTTTCCACATCATTGGAGCATGGGTTTATTTTGTACATAGGTATGCATAGCTGATCATAAAATGTGAAGTGTAAGGTTCAGACTGATTCATGGGCAGTCTGCCGAGGGTGGCCATTTCCACATCGCCAAAAAGAGGAAATGTATCACCAAAAATGACAGAAAAGGAAACAGATTTGCCTAAAATATATGTTTGTTTATATCTACAGATGTCAATGCATTATAGTTTAAATGAAAATGCAATACATCTCAGCATAGATGAGCAGAGGGTGAGTAAGTGGACTGGGAGTTGGATGTAGAATATCAGAACTGCCTTCATTCTAAATGAGATCCTTGGTCCATCTAGCCCAGCATTATCAACCATACTTTCAATATGACAAGCTATGGTGGCTTTTTACCATTGTTAGGCTGTTGTATTGTCTGAACCCAGTCACGCTATTTAACCATGGTAAGTTTGGTTTTTAGAAACCATGATGAGAAACAAGTTTGTTCTATGGTTTCTCTGTTCTGCCATGGCTTGTCATGTTGTCTGAACTCAGGTGCACGGTTTCCATATCCCTGGTATGCAACTACGACAGAGGCCTCTGGAAAGAGTGGCAACTGCAGGAACCCTCCAACCCTCCAGCCTCTCTCTGTGAATCAAGGAGAAAGAGGCAAATGACATAGCATGGAGTGATGCATCTTGGAACTGAAGTTCAGAAACCATGGCTGATTGGATATGTGCCAATATTGCGGGCGACTGAGTAGAGAGGACGGAAACACAGTGTCGTGAGAACCACTTGATTGTCTTTCAGGTAGATCATGGTAAGAACCCACAAGCTGTGGTGACCACACAGTGTTGCTTGCAACCAATGGCAGCTGTGGTTGTCCTGGGATTCTGGCAGGATTCCTTCCTAACCTTTCCTGGTGATGCTGGGAATCGAACTCGTGGCATTCTGCATGCAAAGCAGGTGCTCAGACATCCAGCTATGGACCCTTCCCTTGCCTGCTCAATCCACTGCCCAGCTGTTGCATGTTGATGGGCAACACCCTCCTTTCTTGGGGTTCTTTATTGGGTATGGATTGGGCAGCCTTTCACGTAGAGGCCACAGTCAAATAGAAGACTGTCCTCTGGCATCCCTTCTTTTAGAGGACTGCTCCTTGACACATAGCCACCCTATGTGGCTATGGGGAAACGACCTCACTTATAAATAGAACGGTGCTTATAAAGTGAAGCTTCTTTTTGACATGGAAGAAAATTAGCCATGGATGATCCATGTGCTCCTCCTTCAATGTCTCTCCTTTGTTAGCAGCTTTTGCCAGCCCACTGGTAAATCTTTTCTTCATATTTACTGGCTCAGGTCTATAGTAAATTGCTTTTAGTTACCCAACCCATTAACTATGGCAAAACATACAGTGGTGCAGCTTGACATTCTTAATGAGTACTCTAAAGCGGCTTCATTTATCCGCCTTTTAACGGCAGCACTTCCGTTAAGCATTGGGATTATGAATGCTATGTGCCGATTCTTTTGACAATACATAATGATCCTCATCATTGTGAGGCTTATGAGTGGAATATAACCTGATCAGTTCATTAAGAGCAGAGAGGTTTGAATGTATTAATGATGATGTTATTTACACTCGGAACACAGAGGACTACATTGAACCCGGTGTAACTCTTTTAATGGTAATGCAATTACTCCTGGAACAAGTTTTAACCCATGTAATAATGGATACATTTCCCTTTCCTCAAGGATAAATGCTGAGACATCACTCATGATATCCCTCCTTGTCTAATTACCCTCTTGATCAGGGTGTGCATCTTTGCAGATTTATACATGCCAAGATGCACAAGTAATTTAGCAACCTAATGTCGTCCTTAATGCACTTTTTAAGAACTAATGGGGCAAATTCATGCACAGTTTACCTCTACTGAGCTTTAATGGAATTACATCAACAGAGAATTTGTCAAAGTGACTTTACCTTGATGGTGCGCTTTACCACACCATTATTCGCAGAACGGTTGTATGAAGGACAGATGATAATGAGTTGTGAAATCTTTATTTCTAGATTTTAAGTTTTGCCATGAATTATCGCTGTTCATTCACACTGTATTTCCTTCAAGGGTGTTCCCTCCACCCCATATCTGTCCTATTCTTGAAGTTGTGATTTTGCTTATTCATGTGCCATTGCTGTACTGATGATGTTTGATAGGATATGTGGGATGGACGGACGGACGGACGGACGGACGGACGGAAGGATGGAAGCTTGGGAGTACTCCTTGACTCAGAGCTGTTCCTGGAAGCCCAGCTGATGGCGGTGGCAAGGAGTGCTTTCCTACAGCTTCGACTGATCCATCTCCTGTGTCCTCACCTGGATGAGCACTCCCTAGCAACAGTGATGCTCTGGTAACTTCCCGCTTGGACTACTGCAACACGCTCTATGTGGGGCTGCCCTTGAAAATGGTCCAGATACTGCAACTGGTTCAGAATAGATCTGCCAGGCTGCTGATGGGGACCGGCTGTTACTCCCACATAACGTCGGTCCTCTGCCAGCTCCACTGGCTTCCAGTTGAAGTCCGGGCCCAATTCAAGGTGCTGGCTTTGACCTATAAAGCCCTAAACAGCTTGGGACCAAGGGGGACCAAACTGAAGGAACATCTCCTTCCTTATATGCCCTCACACCCCTTAAGATCTATGGGAGAAGCCCTGCTCTGGAAACCCTCTCTAAGAGAGATAAAAAGGTCATCAACTCAGAGTAGGACCTTCTCTGCTGTGGCGCCCAGACTCTGGAATATACTCCCCAGAGAGGTACACCTGGCACCAAGTCTATACTCTTTCCGGTGCCAGGCCAAAACCTTTTTATTTAAACAGTATTTTAAAATGCAATAGTTTTTAAGTTCAGTTGCTCTGTTTTGTAATTTATTGTTTTGTTCTGTTTTAATATTTATTGAAATTGTTGTTTTAATTGTTTTTAAATATTGTAAGCCATCCTGAGATCTTGTATAATAGGACAGCATACAAAAGCTTGTAATAAATAAATAAATAAATAAATATGGATGTATGGATGGACGGACAGACTGATTGATAGCCAAATCAAGGGCCTTTCCTAATAACTGTTTCCCCAATTAAAAAAAGCTACTGCCACTACCACCCCTTTGACTACAGCCGAAATGGCAGCTGACATTTAAGGTGTGCCTGCTCACAGAGGCAGGTGATGCCCATCACAAATTGCAGCTGTCCTATAAGATGGAAATTTCTGTTTTGAAGACCTCTGCTTATGCTACGCCAAGAAAAGCTGAGTTCTTGGAGCAAAGAGCTGTGGGTAACCCTGAATCCATGTTCCTGGGGACCAGAAAGCTTATTCAGCTGCCTCTCTAGCTTCTGAAATTATTGAATGCATTATCTGCACTTTTTCTAGCATATCTTCAGATGTATTGTGGCTACAAACTTAATTTTAAAACAGCAGTGGCAGCAATAAATGAGTCCTGAGACCATCACTCATTGCCAGCTGAATTCCACATTCACCCAATATCCCATTTTGTGCTCTTTTGGCAATACAAGGCCATACTCACAGGAGAAGAATTAAAGAGCTAGCCCTGCCTGTGAGCCTTGATTTGCATTTAACCAGTTTCCTTGACTTTCCAAGATTCCTGGTGAATTCCATTTCACTGTTGTGAAATAGTGTTTCAAATATGACTACAGAAGGCAAATATGTATTCCTGTGGATGGACAGAAGGTAGTCAGAAAAAGAAAGTGCTTTTTGGAATGCGTGTTACTGTACTGTCTTGGTGACACATTTTCCTTGCTCATGTTCATTGAGGGATATCACCAAAAAATCTGGAACGTGAATTCAGTGATGGCTGAAGCAGTGAGGGCATAAGCCACCTAAAGCAGACGAAAAGCCTATCTACACTAGTATTCTGTTCCTTCTGTGACCAACCTGCTGCGTGTAAGAAGCCCAGGGGAAGGACCAGCATTTCACAGTGACTGATGTCCCACCTCTGATTTTGGGGGCCATACATAGCCATCCTGACCAGTAGCCATCTAATCCCCTCTCAAAGCCATTCCAAATCATTGGCAGTGAATCCTATCCTTTAACAATGAGCCATATGAAGGAGAAGTCTTTTATCTTTCCTGAATCTCCCACCATTCCGCTCCATGAGATGACTCAGGCTTCTGCCATTCTTGCTACATCATGCATACCTGTGTGCACCAACACAGGGCTGACACAACTCGTCATAGAGCCTGCCAAGGGCATCACGGTCCAACTGCTCCATGAGATTAATGACTCCCCTGCTGTTCCAGAACCAAGCAGGCACTAGGCTAATACGGCAGGTTTCTCGATACACCCAGTGGGCTTTATTCAGCTAGATTAGAGGAGTGCATCACCAACCCCTTTCCCACAGAACTAACACAAACGGTATCACTGGGCAGCCAAACCTGACTCATGACCTCCAAGACTGACATTTTTCTGTCTTATATAATTTAACTTTCATTCAGCCTTCAGTGACTGCTACATCTCAATGTCCCTTCCTCATGCATTCCTCATCTTACCCCTGCTTTGCTTCTTCTACACTTCAGTCTCTTGCATATGCTGACATTGAAGCCAACTTTAAATCACAGTGGGTATATTGATTTACAAGTGACAAGTTTGCTGCATCCATATTTCTCCACGGCAGCCGGACAAATAGAATATTTCAGAGCAGCAGGCAAGCCCTTATTTGTGAGGACAATGAATAAAAGATCAAAATGTCCCTGTGTTGGCGGCTTCCAGCAAGCACTTCAATTGAGGCCAGTGCCAGCCTTCACGCGGCCATTGACTGACACAGTTATCAATAAAATATCAAATTGAAGGAATGCGCGGCGATCATTCTTCTGACCACCTCAGGCACAGCTGCCTCTTTGTTGATGCTTGCTCCTGACTCAGCTCAGGCGTGCAGATAACGCTGATAAAATGGCCACTGGTCATAGCAGGAAGAAGATGCCAGAGTCTGGCATCTTGGGGAAAAACAGGAGAGGCACATTCCAGCTACATATTGTTCATTTCATTTCTGTACCTTGCAATGTGGCTCTCTGGGTAGTTCCCAACAATTCACTAAATACAGTACAATAAAAGTGGCACTAAGAGAGCATAAAAAGAACAAGTTCCTCTCCTGGCCAATACACACCATTTAAGAATTTGAGAATGAAAACAATCCCAGTGCAACCAGAACTGCCAAAACCCACTGATTCAAATGCCCCACCATGCCATCAAAGATGCCACAAAGTGCCATTGAATGCCTGGGCTAAGAGGGCAGTCTTAACCTGGCACCAAAAGGAAGGCAGAGTTGGCCACAGGTGGCCTGTGGTGAGGAAAGCACTCCGTAATGGGATCCACGTGTTGCCACACTCCAAGCCCCCTCAGAGGTGGACTCAGAGGAAGGCCTGAGATGCCGACGGTGCAGCAGGTCATCTGCTTCCTCTTTTCACCTTTCCTCTGCAGCAGAAGGAGTCATGGATTGGCAACACTTTCCCCTCCCTCCGAGAAGATATATTTGTCCTTCACATGTAGGCAATCTCATGCAATAATCAGAGGAATAATGTCAACCGTTGCTCTGGACATCTCAGAAGAAGCCCAGGAAAGAAAGCTGGAGTAACACACCTTTCCCATCCCTGTCCCTCTCCAAACTGTAATGCTCACTTTTTTTTTTTCTAGCTGGTCTTCTCCTGAGTGATTAGTTGTTCTTTCTGCATCAGCCACAGCAATGCACAGACAACCAGAAATCTTTTGAAAGCCTTTTTTCCTACTCAACCCAAAACACAGGACAAACCAAGTAATATAATTACTAGGCCAACTAAGATTGGAAATAAAAGTTACACAGCCTATTCTTTAAGCATAGTAGTTTGATGTAAAAAAGCGGGGGGATGTTAGAAGACTTAGCTGAAATATGGGAAGGAATGAGGGGGAGCATTCGAACATTTGATGCTGTGCTTTGGTACAACAGGAAAATACAACGAGAGGGACTGCTTATTGGGTCTCAGTTATAACTATAGCAAACTATATAGTGAAGTGTGTAAGTACAGGCTTTCAGAAAATAACCTTTCACATATGTACAGTCTCTTTCTACTCGGGCCAACTATCATAGCCTTCTGGGCAATAAATAATAAAAGGAAATTCTAGTTTTAGATGACCAGCAAGGTCTACCTGAGCAGATGCACTGGATCATGCTGTCTGCTTTACTGTCTATAAACTTATATATTTGCATTCTTTCCCAGCACAACTTTGGGCTGTTCCATGCCCACAGCTGTTTTTGAATGTGTGTGGTCTAAACAAAAACATCAGCACTAAGTTGTAATTGTTGCACACATTTCCATATGGACTGAAATGTTCTCTGCCTGTTTCTATGCTGCTTCTCCTAAAATATGACTTTTTCAAGCCATTTCCCCAGATACATGCCTTTCTGTAAGCTATTTTCAGAAACAATTGTCAGAGACAATTCTTCCTGAAGTTGTTCCCAGGCATCCTTTAAAAGGGAATTGTATGCATAACAATATTAGCAGAATGATGCTCTGATCACCACCTGAGCCAGTTTTCATCTTTGATGATCAAAGGCAAGGTGACTGTGCCCATCCTCCTTTCACCTTGAGTTTTTGTGGTAGTGTTGCAATCAGCTGAACTGGAGTCGCCCAAGATGAAGCATACATCATTTGCCTGGATAGTCACACCCTTACCCAACTCTGACAGTATCTCAGCTCCGACAACTCAGAAGAGAACCCCAGAGTGATGGGGTGATGGTCCATGACTCCTTGCCATTCATACTTGGCCCAAGTAATGCTGCCAGGAAGCAACAGCAAGCCAACTGCCCAGTGTCCACCTTGGTTCCCATCCCAAAGTACTGGAACTGCTGGTTGAGTCTGGCCAGGGAAAGGGAATGAATGACTGGTGGCTGCAGTGCTGCTGGAGATCCCCAAGAGGTAGCAGCCTTCCAGCAGAGGCAAGGGTGGAAGAAGACACTTGGCTCAACATGGGTAGAGGAAGCTCTAGATAATCACCAGGCAATTGGGTGACCATGTGTGCTCTTTCTCAGAAAATCCTCCTCTTTCTGAAGGACTTCCAGAGGACTATCCTCTATTCTGGGAGTGCCTTCTGTTGGCAGGAAAGCCTTGCCCAAGTTCAGTGCAAAGATAGAGAACCTTCAGAAGGAGGAACTTGAAGCTGCCCTTCTATAGTTCCTGGGGAGTGGAATGAGCAAGACACACAGGTCACCTGGCAATATGGACTCCATTTCCATCGAACTTACCATTTTTATTTCTAAATTTGCATCTACAAAGGTACAAATCTGCATCTGCTAGTGCTATGCAAATGGGAGTCCTTGTTTAGGGAGATGAAGTACCCCTTTTGGCATTTCATAGGTGACCACTCTGGATGGGCAGCTCTGTGCTCAGGAGCTACCCAACCTAACCCTGATCCTGAAACCACTCGCTGATACAGCCCACAGAAGGAATCATTCATGAATAGCACAAAGAAGCAATGGCCTTTTACACGAACCATGAATGCTGTCAATTCTAAACCTGTAGGACAGGTCTAGGTACCTCCAGAATGCACAGTTTTGGGAGGCCCAGGTAGGGTTCTGTGAGGAATCCAATGGTGGCTGGGTTTCCACTGGATTACCTGGATTTTGTGCAGCCTTTGAGCTACATGTGGCATCGCATGTGATGTGGAAGAAGGTTGCTGGTGGTGTGACCTTCATTTTCTGCTCCACTTGCTTTCCAGAACTGTGCCAAGCACAAGGGAAAGTCTGAGAATGCTGAGGGATGGATTCCATGGAGCTTCCTCACAGTCCCAGTCCAGGGGACAGTTTTGCCCACTGAACTCCCTGGTGGGTTGTAAGCCCTGCAGGTGCACCCCAAAGCAAGACATCAACAGCAGCTGCAGAGTACTAAAGAGGTCAAAATTACCTTGCAAACATGCAAAGTTGGCCCTTGCTCCAGAATTGCTATTCAAGTCATTTTTTCTTTTCTTTCCTTTTCACGTTCTTTTCTTCAAGAGTAAATTTGAGGTGTGTCAAGAAATCAAGGATGCAGATGGTGGGATATGGACCACAGGTTGCCAAAGGGGGTACAATCTCTATATGTATACTCAGGAGTAAATCTCATTGACCACACCAAGGCCATGGTGCCAAGTAAATGTGCACTGGACTGCAAATGCAGACCAATATTTCCATGTCTCTGTGTGTGCGTCTTGAAAGTACAATCAAGGTATTCCAAGCAAGGCATTCAATTGTCCCTCAACTTAAATCAGCGATTTCCTTTCCTTTCTTTATTTTCTGCTTTTGCCATCATTAAATGAGGATTCTCTAAGTTATGTGGTGCATTTGCATAGCCTTTAAAACATTTTGTTTCTCATCTGGTCATTTTTCTACATTCAAGATGAAATGAAGGGCTTTCCACAGAGTGGAAAGACACAGTGAAAAGCTGATTTCTCATCCAGGTTAAAATATCTATTTTGTCTGAGAAAATATATTTGCATCATATTTATGAACTAAAGGTTACCTTAGGGGCAATTATAAATACACACTGTGCATCAGAGATGAATGCATATTTAATTTGTACAATACCTGGAGCATATTATGATAAAATGTTTTATAGCAATGGTGATAAATATGTCACAGATTTCTCATTTATAATATATTTGCCACTGTGGGCTTTATACTTATGACGGATTAAATTGCAAGGGAAACAATGATTCGGATATACAGGAAGCACATTATTCAGTTTATATAAAATACCTTCTCGCACTAACTAGAAATGTCTGCAGTTAAGTGAAGATTAGCGATGGGTGAACATCCCCAGGCTCCTTTGGGAATCGGCTTGGTGTTCTTGTTAAGTGTTGACAAAAGCATGTCATATTTTGGGAATTCTCCCAGTTCTTAATGATCGTGTTACGTGCACACCCTGTTGCATTGCCTCCTTGGAATTTCATTTCCTAGGACAGGTCAGAGTGAAGGACCACTTGGACGGCCACCTGCCTTCCCAACCAACATTGTAATAGAGTCTGGACTTGCAAGGATGAAGTGCCAGGGCTTATCACCATCTGGAGTGATTACATCATTTGCCACTCCTCCTTTCCTGGTTCCTTAGTTTCAACCCCCACAGTAGCTTTGGGGAGGAGTCGGTTCTTCCCTTACTGCTGCTGCTAGTCAGAACTTGTATTAGGGGTCCTTCTGAGGTGGGGAGGTGATGGAGAGGGAGGAAAGGAGATAATGAGAGGTTCCTACTGCTCAGATATTGAATGTCCCAATGAGTAAAGGCCCTATTCTGTCCAGGTGGACAATGTGCCCTTTGTTCAGAGGTTGTCAGGATTATTTGCATGTCATCTGGTCCAGTTTCTCATGCCTGATTCCAGTTCCTCTGCATGGCCACCACTTCCTCCATGTGAACGGGAAACTTCACACATCAAGCAGCATTCAGCTGCAAGCGCTGGGCAAGCTCTCAAACTGGCAAAAACACCCTCCCTGGATTAAAGCAGGCCTGTTTCATTCTATGGAGGATATATGAGCAAAGTGGGAAATTTGCTTAAACACATCAAATTTGTGCAAATGAGGAATGGGATGAACACGAGGATGCATTCAATAATTTACAAATATTCTGGGAGAGTCCTCACACCTCCCTTCTGAGGTATGGAAAGGGTCTGTTCCTGCCATCCCCATGTTCATTCACTACAGAATTGGGTTTTCTGAGCAGGTTAACTCCTCTGCATTTATCTGTATGTTTCATACTTCCTTTAATTTCTGTCAATTTAGACATGTCCTAACATGCACGAACATATGTACTTTAGGTTGAGATAAAAGTGCCTGATCCTGCCTAATCTTGGAAGCTAAGCAGGGGCAGGCCTGGGCAGAAGTGGGATGGGTGACTTGAGTGTATGATTCTATGATTATTGCTGCCAACTGCCTAGAGAGCTTTGGCTATGGGCAGTAAAAAATGTAATAATAATAATAATAATAATAATAATAATAATAATAATAATAAGTCAAGTCAGTTGGGCTTCGCAGTTCATGTTCTGCTTCATCTTTCCATGACATGCGCTCCTAGCTCTGCTGCCTCAGTGGGATCTCGGAGAGGAAGGATGGGAACTCTGTAGATGGCCTCTATTGCTGACGCCACGCCAGTCTGCAGTATAGGGGAAATTCAGGCATGGCTGTGGTGGTGCATCACAGAGCAAGAACAGCAGACAGTAAATAATGAATGACCATTTAACAGCAAGTGCTCCATGGCATATCCCTAGCCAGCAGTGTGTTTGTAGAACCAACGGCAAATAAATACATTCCTGAAAGTTATTTTCTCTTGGTGGGCTTAAATTAATTGGTTAAACTAATTACCGCAAACAGTTCAATCAGCCATATTTACTGTGGGCTGTGACTAAAGAGTATGACTTACATGGGGGCTAAGATAGGTTCTCATCTTCCAACTACCAGATTTTATTTCCCAACAAGAGGACCTGGTTGGTTTAAATGAGTGAGCATGCAAGTATAATGAGTGGCTACTTGAGTCCCAGTTTTACATGAATGTTAGTTTCCATAACTGAACCAATTTGCAGGGCTGATCAGTAACAAATGTCCAAAGCTGATGCATGAAAAGTCCTACTGTTCTGCCAAGTTCAGAGCTGCCTGTATACATTTGTGCTCATCAAGCTTTTCTGGACAAAGTTCAAATTAACATTCTGAATATTTTGCCCTCTCTTGGATGTTTTGACTGCACAGTCACCATGTTTGCATGGTACAGTCTTTCTTGGCAAGTAGCACTTAAGACTCCAGGTGTGCTACTAATGCTACCACCGTACTTCATACTCCCTCACTGTGGAAAGCTAGCAAGTTAGAGCAGTTCTCCTCACCCCAAAATACTGGTAATGTGAGGAATGTTGATTTCTTTTAATGCAGGGACCCTTTCAGTCCCTGGAAAAGGGATAAAGTGCAAGAAGGGAGTCAGTCTGGGGCAAAAAACCAGGGAATGGCTGTTATAAATGTAGTATTTCTAAAAGTGGAGAGTTTAGCTTGATATAATGTGTTTAAAGAATAGAATCACAGAATCATAGAATAGTGGAGTTGAAAGGGGCCAAGAAGGCCATCAAGTCCACCCACTGCTGTTGCAGGACACCAGTTTACACCATCCAACTCAGATGGCTGCCCAGTTTCACCTTGAATGTCCCTAGTGTGGGAGAGCCCAACACATCTCTAGGCAGCTGGTTCCACTGCTACATTGGCTTTGAAGGAAATGTAGATTTCTAATTTCTTTCTCCAGGGGACATATGGTTTCTTTATGACAATTGCATCGCACTTTATTTTTATTGCATCCATCTATGTGTCCACCCCAGCATCCCAAAGAAAAACTACAGAATGATATAAGTGGGAGAGTGAAGTGCTCCAGAACTTCCTATCTAGTCCAACATTCTGCCTAACCCATGGGCAATCTGTGGTCTAAGGGAAGCCCAAATACAGGACATGAGTGCAGAAGCACCCTTGGACTTGTCTTCCCCAGAAGCTGGTGTACTCAAACATACTGCCTCTGATAGCAGGGACAGCATGACTAAATTAGCATAAATTAGCTGCACCCATGGCATTGTCTCATTCTGTTAAAGGTGCCTAAGTTGTGAACCATGACTATACCTTGTGATAGGGGATCCCAGAGCTATCTATCTATCCATTAGATTTATTTCTGACAAAAAATTCAAAATGGCTTACATCATTCTCCTGTTGCCGCTCTCAATCTTGCTTTTGTAGGTTCTGAATCTCCTACCAGTCAACTCCAAGATGTTGATGATTGGACCCCAGTCCATTTATTATGGGAGTTGCTCATGCTCCTTACATCATTTATAATTTTGATGCATCTTCTATCAAGTCTCACCTTCCTAAGCTAAAAATCCTCAAATGCTCAACCTTTTCCATATAAGGCTTTCTCTGGTCCTTTGATCGTTTCTGTTGGAGCTTTCTACCACAAAATCCCAGGTATACAGGCAGTCCCCAATTTATGAATGCCTGAGTTAAGAACAACCTGTCCTTATGAACAAACTGCTATAAAGACTCTTAATTTTTTAAAAAAATTATGTGGAAAATTGTCATTACCATAGAGAGAAAGGAAGTGAGAGAGGAGAGAAGGAGGCCTTCAAAGCAGGCCTTCCTGCTGTGCCCATCTGGAAAGGGAAATCTCTCTAGCATTTCCTTGCTGCAAAGAGGAGTCTTTTGAGTGAGGGGGTACTAAAGATATTTATGATTTCTTCACTTTCATGGGGGTCTTGCACCCCTAATCCCTGTGAATGTGGAGGGCCAAATATATGTGATCTGACTTGAATAAAAATTCAACTCAAAGACGCTTTCCCTTTTTCTCAGGAATGAACTCGTTCACAACCCAGGGAGTTCCTGTATTTCCAAACAGTTCCACAAATTCCAGTAGGATTCATGGCCAAGCATGTATGCATCACATTGCAGCTATAATCATGCCAATGCTGGTATGGGTAATTCAGTATATATTGTACTGGTAACAAAATATATACAACAGGTAGCAAACAAGCCCACTCATTCAAACCAAACAGAATACTGAGGATGTCAAAACGAAGACTTCAGCCATCTGCCTTCTTCAGAGCAGATCTTCTCTTCTGCTCCCAAGGGATCTCATTTAATCAAGCTTAAATCTCTCACTTCATTATGGGCATTATTCAAAGAGGATGAAAAATGCGGTGTAGAAATTAGTCATTCATTGCAAGATAAATTGATTTTCTTCTCCATTTTTACACTGCGATAATAATTTTCTTGGTAGCTAAAGGTAACTATTTTTAAGAACCAGAAATTAACTACTTATCTTGACTTGGTGAGAGTAAAGATCATGACCCCAGACATTTTGTTTTTAAGTAAATGAGATAAAGGAGCTAAAGGCAAAATTCTATGCATGTTTAGGCAGAAAAGGCCTGCAACCGCCGGCCAGGGCATGCTGTGAGCTTCAGTTTTCCTTTGTTTTGTTTTGTTTTTTCTGTCTGAACATGCACTGGAATTGAACCCTAATGGTTCCCTTGCATTTATATTGGATGTTTTTTCTCTGGTTGTACTGATCAGAGAACTGAATGATTCACAGGGGCTTTACGAGTCTCCACTCCCCTTTCAGTTTTTGATGGTTTGGGGTGAAGAAAATATTCATGAGAGGATTTCTATTAGCACTGAAATAAATGAAATAGGACAGTTGTTAATACTAAGGTGGCCACATGCATGGGTGCTCCATCAGAGGGACACTGGGGGTACAATTCCCCCCATCCATTTGCAGTTGTGGTGTCATTCTGGCGCAGCAACATGGTGGCCTATGCTAGGCCTGTACAGCCCTGCCAGCTGGCTAACTTGGGCCCCAGGCTTATTCAGATGTTTACCTGAGAGGCTTTCGAAGCATAATTTGCTTCAGGAAAAAATACGGAAAGATCCAATTATGTGTGTTCATGTGCATCAGAAACCTGTAAGGCAAAATATTTTGCGGCATGTACTTAATAACAGTAAAATTCCTGTTGAGTAAGGGTGTCTACTGTCCACAAACAGAAAGCCAAATATAAAAGCACCCCAGAAGGTGCTTTCCGAGTCAAGCTCTGTGCCAGTCCCCTTCTTGCACACTTTGAGGCTGAAGAGGGTTCCTCTTGCTGGAAAGCAGCTTGGGCCTGGCAAGTGGGGCAATCTTGGTCCCTCGGCCCCAGGCCACAGGCCTTCCCCCCTCTGTGGACTCTCTCCTGCTCCTGGCTGGACTGACTGAGCAATTTGCCCTTCCTACCCATGGAAAGATCTTCTCTAGGGTTACACCTGCCTCATTTATCTCCACGTTCCCTTTCAGCCACACAGGCAAGGCTCAGAACAGGACAGGATTTAAGTCATTAAGCATGGGAGGGGAGGACGCCTTGGGGTACCACCCATGCCGCAAGGGGACCTCCCTCATAAGAGGGAGTAGCAAGCCATGTCCAGGCTCCTCCAGGTCAGAGTGACTCCATCTTGTGCACCTCTGCCCCATCTAGCTTTACTTTCCAGCTCCCTGCAGACAAGGTCTGGCTGGAGCAGGCCGGCATGCATGTGGAGAGCAGTGCAATGCAACTGGGAGCAGGTCTGCCTGGCAGGGGCAGTGAGGCTGGTTTCCTAGCAGGCCCAGGCCAGAAGCACCCCCAAGTTCTGGCCCTGGCTTTGGCAGCCAGTGGGGGCACATACTTCTCCAAGCCAAGGGCAGTAGAGTGGGGGCTCTCTTGCTGATCCAGACTGTAGAAATCACTGGCTCCCCATCCTGTTCCACTGGGGCAAAGCAACACAACTTGTGATAAGAGAGCCAAGCCAGTTGGAGGTTATGGGCCAATGGAGCTTGTTTACTTTGTTCATTAGCTGCTGCTTCTAGCTACTCTTTGATGTCGTCTTCAGCTCTTGGGCTTTTCTTCTTTCCTGCCTCAGTAGTTAGTGCTCCTTTGTCAGCACACTACAGTTTAATGTCTGCTCTCAGCATTTCCTTCAGAAACTCTCTGTCTTCTGAGGATCTCTGAACTCCCAGTACAATCGTGTTTACTTTTGAAGTAGCTTTATGTGCATATTGCTTTCTGTATCTAGCCTGGCCCCAGTTATACACTGAAATTATGCAGCTTTAACTTACCAAACAGAACTCCACTTGGCACAAATCTGGGGGGCCATTGGCACTAGGCATGTTTACCAGCTTCGTAATTCTGGATTCACTGGTGCTTAACATGGCCCTCATCTCAACGTGTCCTCCTTGCACTGCTTCTGCCTTCACATCCCCCTTTTCTTCAGAATCAGTGGGATCCATCACTTGCACAACAGAAAAGCAGGATGCATACACACCTCCATGGATTCTGCTATTTCTAAATTTGCATATACATATGCAAACCCTATACAAAACCATGTCCGCCTTTGTCTTTAATAAGTTTTTATTTTTAATACCATGTTTCCTTTGGGGAGCAAACTGCAGTAAGGCTTAAACTAGTATGCAATTTATAGGAGCAATCTGAACAGGACTGCCCCACCACCACCACCTGCGCGCGCACACACACACACACACGCACAGGTTTTGTGTCAGGACAAAATGAGCAAAAGCTCTGCCATAATATGCCTGTTAAAAGCCTGACACCATAAGAACAACTTTAGGTGAGATTCCTGATCCAATCAGGAAACCATGTTGCAAGGCTTGCTCCCCAGGTATACCTTGGAGATGCTAATACTTGCCTGGTTTGAAAGGTCTTCCTTTGGGGACACACTTTAGACCTGCTAACATTTGCCTGTCCTGAAGGTCCTTCTTTTTGTGTTGTGTTGCCTTAATCCATTCAACCCTAACGTGCCTCTAGCAAACTGCCTACCTGATGCCCCCCACCCCACACCCCAAATTGTGGATGTAACTGATGGATTATCAAAGCATCCTGTACAAACTCCGTCTCTGCAGTCGTTTTGGGGGCTGCCTACATGCCACATGTATTTCCTGTATTGTCGTGTCTGAAGGCTCGGCAGAGACATCTACTCATGAGGAAGAGGCAGGAGCTAACAGTGAGAGTCAGGCATTAGAACAAGGGGACTTATATTTGAGGCCCAGTGTCCAGATGGCCCCTTTGCAGCCTGACTCTCAATGTTAGCTCCTGCCTTTTCCTCATGAGTAGCGTCTCTGTCAAGCCGTCAGGCACGACATGTATGTTGGAATAAACTGTAAATGTTCCTTTGATTGTACACCCCCAGAGGACTCTCCCTGGTTTTCTTTGTTACCTCCAGAGCTATTCTTTTTGGAAGCATACCTGGGGGGTGGGGGTGGCATGATTTCTCTAAAATGGATGGGAATCTAGCAGTTCAGCTAGTTCCTTAGTTCCCATGAAATTGCTGCTGCTGCTCCTCATAATCTGAGCATTGGCCTTAAAGAGTCTGCTTTGCGTTTAATGCCAAAACATGCACATCCATTACTATTTTAATGATTAGAACCCCTTGGTGGTGCAGTCATATACATAGCTCCTCAAAAAATAATAATAAAAAAATTAAAAACCCTGCCTGCATTCCGTGAGACATACCCTCAGGCAGGTGTGTATAGGACTATATCTTTGAAGCGCATTGCAGTGTGGATCAGCTAAGAGCAATGGAGCCAGACAAAGGATTGTAGGCAATATCCCTTCCAAATGAGTGAGGAAGAGGCATCGAGTCAGTAGCACCCAATTAGCAAATTTAGGCTGCCAGTAGACATGAGCAAGGTGCAGTAGGATCAAAAGCTGTGGGGCTGCAGGACTTTTTTCAGCCTTTGAAACACCCATCTTCATACTGAAAACTAAATATGCTGAAACTCCAGCGCACAGTTATTTATTTATTTATTTTTCAATTTATATCCTGTCTTTTTCCTACAAAGGGCTCAAGGCAGTTTACACCATTCTCTTCCTCCATCTTATACCCACAACAACCCTGTGAGGTAGGTTGGGTGAGACTCTGTGACTGACCCAAAGTCACCCAGTTGGCTTCATGGCTGAGCGGGGACTAGAAGCCAGATTGCCTGAGTCCCAGTCCCATGCTCTTAACCACTACACCACACTGGCTTTTTCTTATGTCTTTTCTGAAGAGCGGCTGAATTGGAAGACCTTTCCTCCAGGCTCTTCTTGTAACTCAAGTTCGTGTGTGTGAGAATGAGGAGTGATATTCTGATGACACAGACTAGTTCTCGTCTTCTGCCAAAGTGGTTGATTTCAGAGAAGACGGCACCTCACTCAAACATTTTCTTTCTTTCTTACTTGGCTATTCCAGCTGCCTGGGCTTGTTTCTCATATGACCCATATGCATCTTCCTTCTTTCTCATTGTATCATGCGATACCATTTCTAATATATGAGAATTTACAAAGAAACATAAGCAAACGGCATGTCTCTGCCCCAATGAGATTACAATTACTGGAGGTGGCGAGGGAAGAGACAGAAACATGGAAGGGATAAAGGTAACAAAGAATTAATTTCAGCAAATGGCTTTGTATATAAACAGGCTGTTTTGAATGGGAATAAGGCAAAGACTGAGAGTTCTAGTAGTCAGTTCAGGTAACTAAAGCAGGGAAACTTTTGCCAATTTTAGAAATCACAACATGGCTGCCATGGGAGGCATGGCAAAAAACAGTTGAGAGACCCAAAAGATATGGGGATCTAATCCTCAATGACTCCTTCAAGTCCACAGTTCTCAGCATGAATGAAAATGCATTTCACAACAATCCCAGTTACTCTTAAGAATCTATGTTTGAGTGGGAGGGTTTGGGCACCTGCCCAGGCACCAAGAATGTGGTCCGCGGGTGCATTGTTGCCTGTAGGCACCATGCAGCCTATCCCTGGTCTAACAAGTGTCTGGTTGTGGGAACCATACACAAGTGGGGTCCATGGAGAGAGCTTCCTCCACCCCACAGTCAGGAAAGCTGACTGCCTATGCCGTATCCACAACTCCATCAGAGCAGAGGCAGGCTAGCTGAAGCCGTTGCTGCTGCTGCAGCTTCCGCTCTTGCTGTCAGGAAGAGCTTGCTCCATGCAGGACCTTCACCCATCCTTCCTAGGGAACCTGCAAAGCAAGTTCTGTTGGGATAACCCACGTCTACTGACAAAAATCTGAGACCCACTATATAAAGAGAAAAGGCGATCGGAAAGCCACCCACTAGAGAATGCACAGAGGAGCAGGGAGCCAGGACGCGTGTGTGTTTTTGTTCTTTCCCATGTTTTGAGCTGTACAGGGTTTCCATTTCTCTTTGGCCTCCCTTACTTGGGCCCGCCTGTAACAGGGAGAAGCCTGACAGCATCAAGGAAGGATCCCATTGAAAACTTTCAGTCGTTGCTGTCTTTTGTGCAGTCAGGCAAAACTTAGTCGGCAGCCAGTTGCTCTCCGCAAGCATCGCTATGCCTGCTGCTCTTTCAACCAGGCTACTTACCTTGTATTGTTCTTTTTACCAAAAAAATATAAAATATAAATAAGTAACAGTGTGTTCTGACTCCTTGCTTGTTGCCTTGATTGATAGCACAGGATCATCAAGCAGCCTCTTCTGGCTTTGGCAGGTTTTTGTTTTCCTGCTGTTCCATGGGTGAAGGGAGAGCAGCATTGCTGGGCAAGCATGAGCTGAACCAGGCTTCCTTTTCCACCAGATTGAGAGCACTCCAAGTAGACAGACTCCCTCTGTCAGTCTTGACCTGTGCTTTCCAGTTCCATTTTACAGCATAGGCTTTTTGGGACACAGAGGAAGGCAAACAAACAAGTGGAAACCTTCAACCTGATCCATCTCCCCAAACACCCTACAACACAGAGGTAATCCTATAATAAGGATGCCATCGTATGCCTACCTCACCGGGCACAGACCCGGTTGAATTCAGGGTAGCAATGAGCAGGACCACACCGGCAATCATTGGTGCTTGGTTACACATGGACACACCTGTCTCTTTCCTGCTTGCATTGCTTTCACATAGCAGTTCAGTCACACTTCCACATTAAGCTGCTAATCAAAATTCCCATACTTTGTAATATGTGTTTAACTCTTTGTCTGTGCTTGCCTTCAAAATATAATTTCTAAGAGAGCAATCCTCAGGTTCCAGCGTGAGCATTTCAGGAATCCCAGAGTGGCTCAAAAGGCCTCTGAGAGATCCGAAACGCCTTCTTTGCTGCTTCGCAGCAGGTATGGGCAGAACTCAGTAGCTGCTCCTCTGAGGGTGGAATGGTGGCCTCCAAGAAGGAAGAAGGGGAAAGGCCAGAGACCAAAAATACAAGGATGTAACTAACCTGAACCACAACCAGCTCCCTGCCCTCCCCTCCCCAGTGCCCTCACTCCTGTTACATGGAGTAAAAATGATCACAGATGGAGACTGGGGAGGAGAAGATAACGTATGTTGCTGTTCCTGCTCTGCGGGCTCCAGCCCTGGAAGGCACAGAGATCTTGGTTCAGGAGCTTCCAAGTAGCAAAAGTGCAATCCATGGGTTTGTGCCCTTGGTCTAGATTTTCCCCATTTCAGAATATATTTTATATAATTTTTTGAGACAATAACTGTGGAAAGTGTAAATGATAGTGGAAAACTAAGTGCTGATCCATGCATTGATTTTGGAGGTGAGGACAAAGTCGTTTCATGTCAGAATTCACAGAGATCAAATTCCTCACACATTCCTATTGACTGCCCTTTGTATCTCTCATTGGGTGGGTTTGCATGACACGACAAGCCACAGTGGTTTCTGGTGCAGAATGGCCTAACATGTAATGTGGACCCTATTGCAGTTTTCCGGCATACTATGTTTGCTTCTAGAAACCACAAAAAGGAACAACAGTCAGCTCAACAGTTTCCACACTTCACCATGGTTTCTCCAGTTGTGGTTTCCATTGTCCTGGGGTGCAGCTACCCCAGAGTCTCTGGAAAGAACAGCAGCTGTTGCAGGAGCTGCTCCAGCCATCCAGCATGGGACTGAGCTGCAGGTCCTGTGGGTGATGCACCACGTGGCAACGGTGGTGGGACTGAGTGAGGAGGGTGCAGGTGTCGAAACCGTGTGATCATCTGTCAGGTACATCCAGGCAAAAAACCTTGCAACATGGAAACCATGCAGGATGGCTTGTCATGTTATGGGAGCTCAGCCTCTATCTTAAGCTACTATTCCTCTTTGTGTTTTCTTACTCAGAAGATGTGCCACTCGAGAACAAATTCCTTTTGGGCAGAGATCCAAAAGGATCTAGATCTTGTAAACCAATCCCCCTTAGAACCAGTCCTCCCCATGGGCACTATTTAGTGCTTCACAGAATGCTTCTTTTGGTGTCCATTTTTGTAAGCATAGGATGCCTCTTTGTTAGCATGAAATGCCTCTTCGTTTGCTCATTCTCAGTGATCCCATCCCTCCTTTCTGCACCTGCACCCTCCTTACACAGATGGGGAAGGGCCACAATGGTGCTGTAAGTAGGAATGGGGAAATCTGTTGGCCTCACTTTCTCCCATGTTCATTAAAAAAGCAAAGAACCCAAGTGAAGAGCTTTGCCAGTTCCTATGAAAACAAGCAAAGTCTTACCAATGTGCACCAGCCAAACTCAATTGACACTGCCATTTCCAGCATGAAGAGGCCACATAACAGTTAAAGATGAACAGCCTGTCAGAAAGAGAAAGAGAAGAAGAGGCAATCCTGTAAAAGCATTAGTTAGTCTGAATGCACAGGGATTCAAACACAGACTTTTCAGAGTGAAGCAGTCAAGCAACCTTGGGCCTGGATAGGCAGATATGTTCATTTTGGTTTCACATCCCTCCTTTTAAAATATTATCTTCTTTTTGTCCCAGACATGGAGAACTTTGCACTCCACCACCAGCAGCATCTCACTTTTGTGCTGCCCAATCGTCAAAGCTCTCTGGGAGTTTCACAATCTATAAAATAACAAACTACAAGATAAGAAAATGCAGCATGACATTTTGAGATACAATATTTAAAAGAGTTTAAACAGCTAAAAGCAATGTCACTAAGCTGTTAGTCATGTTAAAACTAGATGACAACTTCTCTACTGTATATGCCATTAAATCCAGATGACACAATTTCCTTTTGTTCTTATATGCCATTGTCCTGGCACTGAAAAGATGGCTGTTGATGCTGGTGAGGAGATGATTTCAGAACTGGTGCTCATCATTGAGAAACCCTTGCTGTTGTAGCTGCCCTCCAAAGCTTCCTTGCCGATTGTACTCAGAGGAAGAAGCACCTGGGTGGATTCAAGTCAGGGGAATTTTGGCAAATTGCAATGAAAGCTTAAGTGCACTGAGATTCCTGACGGTGCCTAGCTGTGGCAGAGTTCGGTCAAATGCAGTTGACTTGCCAGGATTCCCCATTGCATGGAGCTCTGATACCATGTTTGGCTGAATGTGGTAGCAGAGTCCAGTCCAGCTGGGAATGTTGAGAAGGCCATGCTTCTGTCCACGTGGAGCTCCGTTCTGGCATTTCACCGAATGATGCTAACACACCATGGCAGGCCCTCGCTGCCCACAAAAGAAGGTCCAAGGTGGAGGGGTCAGGGCAGTAATGTGAGTTCCCATTCAGCAATGCAAAAATCCACCCAGAATCTGGCTCTGTTGCACTCACTGACCTTCTTTCCTGTGCTTGGCTCCGGCCTAGGAAGTGAGCCAAACAAGGATAAAGTCCCTGATCACTCATGAATGCTAGGAGGTGCCTTCCTTGCTCTTCCCACTAAGAATGCAAAGTGGACAAGTCATGTGTCCAGAAGCAGAACTTGCTTCCACAGCAGGCGTGCAGGCAGCAGGCAGCATGTATAAAATGTTTGTTGATAGCACTCCCCCACCCTGCTTTTTATTTCCTTTTGTTTTTGCAACCACAATGAATGCTCTTACAATGCCCTGCATATTCCTACCCAGTTGTTGAGATCTGATTCAGAGGCCCTTCTTGAAGTGCCATCTCCGAAGGAGGTGAAGGGGATGGTGAATAGAAAAAGGACCTTCTTGGTGATTGCAGCCCTATCTTTGGAATTGGCTCCCCAGAGAAGCTCACCTGGTGCCTTCCTTTTAATCGTTTTAGCACTAGGCAAAAACAGTTTTATTTTCCAGGTATTTTAAAAACTAATTAAATAATATTGAATTAATTTTAAATATTAGTTAATTGATTAAATAAAACAATTCCTTCGATGATTATCCAGTATCCTGACTGAGGATAAATTTTGGTAATACTATGTAGCAGTTTTATTACTATTAGTCTGTATTTAACAGTTTTTTTAAATATATATATATTTTAATCAATATTTAGTGTATAGTTTTATATGATGTTATTGATGCATGTAGATCTCCCAGACAGTCCCATTTGGAACTTTTGATGCTGTTTTATGAATCAAAATAAATACATCTAACGTCAAACACATACCAGAGACGCTTTGCTGATGATTCCACCCACTGTGAAATGGTGGCCGTGGAAGTCAGGATCTTGTTGGGCATCTTGGACATACACCTGGAAGACACTTGGCATAGCTCTGTGTGTGAAGATTTTAAAAGGATCCTGTGGACAGAGATCACCTTGGTCCCTTTGACATTGACTGGTCAACTGCTTCTGTTCACTCCAAGGAAAGACTAGAGTGAGTCCTGTCAGTCGAAGTGATCTCTTTTGTCTTAGTTGTACTTAGAGAAATATTTGCATTGATTGAAAAGTTGTTAGCAAATCCCTCCTCGCCCCCAACTCAGGCACCAGTAGAATCCCCACCCCCACCCCCGGTCTTCTACCAGCCGCTCGTATGGCAGGACCAGGAGGAATGTTTCAATAATTATCTTGCGTGTAGGATGCCTCCCAAATAGCAAATCATTTACCTGAACTGCCCCATGAGCAATTACTTCCAACCCGTACGTGGGCTTAAACACTGGGATGTTTCACAAACAAGTGGAGACCATGCAAATCTACCAGTCTTCTGTCTGTTGATGTTTGGGTTTGATACTTTGCAAAGAACATCTCAGGCCTGAATGGCAGATGGGCCAGTCTGTAATTCCCTCCTCCTCCCCTCTCTGTCTCTCTCTTCTCTTGCCTTGTGTGTTTATCTTCAGAATGGGGAACAAAACCCCACTACTGCTCATTAGCTCCCTTCTTTTCTATGCAGCAGAGGAAATCTTGAGTGTCTCGTGACGGGGGTCTCCGCTTACATGCTGCAATGCGCCATCTCTGACAATAGCATGACAGATGTCCCTGTTTAGGAGTATTGATCTTTTTAACTGGGAGGAGCCCTCATGTTTATTTCAGATGGTGGAAGACCTTGCAGACTGCCTCCCCCCTACCCCCACCCCCCATCCACGAACACAGTTCTGGCTGTGCTATTAGGGGTTTAGGAGAAGTCCCTGGCGCTTGACAGTAACTCACAGTAATGTTCAGAGTAATGTGATTCAATGCTTTGCCCTTCAAGCACAAAAGATTTGTGTAGGTGGTATCAGTGGGTTAATGAACTAAACTATCACATTAAAAGATCGCAGTTCATTTTCCAATGAAATCGCTGCCTATACAGGCTTCATGCTCAAGTATTGGTTGGCATATCCCAAGCAGTGCTTTAAAAGTTACTTCTCACTGGAGAGCACCAAAGCTGAAGTTGCATGGTCTCCATCCAGAATTGCATGGATAAACATCATCTGCTTGTCCTCTGGAGCCATTCAACTCATGAATGTCTGTAAAGGACTTCCCTTCTTCCCCCATCTGAAAGTTGCAGTTTAAACTCACTCAGATTAATTTTTTTAAAAAAATTAAAAATGTGGGTTTGTGTGCCCTTTTAAGCCACAGCACTGCTAAATACTGTCCAAACCCACTTGGAGTCATAACCTAGGTGTAATCCAGCAAGCAGGCAGTTAGTTATGATATTTATTGCTTTATTTATACAATGTTTAGCTTGCCTTTTAGGTTTTCACAAGGCAGGTCTAAAAACACACAACACACCAATCACAAGTGTAATGTTTAATGCACACACGTAGAAGACCACCAGCTGTGCTCCCACTGCATTCAAATGCAGAGTAAGGTATAGATGTCTCCTTTATTTAATTGTTTAACTGGTTGCGATGAGGCCATGCAGATCTTCCTGTGGAGAACATTCCAAAGGTTGGGGCCATCGCTAAGTAAGCCCTATCGCAGCCTAACAATTTTCCTTGCAAGCAACAGGGTGGGTCCTTTGATGCTGACCTGAACACCTGGCCAAGCCCACACAGGAGTTAGTAATCCCTTAGATTACCTGCTCCCCACCGTTCAGGCGGTAAACGCCAACACCAGCATCCTGAATTGTGCCCAGAAATTATTGAGCAGTCAATGCAATAGCCCCAGAGCACAGGTATAACACAGGCAGAGTGCCTTGCTTGCATCAGTGTTCTGGATGTTTCTTTCTGCAGCTGCTGCTGTTTCCAAACAGCTCTGGTGGTTGCATGGGTTGTGTGGCCACAGGATTTTATGGGGGTCATAGGAACCACTGGCCCATTGATGCATTACCAAAGACACATGGTGGGCACCAAAGGATTGTCTCTGGGTGGCCAGGGCTTCATGCTCTCAGACAAATGGATGCCAGTATTAATTAATTAATTCCATGGGCCAGCCAGAGAACTGCTCATCTTGGTGTATATTTTAATAGGCCCAAGCCTGTTTCCGCACATCCTGGGGGTGGGGAGCAACGGGGGAGGGCATTTCACACTTTGTTATTACTGTTCTTACAGGAATGATGTGAGGAGAGGCCAATCTGTCTATTTTACTTTCTCCCCCACTTGAGTTATTTTAAATCTCCAGTTCTGAATGAGACAAACTGTGCAAAATTTGGATTTTTTAAAATCAAAAAAAATATGCTGCAATGACATCCTCATCCATTGGCACCAGTCACATTCAACAGGGCCAGCTTTTCCCAGTATGCTGAGAACTCTGCTGCACCTGCTTCCCAGAGAGCTGTTGAAGATGAGAAGCCTGTCAGAAAAAAGAGGCAGCAACCTTATTTCAGCCCTATTCTTGAGGCATTTTTCTCTTTAATTTCTGTACCACCAAAGAGCAAAAGCTTTCCGGGTGCTGCACAACAATTTATAGAAAACGCAAACCACAGATGCAACATAAAATTCTAGTATACAAGATTTAAGCAGAAGTTAAAACCATTTGAGCAGCTAGGAGAGTTCTGGTGCCACTAGTTCAGTGTAAAAGCCCCCTACCAGTACGCCAATAAATGTCTTTGAATGCCTCAGGGAAAGGGGCAATCTTCACCTGGTGTCAAAAGGATGCTAGAGTTGGCATCAAGAGGGCTTCCACAGGGAGCTCATTCCATAATTAGGGGCCACCACTACAAACACCCTCTTCTTCGTTGTCCCTATGGATGTGTGAGGAATCGCTTTTGGGAATCTGTTGAATTCCCTGGGCTCAGCTCCCCAGACTCCAGCCTGCTTTCTCAGATCCATGAATCTGAATCCTGGCAAGCACCCCCAGTTTGTTTCATGGGCCCTCGCCAGGAAGTGAGGCCTTGCCAATGCTGCCTGAGAAGCATCCTTCTTCCTTGCATGTGACTTCCAGCCTCTGTCATGCATGGGCTGCAGAAGAAGCTTGCTGGTTGCACAACCAGAGCTCCGTGAGTGTTCATGGAATTCCTCCCAGGTCAGCTGCCTTGCTAATCAAGAGCTGGCCATGAGAAGAAGCCGGGTGGTGGGGCTGGGTTCTAGGGAGGATCATCACAGCTCAAACGGTCACCCTCCACACTTTGCTTGGAGGTGGCATTCAGAGGAAGGCCTGAGATGTTGTCTGTGGTGTCCCACTTAAGCCCTGTTAAAGCAGTCTAGGCCTGAACCGAACAAACACATATGGACAGTGAGTGCTCCATTGCCACCCCTCTCCACTGGCCCATTTACCACCCCATAGTCAGAGAAAGAGAGAATCTCAAAAGGCTAGCTTCCTATCTCAAGGAGGTTTGTTTGTTATTAAAGTTATATCCCACCTTTTTCTTTTTTAAAGAACTCAAAGTGGCTACATCACTCCCCTCCTGCTGCTCCCAATCTCTTTCCCACATCAACCACTCTGTGAGGTAGGCTGGGCTGAGAGACTGTGACTGGCCCAAAGTCACCCAGTTGGCTCTGTGGCTGAGCAGGGACTAGAACTCAGATTGCCTGAGACTCAGTCCCATGCTCTCAACCACTACACCAAACAAGTCAGAGTGCTGAAAAATGAAACTCTCAGCATGGAAAGTAAAAGGAGGAATGCCTCAGTTTTGTCTCCTGTGTTCATTTCTCCCCTAAACCTATCAAGTCCTTTTTGTCCTGAATATGGGGAACTTCATGGATGTTGTTACAGTATTACCAAAGCCATAATGAAATGAACTTTCATTTCAGTGAGAGCCAGTGTGGTGTAGTGGTTAAGAGCATGGGACTGGGACTCAGACAATCTGGGTTCTAGTTCCCGCTCAGCCATGGAGCCAACTGGGTGACTTTGGGCCAGGCACAGACTCTCAGCCCAACCTACCTCACAGGGTTGTTGTTGTGGGGATAAGATGGAGGAGGAGAATGATGCAAGCTGCCTTGAGCCCTTTGTAGGAAAAAGGCAGGATATAAATAAATAAATAAGCTTCTCAACTATCTCCAGAACGTGAATATGGCAAAACTCTGCTTAGACATTCTCTGAACCAAAACAGGCATGAGTTTAATACTAGGTCTATAAGATGTGTCTTTGTTTAAACCGTAGAGTAGTCGCAGAGGCTCCAATCTGCTTCTTAAAAGCTGCCATGTCCTCACATGTTGGTATCCATCTGGACTGACCTCTTGAACCTATTCTAGAATGTTTTTTTTAAATGGTGGGCTGCTGCTAGACACAGAATTAAAATAACACCTCCTGGGGTCTTGAGGGTCTATCTAGGGAGGGACTGTGCACAATCTGAAGAAAATGCAACATGAGCAGGCCAACTGTTCACAAGGAGGCTGGTAGTTGTGCTAACAAATCCTCTTTAGACCTTTCTGTCCGGGTTGTAGGACAAGGTCACTGCACACCTCCCCTCCAAGAAAGCAGTTCCTAAATCCACGAAAAAGGTCTGTCTGTAGCCACCCAGGACATTCTACAGGCTGCTGGGCTAGGTCCATGGGGCACACATGTTTTGGTTCTTCCCCTCTTCCTGTTCCATCAACTCTTAGGCTGGTGCTTCTGGAAGAACTAGCTGAATCAATGGCCAAGCGATTTGATTGTGTTCAGAGGGAGAAGCAGGCTTTCCAGGAATAGGTTCCTACTTGGTGGTGAGTAGCTCAATGAAAACATTAACCTCCTGTGCAGCTGCTGTGAAAAGGGCAGATTCCATGTTGAGGCTCTTAAGGAAAATAATCCAAATGCCTAATCTCATAATGCAAACATACACATCTATAGCGACACCACAGTGCTGGTCACCACATCTCAAAAAGGGCATTCTGAAACTGGAAAAGGTTCAGCAAATGGCAAGAGGACTGGGAAAATATCTGATGCTGAAAGGTTACAACAGTAGGGGCTTTTTAAACTTAGGAGTAAGTGTTGTGGCGACATGGCAGAATGTGTATAATTAGGTATGGTTTGAGCGGAGGAAGAAAAACCTTTCATGTAGAATGAGGGTTGAAGTCTGTCTCGCCATAATCCAAGGACCTCCTCTTCTCAATGGGAGTCAAGTCCAGAGGAAGTCCATGGACTCCCATGCAGCCCCAGGTCACCTTCCCTGCCAGCACTGCCCGTTGCTGTGAATGGCACCTCGCATGTGAGTGTGGTTACTCTGACCGGCAGTGTGTTTCCAGGGCCTAATGCGGCGGTTGTCCCCCTTACCTTTACTCTGGTCTACTTCATGTGGAGACGCCAGGCAGGTATTAACCTGAGGCCTTCTGCATGTAAGGCATGTGTTCTATCACAGGAGTGGATGTGAGTATTGCTGTTAACATGCGACAAAGAATCAGCTACTGCAAATCAGCCCTTCAGACAAGGGCCCTTCATACTCATGGAGAAAATCCAGGTCACGAGGGGAAGGTATCATAGATTTCTCATGGAACATATTAACCAGTCAGATAACAGGAAAAGCTTATCCTTATGTGGCCAGTAGCTGAACCAGTGACCTAGAATGAAAGAGCCCCATAATCCAGGATATAAAGCTTTCGATCCATTCAAGTAACCCTGGTGCCTCCTGAGTGTAGAGGCAATTGTTCAGCAGAGGTAGCCTGTGGTGAAAATTTCATACCCGCATTGGTTGGTTTAATTCTCCTGGAACCAGAAGGAATCATGCCATAAGAGAACCACTTGGCTCTGTCACTTGTGAAAAAGTGGCTGTAGTTTTGCTCCATCCTTTTTTCTTTCTTGTTAAGTCTGTTTTTGACCATGCTGGTACAAAGCGTAATCACTGGATCCATAGAACCGGAGGGAGCAAGTGAGAACTGGCTGGCTTTATTGGAAATACATTTTCAGCTTTGCCAAAGGCTTTTTCTAGCAGCTCGGAAATATGATAAGGCAAAAACATATTATAAGAGTGAAAAAGGTGGGGAAAGTGGGGAGTAGAATACAAGCAGAAAAATTAAGTTGCTGTGTCTGGCTTTCCTGGGCCGATATGTGCGAAATAGTTTTCCTCTGGGAACTGACAGATAAAACTTTGTGGTGCTATGTCGGATTTGACCCAAATCTCCTCTCTGTCTCAGGAAGGGTCCCTGCTTGGATGAAGCACTGAGGGCTGCTAGATTTAGACACGCTACAATGCTATAAGGACTTACCTGGGAGTAAATCCCATTGAACTCAATGGATCTTACTACTCAATAGATATTTCTGAGATGGACTGCAACCTAAGCACAGGTATATTTGACTGCAGACCTCTTCTAGCAATACAGGAAGGCTGGGGTGGATAGGAACAGGGTGGAGTGCCTCCACATTGCAAAGGGATTTAATCACAGTGTAATTCTATCAAAATCAGCAGAAGGAATTTATTGCCACCAACCAACACTATGACTTAGTCTGTGGACTCAGCACAGCTTTTATTTCCCTTTTGCTGTAAAGGCTTAAAAACTTCAGGGAAATTCCCCAGAATCCATCCTGGCAAACTGTTGTGGAGATGTGCTTTGAGGGATTACGTTCATTTCCCTACGAATGTCTATTTTTCTTCTATATAAATTTATTTATTTATTTAAAACATTTCTATGCCACCCCCATCGCAACAAAGCCTCAGGGCAGCTCACAACAAAAACAAAAACAAACAAAATCATACAAAAATTTATACACTAAAAATAATAAAACCCAGTGCATCTCGGCTTAATTTTTTTTAAAAATCCTACATAATAAATTAACACTTAAAATAAGTTTGAAATAAAAAGGTCTTAGCCTGGCGCCGAAAAACAAATAACGACGGCGCCAGGCAGACCTCTCTGGGGAGCGCATTCCATAGGTGGGGCGCCACTGCAGAGAAAGCCCTCCTCCGGGTACTCACCCTCCTAATATCATTCACAGAGGGTTCCCGGAGAAGGCTTGGGTCCTGGTTACCAGAAGGAGCGCTTACATCCATATATGCCCAGCCACCCCCTGAGATCGGCGGGAGAGGCCCTTCTCCGGGAACCCTCCGTGAAAGAAATTAGGAGGATGGGTACTCGGAGGAGGGCTTTCTCTGCGGTGGCGCCTAAGTTATGAAATGCACTCCCCAGAGTGGTCCACCTGGTGCCGTTGTTATTTGTTTTTCGGCACCAGGCGAAGAGCTTTTTATTTAAGTGGCATTTTAAATGTTAATATTATTGAATTTTATCTGGCCAGAGCGGCTTATTTTATATTGTATGTTTGTATTTTATTCTAATGTTTACATTTTTAATTTATGATTATAATTATTTAATTTATTGTTGTAAGCCGCCCTGAGGCTTCAGCGAATGGGGCGGCATACAAAAATGTTTTAATAAATAAATAAATAAATAAGGGCATCTGTTGCTGATCTCAAGGGGCGGGAGGACATATATGTTGTATTGTTCTTACAGTACTGGTTCATTTTAATCCTTGGTTTGTTCTAATAAAATGCAAAGCACTAGTCTTCATTGTATTTAATTTTGTTCTCTTTTGATATGGCCTGTGAATGGATTCATCCATTCATCCATTCATTTGCTGGTTGCATATTAATCCACCTCATGAATATAGAGGTGTGTGGCAGACAACAATTTCCACTCTTTTCTGGACATTTCTAGGCAGTGAAATACCATGGCAGGGTCTAATATCATGCTTTTACAGGGTCTAACACCTTTGTGCATGTTATTGGAAATGCCCCCTTGTAATGGGGGATTATGCTGCTGGTGAAAAACGGAGCTTTAGTGGGGCGAGTGAATTTGTAAATCTATTCTTATCTCTTTCTGAGAACCCATTTGGAAATATATTCAAAAGGAGCCCAGACAATGCACAGATCAAGGTATGTGTGCTATTCTCTCTGAAATTTCAGCACTGTGATCTCACAGGTCACTGCGGAAAACTGCTCATTTATATTTGCGAGCAGAATTGGAAGACGCATCAGTATTGTTATGATATAAGCGCAGCTCAGGCTGACTGTGCTTTATACTTATTTCTGCTTCTCAGGGCTTTCGGGTACCTTCTCAAGCTGGGAATGTGGAAGGTTAATAACATGCATTAGGAACTGAAGTGCATCGATAGCCTGAAGTGCCGCATGTACGCACAATGCAACAACGGAATTAATTATGCTACTTTTTGCTGCACACTTGTACTAAGGTCTCCTTCACTGTTGCCTAGTATGGGAAAAAAGCTTCTCAAGTGGAGATTCTCATTGATGGGAAGCTTGGCTATGAAGATTTTCCTTTCGCCTAAACATGTCGGAAGCCGGGGCCATGGGAGGACATTGGCTTGCATGAAGGACTTTCCTGTTCTCTTGTCCCGTAGCACCAATAGAAAGGGAGCATTGCTGTTTCTGACAGAAGCTCTTATCAACTGCAGTTATAAATAAGTGCTTAAGTAAGTTGATGATTATCATTAAGAAGATATGCTCTGCTATAGGAGGTGTGTCCAGAAAGTAATGAGAATGAAGTGTGTACGCTTGATGAGGGCTCTGTGAAGGGAGAAGCTGGCCAAGGTCACTTGGGGTGGGGTGCCAGGTATGCGCTGGAATTGGATCAGTTGCATTCCAGCCCTGTCAGAGTTGAGACATTCTCTTTTGTGATGCCCTGTTCAAGTGCCTCGTATTAAGAAAATGCAATCAAGTTAGAACAGCAATACGTGATAAAATTGTGTGCATAAAAGAGCATCAGAAATGTTGGAAATGATGAGGAAAACTTATGGAGAAGCTGGACTATCATCTGCACAAGTGTACTGACAGCACAAGTTGAGATCAGCTCAACTTAGATCCTTCGTCACAACAACGCATCAAGTCACAGCGCTTTGGCTGTCAGAGAGTTTTTGGCTGAAAAACACATCATGATGCTTCCCCATCCACCTCACAGCCCTGACTTGGCTCCTTGTGACTTTTTCATCTTCCCAAAGATGAAGAATAGTTTGAAAGACACCATTTTGGTAGTGTGGACAACATCCAAGAAGTCACTATGCAGGCTTTGAACGCCATCCCACTTGAAGACTCTGAGATGGTATGAAGAATGGAAAAATCACTGGGAACATTGTGTACACTCACAAAGTGCATACCTTGAAGAAGAGAGTGTTCAATTGTAATTTTTTTCAATAAAAAAATTGTTAAAATTTCATTCTCATTACTTTCTGGACACACCTCATACATTTAGACCCCAGCTTGTTGCTAAGATGGCACAGTCCTTTCGGGAAAATGACCGTGACAGAAGTGCTAACCAGATGGGGTTAAGTGACACTTGGATTCCTCTCTTCAGGAGCAGATTTCTCTTTGAAAGGAACTCAGGGTACAAACAAAAGTTCCTCCTAGACAAGAAAAGCAAGAGAAGTGAAGGCAGTAGATGTGGAATTGCATACTCTAGCATCCCTAGATACTAGAGTGGACTGGACTCTGGATTCTCAAGGGAATCCCTACAGTTGCAGAGAGAATCTTGATTTTGTTAGCCTCACAGCTGAGCTGACTTTCAGTGAAAATTTGACATTCCAAAGATGGCCCATTTTCCTAACAAGCTTCAGATAAGCCCTCAGATGAAGTTCACCAGTTAAAGGAACTAATGATAAGGCAAATTTTAGAGGTGGATTCAAGGGGTGGGGGGGTGTCAGGATCCAGGAAAAGGTTATTTAAAAAAGCAAGAAAGAGGTTCTAAATCAATTCTACTGGGCAAAGGAGAAAGGTATACCATGAGAAGGTGCCTTACCATGTTAAATGCATGCTATTGACTGCATATGATCCTGTTTGGTGGAGCTGTGGACTCTTTTGTCAGACATTTGCTAAACTACATGGTTCATATCTGAGAAAGAAGTCCATGGGCTGATAACAGCAAGTCACAAAATTATGCTGAAGGGAAAGTTGCAGGAAGAGGGGCTGCAAAAATTAAGAAGAGTAAGCATGTAAATAATGCACATGAGCTGAAATATTTAAAGCAAGTTTGTTATAAAAGAATGGATGACAGGAAACACTTTAAATCACTAGATAAAAGCCCCAAACAAAATTTAATTGGAATATCGAGAAGCTTCTTAGGAGAAGGGGAGGAAACCAGGAAATTGCATCCTGAATTTGCAATAGAGATTCCAGCCCACTCACATATACACCAGTGTGGAAGCTGGCCACTGGGGTGCAGGATCTGTGGGTACAAGCCTGCCCAGTAATCAAAACTCCTCACGAGAGAACTGCTAAGGAATAGCAATGAACTGACAAAAATGCTTTTAACAACGTGCCCCAAATCGAGAGCGATTCTATCAGAATGCAAGCAAAGTTCACTTCTTTTGGAATGCCTGCATAGGATACTTGCAGGGTGTTTGCTTGTTTGACAGCAGAGGGCTTGCATGGTGGAGTATTTCTATTTCAGTGGTGCTTGTTCATTCTGCACCTGCTGCTGGGCTGATATTTTGGGTACCTGCAGCGCAGGGAATTCTTATGTCAGAGTAGCACACCATCTGCAGATTGTCCAAGAACTTGGCACCTGTCTCCAACTGGATCCCCACCCAGGAGCACACACAAAATGGGCTTGAGTTGAGGAGACTTCCATCCACAAAACCTGATCCAGCTCAATAATGCTGGGAGTAAACTCGTATGTCCATGCAGATTTGGATGGTGTGGGGCCACAGGTCTCATCATCTCAGTGCTCCGGGGCAATGGCTGACAGCACGTGAGGTGGATGTCTGGGTGCTGAGGAGAGGAAGGAGCCCATCCACACCCTGCTGCATGATGCACAGAATAGGCTTGATCTCAGTACAAAGATGGCATGCAGAGGTTCGAGAGATCAAAGAGTGGCACTTTGGACTAGTCCACCAATGGCCCAGCAAGTAGATTAGGATGGAAGGTGGGAGTGAGCTGAGCCAGGATCCCTGGGGGAGACTGCATGGCAGTTGCAGCAGCTGGTCATGGCAGGGCCTGAATCTGCTTTGGAAGACTTTGTTGCCCCAGCAAGCCCAGCAGACACCACAATTACCATACCGCTGTCTTGGCAGGAGATGAGGCGGCTGGGTTTGGCGGAAATGGGTTCCCGCAGGAAGGCAGCCAAAATGAGAGGGGGCACTTGCAATTCTGCCTGCCCAAGTCTGGAATGCCAAATATTGGGTGTTTTATTTATTTCCTATGTATGTATGTACTGTATCTGTATACCTCCTTTCTTCCTTCAAGGAACTCAAGCTGCTTACATAATCCTCCTGCTCCTTTCAATCTTATCCTCACAACAACCCTGTGGTCAGGCTGAGAAACGGAGACTGACACAAGGTCACCCAGTGAGGACGAGAATGAGGACTAGAACCCTCATCTCTCAGACCCCAGTCCAACACTCTGACCACCACAGGTCACTGCTTCTCCATCATGCAGTATCTTAAACATTGCTTTAGATTGGATGGTTAGCTGTAGGGTGGGCTTACAGACTGGGAGTGACCATCCCCTTTTAATTGCGCTCACAAACATTGAGAATCAAGTTGTACTTATGGCCCATAAATACCTTTTCTACCCAGGACCTGAAATTAGAGCCTCTAATAAGATGGTCCACGGGGGCAAAGTTTAATGGTCTTTTTTATATACTTAGAAAACCACCTTTGATTTGGGAACACTTTGCTAACTGTGGGATCACTAGAAAATGTTTTGAAAGTGCAACAGGGAATGACTTTATCTTGTCAAAGTTACTTGACTGTAACATCTCTATGAAACAATATGCTCCTCTTTCTACATTCGAATCTTGGTTTGACCAAGTAAGTATGGATGCGAAGAAAAAATTAATAGATAATTACAGGCTGTAGAGGAAACCTTACCATGTGAACAGTTGATTTTAAAGAGGAGATATAAAAATGTAATTAAGGAGAAGAATAGCAAGGCATGGAGAGTGGACTGCCAGAATTTAATTGCCACTTCAAGGATACATGGCTCAGCTACCTTCTGGAGAATTGTCTCCCATGATTAGCAAACTAGGTGGAACGGGTTCTTGTATCCCTGTTAAGACCAGGGAATTGTTTTTTCAGTGACCTGTTTACAAAAAGACAGATTGGAATACCACTTCCACCAACTGAACTACATTCCTGATTGGCCTCCTGTCTCCACTTCTGAAATTAGGAGGTTCATCTTGAAACGCAAACTGGGTTAATCACCCAGGAGTGATAATATCCCACTGGTGTTGTTCAAGGTCAATACGGAGTTGTTGGTCTCGGTCCTAGCTGTTTTCTTTACCTGTATTGGTCGGACCGTGTGCAAACTGGTGGGGCTGGGGCGTTGCTACCATCATTATGATATATAGAAAGGGGGCAGAGTGGACCCAGGCCAAATGGCTGCAGGAAGGTTGCGTGTAGGCTACCGGACCAGACCAGTACAAATGCATGCTGGTGTTAAAAAGGGTTGTGCTCTTGCTCGCACTTTGTTGAACGTCTGTATCAAGATCCTACTCAAAAGACCTGCTGGATTGGAAAATTCCCATCCCCCCAAGCTTGCACATAGACAGTTGCCAATTTTACTGTATGCAGAAGACGCAGGACTTCGTTCCCTGACACAAACTGTTGTGAGCTTTGGGCACTTACTGTAAAAGTGAAAAGTTGAAAGAGTCATTCTACTAAAGCTGATGTTTTAGTCTTTACTCAAAAATGGACCTGGCATTGGTGGTAGGTAATGCAGCACTGGGACAAACCCTTTTAGGATCCATCCCTCTAGCATGTGTAGAGTTCCCTTTGAGTGTAGCCTGGTCCTGCAAAGCAAGCTGAGTCAAGAGGAAATCCATGAATCCTCGTGGACTGGGCAGCTGGCCACCTTCCCCACGCAGCTGTGGGATGTAGAAAGGGGCGCTGGGAGCGAGCATGCCAGCCACCATTCCTGGCCACCGGCCTCCTTTACTTGTTGCTGGTGCTGATGGTGGAACACCAGGGAAAGAGGCACCCCAGCTCCCTTCCCGGTGACCAACCGCCTGCCTCTCACAGCTGCTGGTAGGAGTGCATGGTGGAAAGAGGCTGTGTGAGGGTGTGAGAGGTGCCCTTCCCAGCAACCAACCTCCTTCCCCACATGCTGCTGATGGTGGCAGTGGCATCCTGACACAGGGGAAAGGGGGTGCTTCACTTTTGGCACAAGCCCCACCAATGCTGGGTGCACGTGCCTGGAACTTGGACCACGGGCTGCTGCGAAGTAGAATGGAGTCCAGGAAGCCAAGCCCAGGAAGCCTGACAGATCCCACCTCCACGTGGATTCCTTGATTGACAGCCACTCAACCGAGCAGGTTGAATGTTACAAAGATTGGAGAGCAATTTTTTTCGTTATCAGGCTCTCGAAGAGTCCCAGTTTCTAATGCCTTTGTAAATGTACAAAGTACACCTCCCTCCCTTTTTATGTTAAAGAAGGCCAACACATACCACCTGCCCCACAATTTTTTCCCGCTCAGGTACTGCCCCACCTGCAATTGTGTGTTTACAGTAAGTTTTCTTGCTGTGGAATCTGTACAAACCATTTCTGAGAAACATCCTAGGTTTCTTGAGCTGTGTGCATAATGTGCTCTTAGGTTCAGAGGCAGAATACAGTCAAACCATAGGCCTGGATGTATAAATTAAATTAGAATGACATAAATTGTATTTGCTTCCCAAGATTTGATCCCTTTGGCTCAAACTGATGCCTTCCAATCAAAATGTGAAGGTCTTGCAGAAAAGTAATTACGCAACTTCGTTTTTTCCCTGAAATGCTATCCTGACCCCGAGCCACACAAAAGCTAAAGGAATTATAAGTCAGCACATCAGGGATATCAAGCTAGCAAGCCATGTAAAAGCAGATCAACTCTATGAGCTTTTTGTCCTGCAAACTGTCTCATGCCTTAAATCATCCCCCAATGTAGGAGAGCGTTCTCATTGACGGGTCTTAATGTGTTGCAGTCTTGCGGGGCAGATTTCGTAGCATTTTGTATTTGGGGTGCCCGTGCCCTATTGAAGTTGGCATGATAGCGACTGTAGGCCTTCCTCTGCTCTTCCTTCCACTGTGATTTCTGGCATAGTTTCGTGCCTCTTACTTTGCAAGGAACGCCTGGGAGAACAAGCACATTCTGCACCAGCACCCTCAGGTCACTTCTGGAGCAGCTCGGTACTGTGCAGGTGCAGTGCAAAATCTTTTAACTTGATGGAAAATGTTTCAAATTGTTGCAGCTTATGCTCTATTATATTAAAAACAACAGCAGCTTTATTTTGTCCTACCTACACTTTGGTTCTATTTGCTTCTATAGGTCCTTATTTAGTTTTCTAGGAAGAACCAAAGGTAACCCAATCACAGTACCTCTTCCTAAACAATAAGGTATAATGTCTGTTTTCCTTTACATTGGCAGATGAGGAGTTTTTTTAATGGCTGCAAATGACATTTTAAATGCCATCTTTGGCATGAACTTAGAACTGAATGGAACTGAAGACTGGCCACCAACCAACTGCTTGGGGCTGAATATGTTATTGCTTGATCAGAGCTGTTGTAAAACTCAGGATTTCCCAAATGCCCCCTTTGGGTAGCAGGGATGGCTAGGTTCCTGTTCTTTTTAGTGCTTGTCCATTTAGTTTAAGCGGGGACGGTGGTTGTCGAGATGAAATTTAGTTCATTTAATTCCTTGATTCTAAGGAGATGGCTGCTGAAGCATATCAGGGAGTCCTTTCTGCAGACAAGTCTTGGCCATGTTCTGTGGGCATCTCTTGAGCTGTGAAGTCACTTTTTGACTAAATACACTGAAAGCTGGGAGCAGGTCCATTTTTCTAAAAGTAGTTGGCCAAAATGATTGTTTGTTGTCCACAAAATGGTCACAATGTGCCAGAATGTCAAGTTGTTTAAATATGAGCCATCCTCATAAGCGAGAGGAATCGTGTTCTTTGCATGCTCAGGCATACCTTTAATGTATACCAAACTTCCATTATCCATGGCAATACATACTGCAGAAATCCCAGGGAAATGTCTCCATTTTACTTTCTTCACCATTCATTAAAAAAACTGAAGTTTGCTTAGGTGTATCAATGAGCAGTTGCCCCCAGACCTGAAAAATGGCCCACATTCTTAATATGAACTTGTATGCCTTTGCTAGATTTAAGCATTCTTCTTATTTTCAATGCTCACAAAAGTGCCAAAACCTCACAAGTAAATCAGTGGAAGCGCAGAGGTATAAATGTCATGTATATTCCAGAACTATATCACTGCACTGGATTATTTACATTTCTCCTGAGAGATTTAATTATTTAAACGATTTACTAATAGTAATGGCAGAGCATTGTAATTTATGGCATTAAATTCAATTTGCAGAACTGTGAGGTAATGTACAGTAAGTTGTTAGTACACTGCCAAATAAAGCGGGAGACATCAGCCCGGTTCTGCCTTTAAGTGTCATTTGGAATTATTATTAATCACATTTCAGCCTTCTCAAAGAAGCTCAAGAGAACCGAGATTTCATAGGTCCTGGGGATGGGGCAGGGGAAGAGGAAAAAGCTCTCAGCAGAGCTGGTGGAATCCATCAGCCCCTACTGGACGGACCAGCAGTGGTGACAATCATGGAAGGAGCCCGAAGGAGCTTGAAGATGCATGCAGGTTTTGTTTCTTTTGTCCAGCACTGCAGGAAGAACCTGGTTTTGGGAAGGAGATTGGTATCTGATTAAAAACTCTCAATCTCACTCAAACTTTTGTCTGCACCTCCATCATCGCGACCATTTGCAGCAGAGTGGCATCACAGGTAGAAATCTGCAAAATGTTACAGCAGGTCAGCTGAACAAACAGGGAGCCCTGAAAAGGCCACAGAGAGTAAGGAAGCACACACCACCCTGGGGAAAAGAGGCAGAAATGCTCCTTAATCCCCTGCATTTCGGACTCTTCTATTTATAATCGTCCTTCAAGAGGCAATGCTCAGAATAAATGCTATTTCAGGCTAGAGTGTGTTTGCCCTTCAGTCTCCTGGAATGGAATGTGTTCCATTTCCTAGCATGCTAAGAATAGTTTCCCAATGCACGCCGCTATATGTCACTCCAAGGAACCATAAGCACATGTCATAAATGGGACGAGGGGTTATCGGGATGGCTATCACATTATGGTCCCATTTGTGGTCAACAGATGTTAGAACAATAATTAGTTTGCTAGACTAATTACACTCATGTCAACAAGGAAATGCCTGACATGAAGCTGTTGTGGCACTAGAAAGATAATGGGCTGCCGGCATCATTTTGATTGCATTGATGCTCACAGAGAACACGGTGGTGCTTGATGGACAAATGAGTTAAGGGGTCCTCCCGACAAATAGATTGACAGGTGGGGGATGATGTCTCTGGACTATACAGTTAGAGATGGAAGGAGGGCTCAATCGACGGAGCCCTTCCCATGGAAAATAACATACTCTCCACATAAAAATAGCATTTTAAGGAGTCATCTAGGCTATAACCCTTCTGCATGACATCTACACAGTGTGTGTTTGTGTGTGTGTGTGAGAGAGAGAATGCATGTGAAGTTAGGGAGGTGTATTTTCTGTCACAGAATCCTAGATTGTTCTCTCTGTAGCATCACCAGAAATTGCTACAACCTGAAAGCGTGTCTGCTGACATGGATCTGTCTGCTGATACATTTTCCATCAGGAAATGCCAGTGGATGGGTTTTGGTTAGGGTTAGGCTTAGAATTGAAGGTATTTCCCCCTCCATCCCATGCCAAGTTGGTTAGTGAACCTCCATTGTTTTGTTACTTTACCTGTATTTTTCATTCTCCCTTCTCATACAAATTAATGGCAAGATATAGGGCTGGATAATCTCGGGATCTTTTATGAATCTCAGATGTTGTTTAAGCTGCAACATACCATTATATTCAGCAAAAAATGAAGCAGAGAAACATTTTTGCCTTATAATGTGAACTTACTTGATTTCCCTCTTTCAAACCATTACACAAACTCAGTTTCAAAAGTTGCTCTTCTCCAAATGTTTCAGTGGAGTCATCTAATCAAAAATGCATATCTTAGGGGGAAAAGGAACCCAGAAAAATGAGTTTAGTAATGACAATCATGTTCAAAATACACTGTTTAAGAAAATAACATGCAAAAATTTGCATATTAACCAACAATGCATGCATTAGTCTACGAATAAAGCATGTATGAACTTTCATGAATTAAAACAAACAAACTCAGCTTCAAGGAAGAACCAGACTTAATACTACAAAAATGGGAGAAATCAAAACTGGAATATTTTCTAACAGAACTCTACTTGGTGCTCTGTGTTCTTAGTGTTCTTCATTAATTCAGTAGTTCAGAACATAGCAAGCTGCGGCTCTATTTGCTTGTCCATTTTGTTGTGTGGCAGTGAGATCAATACAGTGGATATTTTTGAAAGTAACGGCAATTTTTATAAACAGCATGAGCAGCTACTTTGCAGTTACCTTCTAGAATATCCTTTCATAGTCCCCGATATTGTACGTCCAAGATGAAGGCTGCCATTAGACGACATTGACAGTTTTGACTACTTGTGGCTCACTTTCTGCACAGAGGTGTCATATTGGACCTGGTCCAATCCCATATTGGTCTGATGTAGAGGTAAATCTGTTCTGAATTTCTGGCTCCTAGGAAGAGCATTGGCCATGAGTTATCCATGCTTTTATGGAAATCTGGGGAACTCTCATAAGTGTCTGCTTGAGAAAGCAGAGTCTTAGTTGCTATTCATGCTAGCCATGGACTACTTCACACAAGACAGCATTTCAGCATTAGCTGCTGCTGCAACAACAACAACAGCTTCTCCAAAGTTTTTCTCTTAGGAACACTTGCCCATGCCTGGGCTATCTCATTTGAAATTAAGTTGGCCCAACTCTTAATTTTATTGTTCTTTGATTTGCACAAAAGCCATCACATTGTCCTTAAATAGAACCTGGTGGGTAGCAAATACTTTAAACATTAAGAAGCATTACATTTGTTTCAGGTGCCAAATAAAAATAAAAATCCTCCATTATATCCCATTCACCTTATTTTCAGGTTCCACAATTTTATCCCTCTTTGTCCTACTTTGAAGTTGTCACAATTTAGCACCAGGTGCTTCTAATGAAACTACTCTTAATGAAGAAGGGGCTGTTCTTCTTAGCTTACTTTTCATTATTTTAAACATAACAAACAGCATAATTCAACACTATATGATACATTGCTTCATACCCGCACAACCTTGAGCCTGCTAGAATAGCTGCCTTTCTTCGATTTTCATTTAAAACCACAAAGACATCATTTGAAGCCTTAGCCTAGCTAGGTAATTGCTTTGATATTGATGGTATCTCATGAGGATACATTGGAAAGTTTTAACTCTTAATGTGGCCTCCTTACACAAGGAGATAATTGCATGCTATGAAACATAAGCGGTAACATAATCTAGCAAAAGGAAATGCTTGGATCGAATCAAAAGTAGGTGTTTCCATGGCTTCACCACTCTCTCAGTCTTCCTTGGTCTCCTCCTCTGCCTCTACTACAGTGTTACTCAGGAGTCCTTCTGCTGTTGCAATCAGAGCTCTGCCAAAGGACTCCTGAAAGGACAGGACTACTGGAGTCTCTTCTAACTTACTGATGGCTGCACATCAGCCAGCTTATGCATTCAGAAAAAATGAGTTGCACAGCTTTCTTGGGATGCATGCCTAGTGGGTGTGCAGGTTCGTTCAACTGGGTGACTTGGTGGGCAAGGCTGCCACATATTGGAGATTCAGACTGGGTCTGGCACGAACGGACCTCTTGCTCCAGTTCATGCTGCTTCTGTGCCACTCAATATCACACCTGAAGCGGATTTCATTCTCAGTGGCTTGCTAATTTGCTATGTGCAGAGCTGCTTTCTGAATTATCATGGGAGCACATTTAAACCTGTAAGTGCAGTTAAATGTGCACATAGCACATAGCTGGAAGTGACCCAGGCAAGCAACAGACTGATAACATTTCCGGGCCCATGACGGGGTGGAAGGTTATTTCAAGCTAGCTGCTGAAAAGCATTTAGCCTTTTTAACAGCTTTCAAGACCAGTAAGCAAGGAACCCCATTTGAGGAAGAGGAAGAAGACAAGGCAAAGGCACAAGGGGAACAAAGAGCAGGAAGGAGGACAAAAATGGCCAGAAAGATGCAGAAGCAAGGCAAGGAAAGGAAGGGCAAAGGATAGTACCATGGCTATTGGTTGTTCCCTATATGCAGTCTCCAAGTTTCTGATCACATTCAGACATACACAGAAGTATAAGAATGTATTGCCCAACTATGCAGCTTAAGGCACCATCCTATGCATGTTTAGCCTGGCTTGGGAATGCTGGAAAATGTGGGAAGTTTTTCTGGATAAATGGGCATAGCATTGCACCCTGATATAGTCCAACCATCTGAATACTTAGGGAATTTCTCCTGAGGCTTTATTACCCTTGTGATCCATGTTGTTGCTGTTGTTCAGCTGGAAAGTCATGCCCAACTCTTCACGACTCCATGGACAACATTCCTCCAGGTTCTCCTGTCCTCCACCATCCCCTGGATTACAGTCAACCCCACACACACCTCTCCAGTGACTCCATCCAGCCACCTCGTCCTCTGCCGTCCCCTTCTCCTTTTGCCTTCAATCGTTCCCAGAATCAGGGTCTTTCCCAATGAGTCCTTCCTTCTCATTAGGTGGCCAAAGTATTTGAGCTTCAGCTTTAGTACCTGACCTTCTAAAGAGCAGTCAGGGTTGATTTATGTACATTCACTCACTCACTCACTCGAGATTGTAACTGGTGGCTTTCAAGAGCAGCATCAACATTTGCCACCCTTAGGTTGCTTCCACTTCCTGGTTGACGTGTCCAAGAATGTCACTTCAGTTCATGATTTGCATGACTTTTCTTTTAAAAAGTTGGCCAGTTCCTGATCTTGGAATTTGAAAAATGCATATTTTGAATAAGATGCACATTAAAATGTACATTTTAATGCTTTAGTCAATAGCAAAGATGTGCACACATTTCTTGTTCAAAATGCTCATGTTTCCTCTTGGAATGAAAAGGAACACAGATTGCAGACAGGAATGAAAATAAGAAGAATGAAGCTAGAGAGTGGCATCTGAAGAAGCTCGGAGAAACATCAAACCTCTCTGATTCTCTCACCCTAGTGTGTTCACAGGTTTCCCTGGCATTAGGACCTGTTCTGAGCCCCACAGAGCAGGTGGCACCAGCATGCTACCTTGTATTTCCCACAGTGCCTGATTTGAGACCCAAAGAAAGCGCAATGTGGAGTGCTCCTTCTGTCCTCTTCTGGCCAGGCACTGAACTCGCAGAGGGAATGAGCAGCAGCAAAAGAAGTTGCTATCAGAACAAAGGCAGGTACTTCATAGTCCCATCCAGAGGTGTTGTACTAAGGCACTCAATTCATGTAGTGGGGCTTGATGGCTCCGATATTAGTGAGGTGGTCTGTCCATCCTGGGGCTTAGGTGGAACGTTTAGGTGGAGCTATCCATGGTCCTGAATCCACTTCCCCAAATAAGTCCAACATTCTGGCTTTCTCCTTTAAAGTTCAGGCTGAAACTCAAACTGGATATACCTTTCTACTGCCACTGGGGCCTCCAGCCTCAACTAGGGTCATGTCTGATCACATCTGGGTGTGTGGATTTTTAATGCATCATCATTACATGAACTGCACTGGAGGTTAAAACTAGTAAAGATTCTGGTTGTGTTCTGATTGTATTCCTGAAGAACAAACTGGGAAAACATGAATGACACATTAATTGAAATGAATTCCTTGTATGTCCCTATAGCAGGCTCTGGAGGTGAGTCTTGTGAATCTGTGTACCCTGGACAGAGTCGGACCATGATGCCTGTTCAAGAACAGCCTCCCCATATCGGTGCCCTCCTGTGTGTTTCTGTGTGGGTTTTATTTGTAAACCACCCAGGGAGAATTATGGCTAATGGGATGGGATTTAAAAAACAATCAAATGAATAAATGACTCACCTTGAACCTGGCACATACCTGGTGCAATTTCTTTCCCCATTTTCCTCTGAATTAGTGATCCTGTTTTATCATTATGTAGCACCCCTCCTTTTTTTTGCCTCTATTTTCACAATAAGATCAAAATTGAATGTCATGTTAAGAACAATGCCTTATCTAAAGACTGGAGCAGCACATGAACCTGTTCATTGTATAAACTGGCTCTCTCACATTCTTTCTCATAGATTATATCATCATTATCCATAAGGTCATGTTTGGAGGTGATGACCTTATACTTTCAATAGGAAATGTGATTCTGGGCAAGAGAGGAGCATCTTCCCTATTTATAGATTATTTCATTTATTCAATTCATTTTATACCTCCCAATATATTGTCCTTCACTTATACCTCCAGTCACAGAGCTGCTGGATCAGGGTAAGCTGCATCTTCCCTGTATATGTTTAGACACATGTTTAATGTTTAGATTAATGCCCCCTCTCCAAGAAGGTCTTGGACTCCTAATTTGTTGCTTCAGATTATGAACTTCCCTTCTGGCTCTTTAGTATTTTCAGTATGTTGATGCTTTGGTATTTCAGTATTTTCATTGTTAGATGTATTGGTCCGATTGCTATTTTATGGCTTCCTTGGTTTATTGCAGACTGCTCCAAGGGGATCTGCCAGGTGGGAGGTATATACATTTAATAGAAGACATGAATAAACCTGCACCAATATCTCTGGCAGCACACAGAGGCTGAAAGTCACTGAGATATCGGAAGGGCTGACTAATCAATTTTCCATTTGCCCAGAGTGTCGTTTCAATCCAGGGTGGGTTTAAATGTCTCTAAAGGTTATTCCAAGCTATGTATTTAGAAGCTTTTAGTTTTATTAACAGAATGGTTCAGAATGAGATATCCCCCTTTCACACTTCTGACCCCTTTCACACTTCCTCCTAAATAGATCCCAATGACTCCCCTTCATTCAGCATGGACGAGACAATGTTTTCCCCTCTCCCTCCCCTGGGCTGACCCCATGAGATGGGATAGCAACTGTATAAACATATGAAGGTCAAAACTGTGCTGAAAGGAAGGGGCAAAGAAGCACCAATGATGGTTCTTTTTTTCAGCCAGGCAGCCTGGGAACAGGTCAAGATACTGTTCATTTGGAAATGAAGCCCTTCTTCCAGCAAGCCAAAGGTCAAAAAACTAGCCATCATTGATGAGTTCCCATGTGCATAAAAAAGAGGACGGTATAATAAGGTTGGAAAGTCAACTGCGACAGCTTCTGTGTCATCCATAAATGCATTTCTAAGGGCAGTAAGTACTGGCACTGAGAAAGGAACAAGGTTGTTAAAGATACCAGTGGGCTGCACTGTGATCAGAATGTGACTCAGACCCTTGGCAGGGGAGGAGACATTCTCTTTTGTTCTCCGGATTCAAAGGAAGCACAAGCCGAGCCTTGTGTTTCAGCACTGCTTGTAATCTGGCTCATGAGACTTTTTTTCGGGCAAAGCTGAATTTATTGGAAAGTTGTTGTCTCAATTTTCTAAAACAAGAGAGATGCTTATGTACCAAACAGAGTATGTGAGGAACACAGGCAGAAGCACACACATTATGCAAGCAAGAAAGGTGTTACCAGATAATATTCAACTAATGCCCAGATCGCCTCCAAGGGTGGGGAAAAGTGTAAGTCATGCTGTGAAAAGCTTTTCTGTCCTGTCAAAAATATCAATACCACATGCCGTGGCCAGCACTCTCCATGAAATAAATATTGATTTCTCCCCTTCTTGAGACTTACCAACGGCAGTCAAATGACTTCCTAAACTCTGGAGTTGTTATTTTCATTGTTCTCGAGGTGACAGATTCTCTGAGCACTTTCTTCCCTTGTTTCCTTGCCCCCACCCCACTCATTTTCTGCATGTGGAAAAATTATACTTGTTTCCCACAGGTAAGGCAGTGAAGACCCAGCCAAAATAGAAATGATTCTGCCTTCAGTCCCCCATAACTGTATTTTAACTGAATTATTTTATTAATGTTATTATTTATATTTTTTATTGCAAAAGCCACCCAGAGAGCATAATACTAAAGGGGAACTCTTATACAATTGTTGGTGGTGGTGGTGGTGTTAATATTAATTAATAATAATAGCATCATAATAATGAAGCTTGCTTTTTTATCGCTGTGATATCCATCTTATAATGACAGTCCTCTGTCTCTCTGTCTCTCTCTCTCTGTCTATGTGAGGACCACAGAAGCTTATTCCACCTCTGGCAGTGGACACTGGGCTACTTAATGCTGTGGCTAATGGTCAGATTTAGCTTCTGTTCATCTATTCACTTTTATGATGAAAATAAGGATGCATTCAGGGGCACCACTGGGATGGAAGCAGAGCCATTTTCCTGTCCCGAGTGCTCCCAACATCTGAGAGGAGAAACACATTTTGGTACCCCTCAGTTCTGTCCCAGGTTAGGACAAAGGGATAAAGGGTCTAGAAACAAGCTTTTGCTTTCAGAGGAACTCATAATTAACATTATGCCCCTGCTGTGGCCGAAGTGCCCCACCTCCACCCCCACCCCCACAGTGCAGGCAACTGTATTTCTGAGGAGGAGGCAGAGGTACTTCAATTTTCACTGACTCCATCCAAGTGCATTGATTGCCATTTTTTTAACTGCACTATGCTGGCCTGGGTCCCTTATGATGGGAAGGGGAAAGGAAAAAATATTAAAAAAAAATCCATATCCGTATCCATATCTGTAGCCATATCTGTAGCCATGGTTGTAGCCGTAGCCTTAGCCTAATTTAGAGAAGGACCTCCAAATGCTGATTTGCACTCTTAAGAGCCCACACAAGGCAGCCATAAGTATGGGCAAGGCTAGCTGGGGCCAGTCACCCCTTCCAAGGCAAGGCAATCAGGCACCAAAGGGCTGTTCTGGTGAGGCCGGCCTAAAAGCGACTGTTCCGCGTGCACCTCCTGTCTGGGGGTGCCTAGCACCAGGCCTCCTTTGATCTTCCCAGTCCATAACTCACGCAGAGCCCCTGCCTATGCATTTGCTGATAATGCACATGCATAGGCCCTGTGCCGTGACCTCCACACAGTGCAGGAAAGTCAGCACATAAGATTGGCCACACTTAGTGGCCATGGATCAAGGATGCATACAAAGGCCCAGGGCACCAGCATCATGGGCCAAAGCAAACATCATGGAGCAGTACATCTTTGTATTAATACTCTTCTTCTCTACACATCTAAAGCCAAGGTAAGGCTCCCTCCTTTTGGCATTAAAAGCTGTGTGTGCTTAAAGAAAGCTCAAAGCAGCCCTTTATTCCCAAACTAGTTCTAATGCTGCCAGTGAGAAGGGTCAGAAGAAAATGTGATGGAACACACAGTAGGGATGCACAAGACCAGTTGGGTTTTGATCAGAATTAACCTAGTTCATGCTTTTTGGACTGATGGTTTAATCCTTTCCTCCTAGATCATTATGGTCCCAACCCATTCCAGGGTGGCTTATGCTTACATTAGGATTTTTATATGAAGGGAAGGATCCTCTGCCCCCCCCCCCCCACACACACACACAACCTGATACAAATGCAAGACAGATTGAGCTTTGCAATGGAAGGTTGCTGATTCACCCACCCCTAGGAGGATGTGACAAGGCATGGGGAGGTTCCACCTAGATAGATGCGGGCACATCGTTTACATATGAATGAAACAGATATGTGAGGAAAAGGCATAGGAGGACCATGTGACCAGCCACTAACTCTCAGCCTAACCAACCTCATGGAGCTTCTTTAAGACTGAAATGAAAAGCATATATGCTGATCTATATTCTCAAAAGAAAAATGGGATTTACATGGAATAAATGAACCAATGCAGTGATTTCTTGACATATTTAGTCTGGCCCTAAAGCATGCTCGCACAATGCAGAAAGAAACTGTTTTCTCCAAGCCTTCAGTTTCCTGTCAGTTGCAGTTTATCTGTGCAAAACTGCATTTTCATTCAACCCTTAGACCTGATGAAGCATTTCAGAATTAGCAAACATGATGGGCTTGCAGAACGACTGCTCTGCTGGCCATTTATCCGCCCCCCACCCTGATTCTGGAAAACATAACCAATTTTCTAAAATGCAATCAATGCCTACTTGACTTTTGCGAAATTATGGGAGGACATAACTCACTAATGTCAAGTATACCTGAGCTTCATTTCAGATAATCATTTAGTCCAAATAAAACTGACTATAATTATAAAAGTATACTTTGATTTTAATTCCATGCTGGAAGTTTATTATCCACCCTCCTTTAATAGCTGACTTCTTGTTCTTGTTTCTCTACCCTCTCTCTTCTTTAGTCTGTAGTACTGAGAAGCTAATTTCAAGAATTTTTAGATCTCCTTAAGTGTCCAAACTTATGCATGTTGACTCAAAAGTAAACTCAATCAACTTTGATGGGATTTGCTCCCAGGTTCATATAAATAGGAGTGATTGTGACTAGTTGTTGAAATAAAGCAGTATTACTTCTAGGTGGGTGGTACCCTTAGACAGTCTTTGAGTCAGGAGGTAGACTACAGAGTGGTTTCAGAAACAGAGAACAGAGAACAAAGACCAATGGTTTCCAAGCAAGTCCATGCGTTTTAATGACTTGACTATTAGGGTGGGGATGGAAGGAGAGCCCACTGGTTTTGGAATCCCTGCTTTCAAGGCAAAGGCACAAGCTGCTTACTTAGTTAAGATATTCACCAAAGAGCCCACACTGTTGCCGCTGCTGCCACCACCCGACTCCTCCTTCTCCTCCTCCTCTTCTTCCTACTTCTCCTCCTCCTCGTCCTTGGCAACTGCTCCGTAACAGGAAGGAAAACACATCTGGGATGGTTTCCCTCTTCTCCCTCCACCAGTATGGGTTTCCCCTGATCTGTTGCCAAGTCTAATAGCATTGTAGATGAAAAATAATAAATTCATATGCTCTGGATACTTTTTAGACTCATAATCCTACTCCATTATATAGTGTTTATCTTGACTTTTATTCTAGACTAGCAAAATGTAGTATTTATTTATTTATTTGTGTATTTCGGAGGCTTCTATGCCACCCCATTCGCCGAAGCCTCGGGGTGGCTCACAATAATAAATAAACACAATATAAAAACAATACAATTTGAGTCGACCTGGCCAAAAATAAATAAATAAATAAATAAATAATATTAACAATTAAAATAATGTTTGAATAAAAAGGTCTTTGCCTGATGCCGAAAAACAAATAACGACGGCGCCAGGCAGACCTCTCTGGGGAGCGCATTCCAAAGATTGGGCGCCACCGCAGAGAAAGCCCTCCTCCGGGTACTCACCCTCCTAATATCCTTCCCGGAGGGTTCCCAGAGAAGGGCCTCTCCTGCTGATCTCAAGGGGCGGGTGGGCAGGCATATATGGACATATACTAGAGTATTATTTGATAGCAATCCATAGTAGTAATTGCCTAACCATCTAGATTCCACATATTCATTGTTCACTTCCTCTTTGCTGCTGTCCTTTGGAAAGGATATGCAGGGAGGGCCAAAAATTGGTATATAGTCCTGATCAGGTCATATTCAGTCTCTTAGGTGCTCAAAATGTCCTCCATCAATGGTGCAGCATTCCTGGAACCCGTCCCCAACACTGTGACGCAAATTCCCGTTAGAGCCAATGTTGATAAATGCTTGTGAGATGAACTCCTTCAATTCGTCCACTGTGTGAGGTCCTCCATGATCTGTTCAGTACTATATACCTGCTTTATAGCACTGGCTATAAGTGTACTGCTTCATGGATCACTGCCTTGTCATGGCGAAGGGGCTTCCGTAGCTCAATGAAGCTATGAGCTGTGCCGTGCAGGGCCACCAAAGACGGACAGGTCATAGCAGAGAGCTCTGACAAAACGTGATCCACTGGAGAAGGAGATGGCAACCCGCTCCAGTATCTTTGCCATGAAAACCCCATGGACAGTACCAAAAGGCAAAAAGAGATGATGCCGGAAGATGAGCCCCTCAGGTCGGAAGGTGTCCAATATGCCACTAGGGAAGAGCAGAGGGCTAGTACTAGTAGCGCCAGAAAGAATGAAGCGACTGGGTCAAAGCCGAAAGGACACTCAGTTGCAGAGTGTAAAGAACTGTAAAGAACTATACTCCATAGGAACCTGGAATGTAAGATCCATGAATCAAGGCAAGCTAGACGTGGTCAAACAAGAAATAACAAGACTGAACATCAACATCTTAGGAATCAGTGAACTAAAATGGACAGGAATGGGTGAATTTAATTCAGATGACCATCAGGTATACTACTGTGGGCAATAATCCCTCAGAAGAAATGGAGTAGCCTTCATAGTCAATAAAAGAGTAGGAAAAGCAGTACTGGGGTACAATCTCCAAAATGACAGAATGATCTCAGTTCGAATCCAAGGCAAACCATTCAACATCACAGTAGTCCAAGTCTATGCCCCAACCACTGGTGCTGAAGAGGCTGAAGTTGACTGGTTCTATGAAGGCCTACAACACCTTCTAGAATTAACACCCAAAAATGATGTCCTTATCATCATGGGGGATTGGAATGCTAAAGTAGGAAGCCAAAAGATAACTGGAATAACAAGCAAGTTTGGCCTTGGAGTACAAAATGAATCAGGGCACAGGCTGCTAGAATTTTGTCAAAAGAATACAATGGTCATAGCAAACACTCTTTTCCAACAAGCCAAGAGACACATGTACATCACCAGACGGTCAACACAGAAATCAGATTGACTATGTGCTCTGCAGCCAAAGATGGAGAAGCTCTATACAGTCAGTAAAAACTTGTTGCAAAATTTAGACTTAAATTGAAGAAAGTAGGGAAAAGCACTAGGCCACTCAGGTATGAACTTAATCATATCCCTGATGAATATACAGTAGAGGTGACAAATAGATTTAAGGAATTAGATCCGATAGTCAGAGTGCCTGAAGAACTATGGACAGAGGTTCGCAACATTGTACAAGAGGTAGCAATTAAAACCATCCCAAAGAAAAAGAAATGCAAGAAAGCAAAATGGCTGTCTGAGGAAGCTGTACAAATAGCTGAGGAAAGAAGGGAAACGAAAGGCAAGGGAGAAAGGGAAGGATGCAAACAAATGAATGCAGAATTCCAGAGAATAGCTAGAAGAGATAAGAATGCCTTCTTAAATGAACAGTGCAAAGAAATAGAAGAAAACAATAGAATAGGGAGGACCAGAGATCTCTTCAAGAAAATTGGAGATATGAAGGGAATGTTTCATGCAAAGATGGGCATGATAAAGGACCAAAATGGCAGAGACCTAACAGAGGCAGAAGAGATTAAGAAGAGGTGGCAAGATTACACAGAAGAACTATACAAGAAAGAGCTTAACATCCCTGATAACCACAATGGGGTGGTCACTGACCTCCCTTGAATGTGAATTCAAATGGGCCTTAGGAAGTCTGAGCAACAACAAAGCTAGTGGAGGTGACAGTATTCCAGCTGAGCTATTCAAAATCTTAAAAGACAATGCAGTAAAAGTGCTATACTCGATATGCCAGCAAACTTGGAAAACTCAACAGTGGCCACGGGATTGGAAAAGGTCAGTTTACATTCCCATCCCAAAGAAGGCAATACCAAAGAATGTTCAAACTACTGCACCATTGCACTCATTTCACATGCTAGCAAAGTTGTGCTCAAAATCCTACAAGCTAGGCTCCAGCAGCATGTGGACTGAGAATTACCAGAAGTACAGGCAGGATTTCCAAGAGGCAGAGGAACTAGAGATCAAATTGCCAACATACGCTGGATCATGGAGAAAACTAGGGAGTTCCAGAAAAACATCTACTTCTGCTTCATTGACTATGCTAAAGCCTTTGATTGTGTGGATCACAACAAACTGTGGCAAGTTCTTAAAGAGATGGGAGTACCAGACCATCTTATTTGTCTCTTGAGAAACCTATATGCGGATCAAGAAGCAACAATGAGAACTGGACACGGAACCACTGATTGGTTCAAAATTGAGAAAGGAGTTTGGCAAGGCTGTATACTGTCACCCTGCCTATTTAATTTATATGCAGAGCACATCACGAGAAAGGCGGGGCTAGATGAATCACAAGTTGGAATTAAGATTGCCAGGAGAAACATCCACAACTTCAGACATGCAGATGATACCGCTCTAATGGCAGAAAGTGAAGAGGAACTGAAGAGCCTCTTGATGAGAGTGAAGGAGGAGAGTGCAAAAGTTGGCTTGAAACTCATCATTAAGAAAACTAAGATCATGGCATCTGGTCCTCTCACGTTCTGGCAAATAGGTGGGGAAGAAATGGAGGTAGTGACAGATTTTATTTTCCTGGGCTCCAAGATCACTGCAGACAGGGACTGCAGCCAGAAAATTAAAAGACACTTGCTCCTGGGGAGGAAAGCTTTGGCAAATCTAGACAGCATACTAAAAAAGCAGAGACATCACCCTGCCAACAAAAGTGCGTATAGTCAAGGCTATGGTTTTCCCAATTGCAATGTATGGCTGTGAAAGCTGGACCATAAGGAAGGCTGAGTGCCAAAGAATTGAGGCCTTTGAATTGTGGTGCTGGCAGAGACTCCTGCGAGTCCCTTGGACAGCAAGGCGATCAAACCGCTCAGTCCTAGAGGAGATCAACCCTGACTGCTCTTTAGAAGGCCAGATCCTGAAGATGAAACTCAAATACTTTGGCCACCTAATGAGAAGGAAGGACTCCCTGGAGAAGAGCCTAATGCTGGGAAAAATAGACTGCAAAAGAAGAAGGGGGCGGCAGAGGATGAGGTGGCTGGATGGAGTCACTGAGGCAGTTGGTGTGAGCTTAAGTGGACTCCAGGGGATGGTGGAGGACAGGAAGGCCTGGAGGAATGTTGTCCATGGGGTCACGATGGGTCGGGCATGACTTCCCGACTAACAACAACAACATAAGTGTACTTATAACATATATGTATAAGCGTACATTATGACTGAGTGGGGTCTTCCCCTAACCTAGTCTTCCTCAGCCTGGTGCCTTCCAGATGCCTTGGACAAAATCCCCCATTCCTGGCCACAGCCATACCAGCTGGGGCTGATGCCCCAAACATCTGAAGGGTAACATTTGGGTAAGGCTGCTCAAACCACACTGATGGTCAATGTATAATACTGCTCATCCTTTGCAGGGAATGGAAAAGAAGAGAGCTGGCAGGCTAGTGGAGGGAACAAATTACAAGTAGAATGCAATCTGGAACATGGTCCCCAAAGAGGTGTGGCTTGTGCTGACTCTTTATTCATTTTGGTGCCAAGCCAAACCCTTTTTATTTTCCCATTATTTTAAGATCTCATTTATATTTTAGTTGAGTTTTTATTACGGATGCGATGCTGTGCCTTCGTTGTTGGACCATCCTGAGACTTCTGTGTATAGGATGGGATATCAAAGTTTTAAATAAATAAATAGATATGTTTTTCATTAATATAACCACAAGAACTATTTCTACGATAGGCAGGGAAGCAGCTGATGATGTTGCGATGCTTAGCTTGAATGTCATCCCCATGAGCGGCATCCAAATAGAACGCGAGTGGGAGACTCAGCATGATAACATCGCAAATGCTGAAGAAAATGGGTGCCAAGGCCAAGCGGTCACCAACTCGCTGAAGTAGCTTCCTTACAGATAGCTGACTTGACTGACATTTCTGGGTGGAAAGGCAATGAACGAATGAACGAATGAATGAATATATAAAAGATGATTTTACTTAGGTGAACAGCTCCATTGCTTGGGGAAAGAAGAAATTTAATTCCAGCAGCAAGTGGAAATGATCAGTGAGTATGATCAAAAAGAATTTTCTGGCCTTGATACAGGTTTTGTATCATTTTAAATGCCTTTTTAAATACGTGCACACATGTGCACAGTGCATGGGTGCACAGCTGTTTGTGGTTTTGCACTTGTAAGCATGAAAAAGATCACAGTATTTGCAAGGGTATATAGAAAATCATCTCTCTCTCTCTCTCTCTCTCTCTCTACATATATTTATAATTTCCAAGGCCTTCCTAGGCAGCTTACAATGTAAAATATACCAACAGTAAAAACACATTAAAAACCAATTAAAACAAAATAAGTAGACATCTATAAAAACAATTTAAAAGGGCCACAGCATACAGGCTAAACATTAAAAAATCCTTAAAAGTTATGCCTTCACCTGGCGTTGAAAGGAAAATAGAGATGGCACCAGGCGAATTTCCCTAGGGAGGGAGTTCCAGAGACGGGGAGCAGCAGCAGAAAAGGCCCCTCACCTAGTTGCCACCCTTCTCATCTCCCTGAGGGGTTGTTCTCATGAAGGGCCTCCTGAGCTGATCTGAACAACCGATGAACGGATGGTCAGGCTGGGGCTTAAAGACTGGAGCCGGCTGCTCCAACCTGCTGTCTTCCTGATGAGTTGGGCTGCAGCACAGACCCTGCCTAGCCAGTGCAGCCATGTTGGTTGGACATGATGGGGTTGCAGTCCACACATCTGCAAGGCCACGTCTGGAAGGCTAGATCAGCATGGATCAGCCTCCCTTGCTTTACCTAGCATGCATCACAATGAGACTTAGTATCAAACATCTAATAAGTTAATTACAGTACAAAACACCATGAAAGCCAGCAAAAGGGTCAAGATGTAATCATGCCCCACAGTTCAGTGCATTCCTAGACAGAAAAAGAGTTATGCCACTCTTGGCATTCCCCAACCAGTCATGCATAGAATCCTGCCATAACAGAATTTAAAAAGCGACAAAAACAAAAGGTTTATAGCACCGGAGAGAATAACAAGGATTCCATCAGTGGGAAAGGAAAATGTACATTTCAAAGATGGGCACAATAGAATAAAGTAAATACGAAAATAAGCATGGATCTTCACATGGAGAAAAAAGAGAAGCTTGAAAACGGAGATATGCTTTAGTTGGAATGAGATCGAATCTGGAGACCTTTGGTGGGCTACATTTTGCTGATGCACCAATTCTTATTTGAACTCTGTGCCAGTCTCTGTTGCTCATGGACTCTTCCTCCAAGGGATCGTCAGTTCTCAGGCTCATGGCCACCAGGTCTGGGGACGTGGATCTGCACTGTAGCTACCGCTTTTGCAGAACTGTAAAGAAGGTGGATAAAGCAATGGAACCTGATGGACGACACATGAATAGGCAGATCTGTCGATTAGACAAAGCATGGGGAAGATGCTCATTTGGGACCATGACATGAGGACCTTCAGGCTGAGATCATGTTAACATTGAAACTAATCATGCATGCACCATGTGGTATGTGCAGTTTTGCCAGCGGATTAGTATTTGGAAAACAGAACATGCATACATGCCAGCAAAAAATAAATAAAAACTAAAAGCCCACATTGGAGAGGGAAAGCGGCACGTCTGTTTCTGATCCACTGTCCTCACCACTATATGCTGAATGTCTTGGAGCTGTGTAAGTAAACTTTCCGAAATAGATTTTAAGGGTTCCTGGGTAGCTTTGGGTAAAGCTCTGAGGAGTCTGGGATGATTTATTTGTATTCATGATTACTAATGACTTTAGCATAGTCATTTCTGCAATATGAAGAGTTTCATCACAACAATTTTCCAATGGCCTCCAGTAGTGTCTTCACTTCCTTCTCATGCATATTACATACATGTCAAAATAACCTCAAGGGATGCAGCTGAATGCTCAAAACAGATAGAAATATTAAAATGCTGGAGGGTTAATAAGAGCATGTCTCACCCAGCAAAAAGCTGTCTTAAGGGAACCATTCCTTCCAGGTGGTTCATTTTGCAAGGGATTTCATTTCAGCAACTGTAATGACACAGATGATTTAATCCAGAATGACCACAGCCGTATGCTGGCATCCTCGCCTATGCAAACACACATGTGCATGCATCTATGACGCATGCAGATGTGCACACCCACGTGTGTTCATGCGTCTGTATGTCATAGGTGATAGAGATGGGCAGCTCTCTCCTCTTTAAATAACAACTTACAGAGATTCAGAGTTACCTTTACAAATGGAGGGAACAGAATGTATAGCATAAATCTCATGCTTAAAATGTTGACTGTGGAAGGAGGCGTCGTGGACCTTTTGCTAGCCAGACCCAGAGCTTTGAGTGTGCAGTTCCCAGCATGCTGGATCTGGATCCGCATCCGTTCAGCCATGAGGGTTACTAGGCGGCATTTGCACTGCTTGGCACCTCCGCCATATTACATGCCAGCATGTCAAGTCTTCCCAGGGGCCTCTGCATGTGCACAGTAATAGGACAATCTGCACATTACACAGAAAGAGATGATTGAGATCGAGATTGAGATCTCAGTGCTGCTGCCTATAAAACCCTACCACCCAAAGGTAGGTAGATGCCCTCCCCACTGGGGAGAAATGGCAGGCGGGTAGTTCTTTTCATCCCCTTCCTATTCCCAGAAGAGCTAATGTGGTAAGTGAGGTCTAGGAAGAGTGTCTGGACAGAGCTGGTATTTCCATGCAGAATTACAGTACACACTATGGCATTGTCTTCCAAATCAAAGGCCAGAGGTATGATAAAATGTATGCTTTAGCTCTGTGTTGAAATAATAATAATTTAAAGTAGGCCTATATCCTTCAAGTTGCAGTCATATACCCAATCAGTAAGCCTTAATGAACTCCATAGCTTTCTTTAGAATAGGCGTACATAAGATTGCCCATTCTGTAGGCCAGCCGGTGAAAGTTGAGTGGCAGACACGCCATGCAAGTTCTCAGATTCAATGAAGCCCGGGGTGCCAGATTTGTTTATCTGACCATGCCACTGCAGTAAATACTGCTGGTAAATACTTCCTTGTGTTTCCTGGGTTGTTATAAGAAAGGAAGCCTTGTATTCTCTGTCAATACTAGCTTGCCCCTATCACTTATAAGGTGGATGGAGCTAACACAAGTAGTCTGTTTGTTTGTTTAAACCTGTGTCACATCTTACAGACTGGGCTTTCAGATCCATGTGCAAAATAAAAAGAAATCAGCCAAAAGCGATTTCTCCAAAACTGCAATCAAAATACAGTGCAGCAGCGAGAACACAAGGTTGCTGTTGTTGTTGTTGTTTAAATTCTGGACAGAGATGAAAATAGGAACAAGGCAGCAAATACCAAATAAATGAATAAATGGGAAACAGGTGCAGAAGTCAAGCACAATTTCAGAGCAGCTGATCTATAAAATAAAATAGAGCTGGATAATAGAAACAGGTAACAAGTCAATATGTTTGAGAGACTAATAAGGATCTTGCATGGCACTACAAGATCTAAAGAGGTGAAGTTCTCCAGGGAAGACCTTCTGTAGTCAGGGGCACCATCTCTGCAAAGCCCTGCTCACGAGTCGCTACCCACTCATATGGAGGGCCTTGGATCAAGGCTTGGATCAGGGCTTCTAATCATTACCTGAGGTCATGGTTAAGCACATGGTGACTGAGATGCTCTTGCTTCACAAGTGGCTTCATGTGAAGGACGTTATAGGGCAAAGCCAGCACTTTCAGTAGGGCCTACATGCAAACTGCGAGCCCCTGCAGAAGGTGCCATGCTGGTCTAGGACAATCACGTTGCCCAATTCCAATCCATGGTGTTGCCACTGTAATTGGACTTAATGAAAGTTTCCAAGCAATCTTCAAAGACACATCTGATGGAATGGCAGGGATCAAAATGGGCCTTCCATAACCTTCAAAGAAGCCAAGTTTTCTCTGTCCAGGTTGGGATGTAACTGACATGTCACCCAAAGCTTAAATGTGTGCTATGCTGCAGAGGACAATTAAGCCTTTTAGAATAAAGATGAGCCAATGAGCACCACAAATGATGGGCAGCTCCATATATCTAGGGATGTATGGCCACTATGAAGGCCATCCCTCTATGCTTTGGAGATGGTCAAATGCCTCTAGTTACACTGGTTACTCATTTACAGAATTTGATTTTTAGGAAATGCATCCATACATCTTTGCACACATTTGTAAGTGCAGATTTGTTCTTCTAAAACTACTAAGTCAGATCCCAAAAATGTGTAGATCTCACCTCCGCCCCCATTCCACAGCATACATGAATCCTGAAAAACACATGTTTACACACTATAGGGGAAATGTGCATTTTTGGTGGTGTTTTCCCTCCCCTTCCCATATTTTTCTAAGACCACCTGTGCATAAAATTGCTCCATGGAATCTGCGTGATTCAGGACAAGCCAGTCTGTTGTGGAATCTGCAGGTCAGATGCTGTAGAAATCCAAACTCATTTGAATCTATAGAGGATTTCTCTGACATCTCATCCTGTATTTACCTAACTACCTATTAGAGCAAGGGAAAGGCCATCCATCCATCCATCCCTATCTATAAAGAAACCGGGTAAGTGTTCTCTGCATGTCAAGCACTGACACGAAGGATAGGTAATATCTTCCCAAAGGAAAAAGAAAAATGATAAAGGCTGGTGGTTATTTGCTGGAATATGGTCAGCAGTTAATGTTTGTTCCGTGGCCTGTCTGGGCTGCAGCACATGCAAAAGGTCAATCGATGCCTTTTTCTCCCAGAATTGGGATCAGCAGAGGCTTCTGCAAAGACCTTTTCTTACACTTATTTTGCACTTCAGGCACTGCTCCATTCCTCCAAGGAACAGACTTGGTGGCTCTGTTAGGGTCAGACCTCAGTGTCTGTTGTCTGGCAGCCCAGAGAGCCCCCAGAAGGCCACCAGGAAGGACAACAGTGGCAGAAGAAGAGGAGAATTGCGGAATGGGTTTGTTGGATCAGCAGCTTCATGATGCCAGTCACTGAAATACCCTCCCTCCCTCCTCCTCCTCCTCCTGCCTCCTAAGTGTCTGCTTTACATAGGACAGCTCTCTATTTGTGGATGATTCCAGCTGAAACCTGATTTAAAGATAAATAACCATTGGAAGGGGGGGCCTTGAGGGGGCTTCAGGTTGGCCATCAGCAGTGAGTGCCCGGACAGCCAAGTGAAGAAATGCATATAAAGGTGGCAGTCTTGGCCTCTGCAGAGGTCTATCTGTATTTCCATTCAAAGCCTATTAACTATTTTGGAGGTCTATCTGCGGAGGTCTATCTGTATCTCCAAAGTCTGTTAACTATTTCTCAACATGCATGTGTGTGCATATGGAATGCAGACAGACGAAATCATCTCTCCCTCCTCCTCCCTCCCTCCTTCCTTTCCCTCCTTCATCATCTCCCTTCCTCCTCTGTGGGTCCAGGTGACTGGAGCAATGAAATCTCCCAGCACTCACTGAAGCCCCAGCAGTATCCATGTGCTGCTCATCTGTGCGCTGCATGCTGAGAGAGAACGGAGAGAGCGAACACTCCCCTCTTCCTGCCAGCTGACCCACTTGGCTGGGGGAGCAGGCAGAGCCTCCCGGATGGGGGTTGATGAGTCAAGAGTGGCCAAGAAGCCAAGACAGGGGGGCAAGAAGCCAAGGCATAGGAAGCAGGTCATCTTTCTCCGATACGACCCCGTAGAAAGGATGCCACCTCATTCATGGAGAAGGGGACATTTTCTCGGCCAGTTTCAAAGTGCATGGCAGTGGGGTGAGCTTGGAGGCCCGCCACTGGCACTTGAATGCTATTTTAAGAAGAGTGGGAGAGAAAACCCACAGGGAACGGCCTGTGACACTGCGGCGCTAATACAAGCACAGACTGGTGCAACAGGGGAGCTGGCACTGGCCAGGACAGCTGAAATCTAGCCCAGGTGAGTGCTTTGAGAAGGGGGCCCCTCTCGGAGCTCTGCTGCCATGCACCATTCTGCAGGCACTTGCTGGGTCTAGTTTCCACTAGCGAGTGCCAGCTCCCCGTTGCACGAGCAGTCATTTCCCATGCCAAACATGACAGGCGCTGGCACACTGCTAGCACTGCACCGTTTTTAAAATGTCAAACAGCAGGTAAGTGGAAGTTTGCATTTAAAATTACGCACACTCACTATAAGTACTTCCCTTCGAATAAAGCGGAGGCAATCAGCACTTCAGAACGGATGATATGAAGTATTAGGCTTGGTAGCTGGGGAGGAGGTCACTGGAATGGTAGATGGGAAGGGAACCAGAGCTCTGTGCCCTGGGACCTTTTTCTGTAGTTTTGGTGCAGTTCTTTCACTCAATTAAATTCCCAGCTTTTGGCTCCTGTGTTGCTTTTCTCTGAGTGATTCAGGATTTCTGCACTATCCTTTTACAGCCACGAAAAAGAACTTTGGTTCCCACAGATGGACATGGTAGAAGTAGGTGCCTGAAAAAGAAAGGGAAAGAGATATTTCAAGAGGTGAAGAAAAAGGCATCATGTTTTATGCAGAAATTCAATTGGAAATTTTTAATAGGAAATCACTAAATAGCTGATTAATGAGGAAGGCCCTTTCTAGGGCCTACTAATTAGATCTGCAGAGATACTGAGTATTGATCATTAGGAGAAGGGACAATAGGGTGAGAGTTTTATTTGCATGCCTTCTTTTTATTCTCAAACTTTAATTTCAAGGTTATCAGACTCTGCAGAGTTCTGTTTTTCCTCCTTTATGTTCAATTTAGGTCCTATTGTGGAATGAAAAACTTCTTGCTGTCAAGATTAAAGTTGCCACCTGGTCTCAGATGGGATCTGTCTTATATGAACAGCTTGAAATGAAAACTTTTGTATGGAATTTCTTGGGTAACAGCTAAATAAAGCACTGGAAATTCGCAGCCACAAACACATACTAGAGGTAAATGAAAGAATCTAAGATAACATAGATGAATGGTCATGTGACTGTTTTAGATGCCATAAAAAGAAAGAAGCACCGATCAAAACAGTAAATGAAAATCCGATACCAAATGGAGCTGCAAAGTGCAAGTCTGGTGAATGATACCTTGTGAATGATTACAATCCCGGATGGATGCTGCAGGGGACCCCAGACAGAATGATAGTTCTCCACTTTTTGCACTTGCACGAGTATCTCCAGTCACTTAAACCACCTTGTCTTAGGTGATCACACACACGCATACATATTTTGGCATGCATTGCTCGCATGTTTTCAAGTTTATCTTTGCAGCCATAAGGACTAGAAACTCGATGATCAGCCTTACGCTTGATGGAATTGAGTGTGGATCCAGAATTTGTCTCCCAAAATTCTGCATATCATATGGGAGTAGCAGAGTTGGTGGTGTCATTTTGCCAAACAGCAGAATTCTCCAACAGTTTAGGACAGGGGTCCTCACACTTTTTCAGCAGGGGGCCAGTTGAAAGGTGCCTGTGCTGGCTGTGGGCTGGAAAGGCGGTGCCAGCGGTGCGCACGGGCTGGTGAGGGGGCGGGGGTGGCGCCTGCAGGGCATGCGCGCTGAGGCGGAGGTGAGGTGCACTGTGAGTGAGGCGCAAGGCGTGGCAAGGGGAGAGGAAGCGAGGTGGGGGTGGGCACACGCCGCAAAGCGGGCGCATGAAGCAGCAGCTTGCTTGCTTGCTTGGAGATCGTTTTCTCCAAGCGAGCAAACCACTGCCTCCCTGCCCACGGGGCAAGGTGGGCGGCGGCGGCTGGCGGGCGCATGCGCAGTGGGTCCAAATGGGCATGGTGGGCCGGATCCGGTCCCGGGCTGTAGTTTGAGGACCCATGGTGCAGGAGTATGGAGAAGGTTAAAATAGTCTTCTAAGAACTGCTGGTTCAGGTAATACCAGATGCAGATTCCTTAGATTTGCATTTCAAGGGGAACTTCACAAACTTCTGCTTCTGGTGTCTACACATGAACCAAAGTTCAGTGATAACAGTCATAGCTACAAACTGAGAAGACACATGCTGCGAATACATACGCTTGTTCAGGCATATTAGTGGATGAAAGGAAGCAATGGGCCAAGAGAGGAGAACCTGCTGGCAGGAGTACGGTCCAAGGCCATTTCTTCCTTCAACAATATTAAAGCAACATTAAATAATATTAATATTGGATCCACAATGGTGCTGCTTTCATAGATGGTGAAATCAAAGGAGGCTATTCCGTGGAATATTCTCCAGAGGAAGACTGAAATTTCCCAACCCTTCAGGAGTAGTTTGACAAAACAACATGTTCCAAAAGATTTCAGAAAATTAACCTTTGAGAAAATCCGGCCTAGGCCTAAAACTGGCCAAAAATAGACACAATGCTGAATGCGTTTTAGGAAGCTTACTGGGGATGCTTCCGAGATTCTAGTTGTTCCTAGAATAGCCTCCACTGTTAAGCACCATCTCAATGGAGTTGTAGAGAAAAGCTGATGAGGTGCTAAAGTGGAACCTTGGAGGACCCTATAGCATAGGTGGCATAGGGCTGGGCAGAAGGGTTCCAGTCACATCTTATGGATTTGTCCCTCCAGATACAACTGGAGCTACTGAAACTCTCTGCCAACAACTACTAGCTCAGGAGTCTACCCACATAGATATGGTAGTTAAGAGCATCAAAAACTTCCGCGAGAGCCAGGAGCATTAAAGGATCATACTCTCCCAGTCTCCCCATTACAGTTTCAGTGCCAAACCAGGACTGAAAACAAACTGAAATGGTCCCAGCATGTCTTGAACATTTCCCCATCACCAGGTCTTTATTCCTTTACAAAAGCATGGTGACTTTCCTTATTAATTAACCATCCCTCATGAAAAATAGCTAAAATTTTATATATGCAAAAAGCACCCAGCTTTGCTCTCTCTGTGATGAGGCTTGAAGAGGCTTTCCTTCAAGCGACACCCTCTCAAGAAGCTGAAACTTCACACTGATAATGAACTCTAAAAATTGCTTCAGAAATGTCTTTAGGGATGGGAGAAAGGGATGCGAACTGCACCTAAAGTGTTGCTTTGAAGTGTTTTTTCCCTGCTCACTATGTTAGCCTGTGGGTATGGTATCAAATGAGAGAAGAAGCTGATGAGCAACCAAAATTACAGTGCTTTCAAGTTCTCCTGTTCCCTATAATTCAGCAATTCCAAAGCTCCTATACTGAGAGCTGAATAAAAACATGAACTGAGTATCTATAATGTTATCAGAGTCCATGGAATGCTTCAGTCCTGAAATTGTTTAGACACATGTTTACAGAAACCTTGGCTTGCTAGAAGTAAAGAGAACAGGGCCTGCAAACCTGCAGCAATCTTATACATTCCCTGCACAATTTGTAGCCCACCAGGCCAAACAGATTGCACAAACAGGCCTGCACAATCAGAAGCCTTATAAGGTGTTCAGTAAACCATAACTGGGATTGCCGAAAAGTTAGCAGAAGCAGAGACTTAATTCGCTATCTCTCAGGCCACAACAGATTCTAGTGGTCATGTTCCGTTTGGTGGAAAGTTATCCACTTTTCTAATTAAATATGGGTGAGAAATTCATTAAATTTGCATTTTAAGGAGAACTTACCAAATGTCTGCTTTGTGAGCATACACGTGAACCAGAATCCAGCCATATTTACAAACTGAAAACAGATGCAGAATTTTTCATATGGGGCAATAAGGTACAAAATGCATACAGTTCAGGACTGTGTACACACATGTGAACATTTGGGGAAAGTGCGTTCAGGATGATACTATACAAGGAGAAATCACCTAAGAAGTATGCGTTTGTTTTACAAAAGCTGTGCAAAAATGCATTTATTTGGAAATAAATGCAACTTTAAGTCTAGCTGTTGCAACATTTGGGCTATCATAATGCACAGGCTGGATATTTGGGACTTGTTCTGCCAGAATATTGACGGAGTCACACATTTGGATGGAAATGGAATTCACCCTGGAGTTGAAAGCAAAACACAACACTTGGCAACATCTGGTTTTGGGTGTACATCAAGCATGTGCAGAGGATATACAACATTGATGCCTGATTCCACAAAGGATATGCAGGTAAAAGCTTGCTTCCATGTGTGGATTTGCTCACCTGGATCAAGGTGATAACTGTGCCTCATAGATGAGGAATCCATCATCGTAGTAGACTATTTTTTCTTTAATAGGGCAAAGATGCTCGGCATTTCCACTGTCTAAGATAGGTGGAGTATCCAACAAGAGGTTCTTATATTCAATAGCTATTGCTCTTGAAGAACATTTTGCCCTCTTTTTCTGATTATAATTACAAGGGTCAGACAAGGTTAAGAAAAATATGAAATAAACCTTTATCAAGAAGGTTAGAATTTGTCCTCAAAGATAAGCAGATGTTTTGGCACCAGGGAAAGAAGAGTAAGTCAAGATTACCCTGTACAAAAGTTACTACTTTTTTTATTATGTTTTCTTTACTAAATCCTGCCATTATTATGAAATGCATCTCATTATGGTATTTCCTTCCCTTGCCAAATAAAGCTATAGAGAGAGAGTATGTTAGATAAATGAAAGGAGCTGATCCCCACAGGATGGACTCACTCTGTGTTGCTGCTACGCACCTACAATAAAGAGGGGGTTTTAAAAAAAAGACTTTTGCTGGTGTTGACTCTCTCTTGACTGAGGTCAGACAACAAATAAGGAGTGATGCTTGTTTTTCCCTCAACACCCTCTGCTAGGGAACCATATATAACCTGGAAAGAGAGAGTGGGGGAGAGAGAGAATGAGAGGGAGAGAACCAGTTCCAGGATGGGTCCAAGAATTCCTTGAGCTGGTCACTTTTCCTAATGTCTGGAAACACTTCTGCTCATTTCTGGATTTCTCTGAGCATTCTTCTCAGTATTTACTGCAGGTTATTGTGTGCTGTGGAAGTCTAAACATGTGAATGCTTCTTAGCACAGTAGGTAACTAAATGTTTGCAATTGGTCTGATTGGAAGACTGCGTATCTCCCTGTCATGTCTTGCCCTGTGTTCAATGAATTTCTTATTATGCCACAAATTAAATTTCAAATCAGATCAACAGGCCAAGAAAAGGAACCCAAATACTGAAGCAGGCAATAAGCTCCAGATTAGGGTTGGGAGGACATCCATTCACTTCCTGTTTTAATTTGAATTTGCCTAACGATTTGTCTTGCCACTATTCAGTTATCTTTCAAAATGTGTACTACTTTAAATTTTGCAATGAAGTTCTCCAATAAATAGAAGTGCATGCAAAATGCATGTATGTGGAGATGTGCACATGGAAGGAGGTATGGATGTTTAAAGAATGCTCTGAAATGTATCTTATGGATATTGCTTGCACAAATGGCATCTTCTGTGCAAAAATGAAAAAACAGGTATGAATCCATGCATACTATAGGAATTCTCCAAGCTCTGGATGAATATAATTTAAGACTGGATAAAATAAGCAAGAGAGAAACAGATAGCAAAATCCATCTCTCTCTGGAGAGTCTCTCCAATTGGATGTTTTTTTAGTCTGCATCATTTTCATATGTCTGCTTGGTCCTATCTTGCATGAATCTTGTGTGTGTAGGGGTTTTGCACAAAATTTCTATATTCTTACCTATTTGTATGCCTATTTTAAAGCATACTATATCTCAACATGTGCATTTCTAAACACATTCCCTCCAAAAAAAATCAAATGGATTTCTAAATGTATATATAGGTTACAAATATTTTGATGTGCTATATGAGGACTATATAAGAATATTCAGGAAGTGCAAAAGCTGGAGAACAGCACAAGTCTAGTTTGCACAGTGTCTGCACAGTATGGATCATGTCAGTTCATACTTGGACTTGCAAAGACGAAATTCCTCAAGCTTCCCTAGCATTTTACTGAAATTACCATTTCTTTGTGATTATGCCTTTTTTGACAGAAAGGATTACCTAATCCATTTGTATCACAAATAATGCAATAACAGTTATGGGGGAGGGAAGGGGATTTTGACTACTTCACAGCTTTGAGCAAAGACAGGTCAATAAACATGTGAAGAATTAAATAAAATTGAGGATTAATAGCGCACAAACTAAAATAAAAAAAATGAAATACACTCCCAATAACACTTTTTAAAAAACGTTGGCCCTGGGAGTACTACCATCTCCAAATTGTGCCAGTTACAGTGTAATCCTACACATGCCTACTCAAATGAAAGACCCATTAAGTTCAATGGTACTCCCAGGTAAGTGGACATAGCCTAGCAGGCTAAGTAAAGGCAAAGATGTGTTCATATTAGGTAGGGATATATTCCTACATCCCCTGCAAAAATGTCCTGGTCATCCATGGGCGTTTGATCAGGCTGAACTTTTCTGCCAGCCACATTCCTGAGCTTCCTCAGACATTCCCTCTGGCCCCTGTCTTGCATGACATCCCCTGAAAATTGGCTGTGGCCCTCTGGAAAGTGGGGAAAGGACTCCAGGGCTCCACAGGACGAAGGGAGAACGGGTGAAGATTCCCTTCCTGTCCCTTCTTCCTGCTGGGGAGAATTTGGAATGGAATTCTGCTTGGGGTGCTCCTGCAGATTGAATGAGAACCCTAAAACCAAGCCCCTGAAACTATTAAAATATCCAATAGTCAATGCAACAAGGCATCACAGGTAATACAGAAATATCCATTTAAATACCAATTGTGTGGCATCCGTATAAGATGCAATGGTACATGATGACCAATGGAATCCCGAACCACAAGAATATGGCTTCCAATTTGTTTTCCTCTGTTATTGGTTTTTCACTCCATGAATGTCTTTTATTTTGATAGGACTAATTTGGACAAACCTGTTTTAATACTGCCCTGGTATTGATAAGAATAAAGTAATTTTAAATAAATAACAAAGGAAAACTTGTTAATACAGTGGTACCTCAGCTCACGAACACCTCAGGTCCCGAACAAAAATTTCATAAAAAAATTGAATCAGGTCACGAACCCCGCATTAGGTGGTGACCACGATCATGGTCAACTCACCCCGCCCCGAGTAGGGAGATGGCCAAGATTGTGCTGAGGATGCGGGGGAGATGGCCGAGATCCCACCCATCTTTCCTGCAGGAGCACAATCGCGATCTCGGCCATCTCCCCCCTCAGGATGATTGTGCCCATCTCCCCCCCGAGTGTGCCTACGTTCGCGCCCATCTCCCCCACTACCCAGCGCACTGGGATGACAGGCACATGCAGGGATGACAGGCGTAATCAAGGTCGTGCTGGGGGGGCGGGGAGATGGCCGGGCTCATGCTCAGGGTGTGTGTGTGTGAGGGGGGATGGCCATGATCTTTGTTGTTCTTTGCCACTTTGCTTCTTCACATTTTTCTACTTAAACAAAATAGTTACAGAACTGATTAACCTTATTTATATTGACCCTTATGGGGAAATTTGACTTGGCTCACAACCAATTTGGGTCACGACCAGAGTCCTGGAATGGATTAAGTTCGTGAGCCAAGGTGCCACAGTATATGATCCTGTTTGGTTTTTAGGAGCTTCAGGAGAGGCCCTTCCAGATCACCAACTTCAGAGGCACATTTGGTGGCGATGCAAAAGAAGCACTTTTGGCCGCTGCTTCCTGGCTGTGGAATCCCCTTCTAAGGAAGAATAGATGTGCTCCCTCTTCACTGTTGTTCCGTCGACAAGCAAAGACCACTTCATTCAAGTGGGACTTTGGATGGCAAACAGGACTGCTGAGCTGAATGCCATTGGCACTCTGTCCTGTTTTTATTGTTTTTAACCATGTTTTAATGTGTGTATTTATTACTGTCAGTATCAAGTTCTATTTGTTATCATAATCTCCCTCGAGGACCATTTTTGGTAGAGATAGCCAGTTACAGTGTTGGATTGGGACTTTGGAAATTCAGGTTCTGGTCCTCCACATTTGGCCATGAAACTTACTTGGTGGCTTTGAGCCAGCCACTGACTCTTATGCTAACCTTCCTCACAGGGTTGTTCTGAGGATAAAATGAGAGCAGGAGGAGGGAGATTCTATAGGCTACTTTAGATTCCTTGCAACAAAAAGTGGTATATCAATATAATATAATAAATAAACATAATTCAAATCGCTCAATGAATCATTCAGTAAACTCCATGCTTCTGCTTTGTAAAGTAGATTAAATTTGGTAATTTTAATGCATGTTTTTAAAGTTTAAAAGGGGATCTCAGACGGAAATTGCAAATCCGAAGGGCAATGAAGAACTGTCTCATTATCACCTCCCTATGGATGTGGCGGGGAGAGGTGGATGGCCCAGTTTCCTTGCAGGAGTAAGAATAATTATTTTTCCATTCTTTGCTACAGGACAGGATCTGGTAAATTCAGGGACATCTGGTAGCCCTGCTTTAGACATCTATGCATAAATGAATTTGCACCATTGGAAAAGTAGTTAACTCCATATGCAGAAGCCCCTATTGAAACAAATGCAGCATTTTCATGCAACATTGAACAGTGCTCTTCTTCAGTGTCCAGAAAGTGGCTGAAAGCCATTTAGCATCTGGAGAACCATTCTCTGATGAATGTTTTGGATCCAAGGTCTACACTGGGCAATCAAATTAAGCTGCAAGCACAGCTGAGGCTGCCTGGGTTCTCATTCGACCTTGCAGCATTTTCAATGAGATATCTGGGGTGTGGATGGCCATTTATTAAATCTTAATGTAATCCCTGGTGTCTTTTTGCTGTAGTGGGCAGGCACAAAAGTGGAAGGGGAGAGGCCCCAAATACAAAGTCTGCTATTCATTTATTTGTCTGCTTGCTTCATTTTATATTGCCCAGTAGCTGAAGCTCTCTGGGAGGTTAGCAGAAGTTAAGAAATGTGCACACACACTAACTTAAATCAACAAAACCACACTAGCAATTGCAGTTGAGTCGGCCTAGAATCAAAGCAGCAGTGCAGACTAAAATGCAATATTAAAAATAAAGTTAAATTTAAACTGTTAAAATGCTGGGAAATAAAAGCAGGTCTTCATTTGGTGCTGAAAAGGAGGTAGTCTTTGTAGTGCACCTCTTTGGAAAGCTCATTGCACAAGCAGGGTGCCACAACTAAAAGGCCCCTCTCCTGGTAGCTGCCTGCCTCACTGCAACCTTTCTAAATGGAGAAAATCTGGGAAACAGCCAAACGCTGAGCAACAGGGAATCTAAGGGGGAATATTATCATTAGCATTTCTATATAGCCCATAGCAGTTTACAACAATAATCACAGAACCATAAATTTAGATTCTAACCAAGTCTGACCCTATTTAGCTTCCAAGATTAGGATTAGAGGAACAGAGCATTCTTTGTACCCCAAATGGAGAGGCTTAATCCCAGAAGCCTGAGGTTCAGCACCCCTGTAGAAAGAGTGTCAGTCTTTGACGGTGTGCGTAGTCACGCTGAGCCCAGCCAGGGATGGCACGTTGCTTCCAGCATGCTATGTGGTACCAGGGAGTGGTGAGCACCGTGCCTTTCAAACAGCTGAGATCCAGGTGGTGAAATTTATTCAGATGAGTGCCCCTCTGGCACCATTTCTTTTAAACATTCTGGTACTGAGTGGAGAAAAGGTGGGACAAGTGGATGGAGCGCCCGTCACCTTCTTCTCATCCTGTGGTCCCTGTTCTTGTTCAGCAAACATGTCTTATGGACTCAGAGCCCGGGGAGTCTTCTAGCCCAGCACCTTTCCCAGGGCAAAACTCTTGAAAGGTGACCCTGGGCACATCATCCCTGCCATGAGGCACCCTGCCCCCCAGCAGGCTGACAGAGGGGCATTATGGGAGGATAAAAGATAGGGATGTGTGAGGATGAATTCCAGCTCACAACTCCTGCAAATATGTCCCATTCGCAATCCCAAATGCAAGCAGGAGTGCGTGTCTTGGGAAGTTTATGCAATGTTCTGAACAAGGGTTCACACCGCAAAGTCAATACTTGTACAAGTGCACATTTCGAAGATGTGCCCTTCCATCCCAAAATCATGCATTTTCATAATTTTGCCTATGGGAATAAAAGTGCTTATTGGGGCAGATACAAATGAAATAACTTTTCACACTGTTCCCTATATATATATTTGTATGCATGATGCTTCCATTTGGGAAGAGATGAGGGCAAGGTGAGCAGCAAGCTGGAGAACCTCAGTGAGTGTGACCATTATTTTCTTATCCATCCCTAATTACTGGTGGAGACAGACAGTCCTTTGCCCAGGACATTTCAATCCTCCCCCCTGCCCTGCTTGTTCTGTAGCAGCAGCTTCACGGCCTTCCTATCATATTAATTTACCATCCTATTGAGGTGCAGGGTGTGCTTTTATTTGACGACTGGCGTTAACGAAGGCATTTCCTTCTTTCATTACTCCGCTCCACTGGAGGGAAATTTCAGGAAGAAAATGGGGGGAAGATCTCATTCCTACCTTATGTTGGTCTTGACGTTGTTCAGGGCTGCACATGCCCAGTGCAGAGTAAAGAAAGCGTTATCCTTATGTGATTAGTGTAACATGTAGTTTGCCTCTGTGGGTCTGATAACAAAAAGGAAATATGGGCGCAGCCTGCAGGCTGAGAATCCAGAGTAGCTTGTAAAAGAGGCTCTGAGGTGAACCAAATGGCCAGGAGTACTTAAAATTAGCCAAGCAGCATCCTCTCTTTTAAATCACAGATGTCGAATTTGGCTGGCTTTCCTTCTTGTTGTTATTCTCTTCTAGCACTGATTTTCTTGCTCTTGCTCTGCAGCCCATCAGGGGTTTCCACTTCCACTTTTAATAGCGATCTCTTTGTGCAGGGCACAGGCTCTGTCACGGCAGGAGTCCCTTTGCAATTTCTGACCCAAGGACATCAAAGCATCTATCATTATGTCCACCCTGCTCCTAGGAGTCATTATTCATTGATCTGAGGACATTTGAATTGCAAATGCTAAGGGTCTGGCTGGGTATCTTAGAATATGCATCAGTTAAAGATTTTGTTACCTGAACCTGCTCATTACTTTCCATGACTCATTGGCTAGCTGGTTTCAACAACCAGGGACCAATGCCAGAATTCCTTCTGGGGATTTGTAGGTGGAAACAAGAGAGAAAACTGTGCATTATTTGCTTTCTGGTGGCACCTTAGTCCGAAGCATCTCTTCCAGTCATTTCTTGTCACTGTTAAGCATGGGGACCCCAATGTCTCCCTGCAAAGGACAATGGTCATAGCATGAGTCTGTAGTCCCCCATAGTGCTTCCTGGGTTCCCCTATTTCTCCAGCAAAGGTCCAAGCCACCAAAATATTGTGCTGTCAGGCCCACTTAGGCAATGGGGTCCACAAGGGTGCCCCAAGCAAAGTGCTGAAAGCTGTGCAGAGGACAATACTTTAAGTCCCCTTCCCAGTGGTATCAAAGCAGAGGGAACCCACCAGAATAACCAAAGTGTTTTCAATGCTTGGCTTATGAATGAAGTTTCAGGCAAATATGACTGCCTTTTCCTGTCACTGATGGGGATGCGGCAGAATCTCTGGCATATTCTCACTGAATGGAAATGTCCCATCCCAAGCTAACACGGAACTAAATGTGCATGCGGGAGAAGCATATATCTTGTGAGAAGCACCAAGTCACAGGCCAGCCCCTACTCTTTGTGCACAGTGATGATCTTCACTGGTCCTGCCAGGCCACGCAGAGAAGCAGGGAACTTTACACAGTCGCAATGTGGCTTGCAGATGTCAAGCAGGCATTTGTAGTGTATTTTAATACATTGTTTTATACACTCTTGTAAACTGCCCCAGAGGGCTTTGGCTATATGGTGGCATAGAAATGGAGGAGGAGGAGCAGGAGGAGTCTATCCCATTGACAACACTTCTGGGTTTTCTGTAGCAGTCTCCCCCGCTGTTTCTTAAACATAGAAACATAGCAACAGAGCAAGTCAGAAGGGGTCTCCCTGGGCATCTAGTCTGATCCCCGCTCCAGCTGGCTCTGCTATTCTTGTTAAGATTTTATCAAGATTGGCATTGTCAGTGTGTATGGAGGCCTAGAGACTTGGTAAACCTTGGTAAATCTTCAAGAGTAAGTGGGGAGAAGACCAGGAGAAGGCCTTCTCTATAGTAGTGCCCCACCTGTGGAATTCACCTCCAAGAGAGCTTTGCCAGGCATCTTCCCTTCTCTCTTTCAGACTCCAGTGAAAAACTTTCTATCCCTTATGTTTATGAGTGAGTTTAGTCAGTTTGCAATGATTCATTATGTTAGTTTTATTATTGCTACTGACGTGTTGAGAATTTTAACTGCCGGACCATTTTATTTGGAATGATTGTTTTAAATGGTTTCATTATCCATTGAATGTTTAATTTTATTATCATAACTTATGGTCATCTTTGTATTGTTTCATATTTTTATTGTTTTATTATGTTGTTGTTTAAACTGAAATTATTTTATCTGCTGTTGTCCAATGTAAGCCACCCAGAAAGCCTTACGGTGAAGGGGTGCAGCATGCAACTGCAATAAATAAAATGAAATATAAATAAATAAGAACCATGCTGAAACCCCGGAGAGATGCTGCCAGTCCACATCAGAAGCACAAGGCTCTGAGCAAGCCGCTCCCTATGTTCCCATGCAATTTGCCACTGACTAGATACTATGTGTTTACCAGCACATTGTTCCTTTTCTCGTGGTTTTTAAAATACATCCGAATCAAGTATACTATTCTCTCACTGTTTTCTTAAGGGAAACTCCCTGTTTTTCAGAGAAACTTACCCTAGAGGGCATGAAATTCTCTAAAGGAGAAGATGGAATTTTAAAGTCCCTGACTATATGTTTTCTAGTAATTTATTCATTGCTTTGCTAACCTAAAATTCTTCTGAGAGTATGACACATATCCCCATCATCTTGCTGAGTGCTAGATTTTCTTGGGAGTCTCCTGATTTATCTGACAGATGTAGAGGAGAGAAAAACATGTGTAAGCAGACAAGTCCCGTTTGTCTACACATGCACAACTGCTAAAACGCACAGGTTATTTCATTTAGTACTGACATCAACTTATGTTCCGCCATGTTCCCTGCTGATGCATTTTTCTCTTGTGACTTAAGTTAATAGATCTAAATGACGTTCGTGTGTGTGTTTCTAGAGTGTTTGCATCTCAGCATAAGCCTATGATGGACAGACCTGGATATTGACTTTTTGGGGCAAGTAAGGTGAGGTAATGTCAAATAATATCCCATACCACAGAGAATTACCCAATGCACTAGTTGAACAGATGGTGTAAGCATATATTTTGAAGAGCATCTACTGCGGATCTCAGTTCTAGGGGCCGAATGTCAGGAGGAATATGACCTCTGAATTCTAGGAAAAAGGACTGGTTTTCTCAAGAGGTAGTCAAGGGGCTGCTGGCAACATCCTATGCCTGTTCCATTTTGTTTCCTTTCAGATCACAGGGTCTCTCCCAGGCGCAGAACTCGGCCATGCTTCCACTCACACCATGTTGCCGCCTTCTGGATAATACCCAGTTGCTTCACAGTCCTGGCTGGCTGCAAGCAATCTGGGCTTTCCGTTGCCTTCCCACCATGGACGTTCTGTCCCAGGCTCCAGTAAGCATCTCAAGAGTCACCCTAAAATTCTTTCACTGGGGTAACTGCTACAGAACTCTCCAGTGGGAGGCTGGATTATACGGCTCGGCTTGGCCCATCCACTGTTGGGTGAAGAGGGGAGGAGAGAGGCATTGGAGATGCACGAGGCGGAGGAGGAGACTCCGTAGGAGCCCTCAGTTCTGCTGAAGGTCATGGCCGGCCTGCAAGTCCAGGCTGTCAGGGAACCCCTTTCACCTCTGGAGCATACAGTCCATCCACCCCAAACTCAATCTCCTCGATGGCAGTACTCACCCGAAGCCTCACCCCCACACTCTTAGATGGGCAGGTCCCTGGCAGCTTTTCTGGTTGTCTCCTGCAAAGGCACTGAGAAGCCCCTCAGGTTGCTGTGCTAGGAAGCGACCCTTAAGAATCGCTGCCCAATCCTGGGTCCGGCACTGTCGACCTCTGGCTGCACCAGACTGGATATTTCTGTTCTTCTCTCTTTTGATTGGTCCTGGCCCAAAGAGGCATCCCTGACACTCCTTCTCCCACACAGCCCTCCCCTGTTGCCCCTAAATGATCACCAGCTGCCTGTGACAAGGTCAAGTCTCCCAGCTCTGGAAGATTAGCTGCACCTCCAGAGCCTCTCTCCTCCACTCTTCACCCAGCGCTCGGTAGCCGAGCTGAGCTGCATCTTCTAGCTTCCTGTTGCCCTCAACTGGACCAGACACTATGCCTGCCTCCCTGAACTTAACTATGTCCAGGGTGGAGGCGCCACCTGGACTGGGTCAAGGTCTCACCATGAAGAGCAGTTGAATGGTGCATGATTGTTCCAGCTCATCAGTGCTAACTGACTATTCCTGATTATTCCCGAGGACTGTATAGGCTGAGAGCTGCGCTCAACCATTACACCTGTGAACAAACAACAAGAGGCAAGTTAGATCAGTGGACTGTCACCCTCCATGTAGCCCAAGGTGTTTCTCAAGGTAAACTTTCTTTGGTACTGTCACTGCCAGTCAGGAATGACTCTTTCTCTCTCTCTTTCTCTCCCTCCCTCCCTCCCCCCCTCCCCCCCCCCCCCCCACCCCCATCTTTTGCCCCCGCCCCCCCCCCCCCTCCAGTCACATCCTGCCTTTTTTCCTGTTTCAAGAAACTCAAGGCAGCTCAAATAGCTACAGCAACAACCCTATGTGGTAGGGTTGTGGTAGAGTGAATGACTGGCCCAAGGTCACCCCAGTGAACTTCATGACTGAGTGGGGACTAGAACCCAGGTCTCCCTGGTCCTCACTCCAACTCTCTAACCACCACCCCGCACTGGCTGCCAGAGTGACATTCATGGTTTGAACATTTGGGTTGCATCCATCATCGCAAGAGCAGAGTCCCACTCACAGAGCAGAACTTTGCCCACCCCTTCTCCCCTTGCAGCTCCTAGATCCCCTCAGTCTGCTCTGGAGGGCCACCCTGAGCAGATGGAGCAGGGCACCAGAGATCCAGAGGGCAAGGAGAAACCCATTCCATTGAGGAATGACTTTCTGTCAGCAGGAGCCACCAGCTGAATATAACCATTCACCATAGTTTGACCAGGTTGGTCAGTCTATCAACCAAGTGGTTTTTGACCAGTCAAACAACCAACGCTTTCAATATTCTTTCAGCTCCAGTTTGCTGCCCTCACAAACAGGCTTTTGTCACAGGCACAGGGTGGAAAAACAGGGAAAGAAAGGAAAGCTCTTTACAAATGAGACTGTAAACTCTGATTCATATGAGGGATGGCATTGCCTATAATTGCATCTGAGGGGAAAGCCAGGTGCATCCCCTGCCAGGAACATATTCAATTATACGCCTTGCCCTGTGCTACTCTTTAAGCCTCCTTTTGTATTGGCCAGGGTCTCGTTCTCAGAAATCCTTTGAAAATCTTCATTTCCCCCTTTGTGCAGTTCTCCTGATTAGCTTTGCTATTACTGTGCTCAATGGCTTTTTTATTGGGCGAATTGGCTCCCGAGGCAATGTGTTTTTATTACATTTCACCAACAAGTGGAGGGCAGATCTGGAAATAGGCCTTCTGCTTTGGAGGTCAGAGATGTGATCTAGTTACCTCCTGCTTCCAGAAACTGGTTGGGAGCCTAATTCTGCCTTTGCTCAGGACAAAAACATCCCCCCTCCCCATTCCCTTTGTAGCTGATACCACCTGGAGCCAAGGGTTGTAAAGGGCAGGTTTTTAGGAGTTCTGAATCACCTTTTGCAGGTCCCTGCTGGAAGACAAAATGAGGACCTGATGTGATTTCAGCCTGCACACTACGTTATGCCAGGGTCATTCATGCCAGCTTTTATGCCAGCCCACAGGAAAAGGAAAACATAACAGATTCGCCAGTCTTTAGCCACAAACAAGCTGCACTGCAATGCACTCTAAAATGGATAGACAGCTGGGTCTTTACAGCTCTGTGCCGACCCAAGCTGGGCACCTTTTTACATGGGCAAGACAGAAGGAGGATTGGATGCAGGCGCAAGCAAGAATGTAATAAATGCCAGCTACTCGGCCATCAGGTGCACGGGCCCCAGGAAGCCAGAACAAATGCCACTTCTGCAAAGGAATGTGGACCACAGGACTGAGAGACACTGGTTCCTGCTTTGGCATAGCCTGCATTTCAGCAGCTTCTGCAGGGGCAGCTTCGGGCAACTCCCAGCACTGCTTTCTGCACTAGCTCCTGCTTTCAGGACAGCCTTCAGGGCAGCCGCACATGGACCACGCTGCAGTCATCTAGTCTTCAGTGACTGGCACCTGTGCCACTGCAGCCAAGCTAAGGCTGTGCAGAAGGGTCACAGCCAGTGAAGCAGCCACGGATGGTGAAAGGTGCTCTGAGCAGCTGCAGTCACCCAGCAATGCTGGTGGATCTCAGGGGATCCCAGGTCTTTCGGTGGGAGAGCAGCCCCATCCAGAACAGGCAATGAGTCAATCCTGAACTCAGGATCCTCTTGTCCTGCACAAGTAGATGAAGATGGTGGTGGGGGGTGATTACAGTTTACTTCCACCCAATAGCCAAAGCCCTCCAGATGATTCCCGACAACACGTTCTGTAGATTAGAATCCCTCGTCAGATCCATGAGTTGGGAGATATACATAGACAGATGATTGATGGACAGGTAGATAGATGATGATCGATGATGACGATGAGATGATGATTGATGATGATGATAGATAGATAGATAGATAGATAGATAGATAGATAGGGTTGTAAGTGTACTATTTGGAGGATGGGATTCTATGTGCTGCATACGCATGCACTGGCCCAAGAACACATGGTGGAGCAGAAGACCCTTGTCCTCACAGATTACAGTTTTCTCAGGAATGGGATAGTCCTGAACCTATTCAGGATGCCATTAGTATTACTTGCTGCTCGACCCGAATGACAATACATACACAATAATCAGGAGGCTGCATCAGCCAGCAAAATCAGTCACTTATTTTTGATGTGGAGCCTACCCCAATCTGGCACCTCCCAAATGTGTTGGGAAAACCAAACAACCAAAGACAAAGCCTTCTGATTTTAAACAAACAATGTAAGAGAAAAAGAAAGTGGACTACTTAATCATGCAGGGCTTCGAGTTCTTAGCTCCAAAAGCTCTGGGTTAGAACGGCTGTGTCTCCAACCACACTGATGGTACTAAACCATGGTTGGCACCACTTTATGGTTTCTTCTGGTGGGTTTCTCACCCTTAACAGCAACAGACAGACAGAAACGCCATGACAATCTCCATAACTAGAATAATTGTACCTATTGAATTTGCCTTGTACTGATGGATGGTTGTTTAGTTCGAGTCAGTGTTTGACAAGAACTTACCAAAATCCATACTGTTTTTCACAAAGAAGATGGAAAGAATTTGAGATTTAAAGAAAAAGAAGAATCCCATGTAGGCGAAACTGACCAGTTCATCATGAATATCCAGCAATCTGATAATGATTTCTAGTTCTGTTAGAGACCTTAGCCTAAAAACAGATATATCAGAGAAAGAAATGAAGAAAACACACACAGAGAAATACACACTTATCCTGGAGGAAAACAGGAACAAAATGATGGGTGCAAGGTGTAGGAATGGTAAGGTCCACCTAGCAACAACCCTACTATCCCTTGGGTGCTAGGTTAAGACTGACCTCTATGACAAGGCATATGACATCTTGAATCTTGACATGGGAGATGTGTACTAGGGATGGGTGTGGAATCCATTTTGGGGGTGGGAATCTGAGATTCTCTGGCCGCAGTTCCCAGGACTCCAGCCTGCTTTCTTGCAAGCCATGAGTCCAACATCCAAGTAAGCATGCTTGGTACTTGCCAGGAATTAAGCCCCACATAAAAGCTGCATATGTGGTGTCCATCTTCCACACGTGTGAATGTGACCTGCAACCTTTGTTTCAGATGCACGTGCTGCAGAAGAAAGTTGCTGGTTTCACAACTGGAGTCCCATGAACATGAACATTATGGACTTCCTCTTGGCTTAGTCTTTTTTATAATAAGTTTTATTCAAAACTATAACCCTAAAACAAAGAAAAACTAAAAATAACATCAATCATGGGAAACATCGGACCTGCTGGGTCAGCCCCCACATTTTTTTCCATTTATGATAACTTAAAAACAGATTAAAATCTAAACGAAGTCCCGTTTCTCTAGCCAATAATAAAAAGAGTCCCAAGTTTGATAGAAATCAGTATCTTCTTTCTCCTTCAATGACAAAGTCAATCTATCCATTTATGCACAGCCCAAGACCTTTTTTAGGATTAGTTCGTCGGTGGGTGGTTCTTAACTTTTCCAGTATTAGCAAAAGCAATCCTCGCTGCAGTAATTACATGTAAAATCAAATACATTTCTTGTTTACTAATATCAACAGGTATAATGCCTATTAAGAAAACTTCAGGTTTAAAAGCTAAGGATTTTTGTAACATTTCCTCAAGCCATTTATGTATTTTAATCCAATACTTTTTTGCCTTATTGCAAGTCCACCACATATGATAGGAAGTACCCAGTTTATGTTTACATTTCCAACATCCATTTGACATATTTGGAAACATTTTAGCTAATCTATTTGGTGACAGATACCATCTATAAAACATTTTGTACAGGCTTTCTTTATACAAAGTTGCTAATGTTACCAATCCTCCATCATTATCCAGAAAGTCATCATACCTTATGATCCCTTCAAAGTTCAATGCATTTGGATATACAAGAACTTCCATAGGTGAAAGCCATCTTGGTAATTTATTATACAGTTTTGTCTTTAACTTTTCCCACACCGACATTAACGATTTCCTAATATAGTGACTTAAAAAAGAGCCATGTAGCTTAGCCTTTTCATACCACATAGAAGCGTGCCAGCCCATTTGCAAATCATGCCCTTCAAGATACAAGATTCTCTTATTTCTTAAAGTTATCCATTCTTTTAGCCACGTTAAAACAGAAGCCTGATAGTACAGCCTCCAGTCAGGGAGACCAAAGCCCCCATTCTCTTTAGCCTCCTGAAGTATTTTTAGTTTAATCCTTGGTTTCTTCTTTCTCCATATAAATCTTGAGATTTGAAAATTTAAATCATCAAAAAATTTTCTATCAATTTTTATGGGAATCATTTGGAATAGAAAGAAAAGCTTTGGTAATATATTCGTTTTAACCAGTGCTATTCTTCCCAGCAAGGATAGTTGCAAATTGGCCCATTTTTCCAAGTCACTCTTAATTTCCTTAAACAGTTTATCATAATTGTCTTCTTTCAGAGTGGTGCACTTAGCTGCTTTTGGCTTAGTCTTGCTAAGAGAGGGCCAAACATGGGAGGAAGTCCAACGACGGAAGAAAGCCCTATTCGAGGCAAGAACATTGCAAGGTAATGTCAGCTGTTTCTGGCAAGCCAAGCTTTATGAACCTGTCACAACAGTTTAAGTTGTTAAAATTCAGTTTTAACCTGCTATTGGAATTTTATGACATTTTTACTGTTCTTTTCATTTTATATCACATTTTATTGCATTTCATCAATTGTTGTACACTGCCCAGTGAATGCTGGCCTACTGAGTGGTAAAGAAATGAAATTAGCCCCAATAATAGGAATGATGATCATAATAGGAACGGGACTTAAAATGTAAATGTTAATCTGCACAGAAGTATAGTTAAAGGAGAATGAACAGAGCAAGGAGCAAGGAGAGATACTGTGTGCTACAGTTCAACTGATAGTCAGTTACCTGGGGCATTTTTCCCCCAAACAAGTGCAACAAATCTTCCTTTCTGGATGGCAGCAAGCTAATCTATAATATGAAATATGTGTCTAAGACCATTTCCAGGAAGGCTAAACCAACTGTCCCTGCTTACGGTAAGTAGCATTACAGAAACAGTTGAAGCAATAGAGCACAACAACTGCCGTACTGTCGAATGTCCTTTGTCTGTTGCCTGCTTTCGGTGGGTTGAAAATTCGGCTCCTTTTTGATATGATAACCAGAGGGGATGTAGTTCTGCCTCAACCTGTTTGATCAACCAAGTCGAGCGCCTTTCTTTCAGCTGGAATTTTAAAAGCACTCGATCTTATGATCTGAATCCCGGACTAGGTGTCATGAAAACAGACATCTGAATGGCAGGCACTTTGGGTGAGCAAGTTGTCCCTTTTGTCTTTAACTTGCATAGCGGAGAGTTGATGTCATGGGGCTGAACTGAAACAACCCCCTTTTGGGGAAATGCTTTTGCCTGCACTGCCTAGTCTTCAAGCAGTGTTTCAGCGATGCTTTCAGGACTATTGCTGGCATTGTCAGTTGCTCTCAGCTACACAGAATAGTGCCACCAGCTTGTTTACGGCTGGATTCCTGATTAGCTTGGACCTGTCACCTTCTCAGTCATCGTGAAACATTGTCCTAAATCTTCAGAGGCTTCACTAGTGGCTCCACCCCAATTCTGGTATGTAATGGGTACATGGCCACCTTCCATGGATGCCTCAACATGGCCCTCCACTAACATTAACCAGTGAGGTTTTTAAGCCTTTAAGTCAGAGAGTGCAGTTCATAAATAAGCGTCCATTTGTGGAGTATCCTGGATATGAACAACATACCAAACATGTGAACTTTTGAGGGGATGTATTCAGAACATTTTCCAGTGTGCCAGCCTAAGATATGGACAAGATGGTGACCTGCCCCGTTTCATGTCCAGATGGTGATACAGCTGCATCTCAGGTCTTAGTTAAAGAGGCTGCTGCTTCAGCAGCAGGTAGCATATAGGTCAGGTGGCATGATCCACAAACATAATGGACACATACCATACACAAGGGTGTCTTCCAACATCTGGGTACCCCACCCTGCCTGCCCAGAGACTGACAACTGAGGCAGCTGCCTCACTCTGTCTCATCGGATAAGCTGCATGACTGGGTGGGAGAGCAAACACCCTGGAAGAGAGGAACAAGATTCAGGGTGATAGGATAGGTTGGAGTGCGTGGCGGAAAAGAATAGAATGAAATTCACTAGGGACAAATGCCAAGTTCTGCACCTAGGAAAATGAACCAAACGCTTCATTACAAGATGGGGGATGGTTGGCTCAAGTGAGAAGGATCCTGGAACCGTTGTGGATCGTGAGCTGAATATGAGCCAACAGTGTGATGCGGCTGCAAAAACAGTAAATTCTTTGTTAGGCTGCATTAATAGAAGTATCACTTCTGGATCCCATGAAGAACTGTTTCCCCTTTACTCAGCACTGGTTAGGCCTCATCTGGAGTCCTGTAACCATTTCTGGGCTCCACAGTTTAAGATAGGTGCAGACAAGCTGGAAAGGGTTCAGAGGAGGGCAACAAGATTGAAGCAAAGCCCTATAAGGAGAGAATGAAAGAACGGGACATGTTTAGCCTCATGAAAAGAAGACTGGGCGGAGATATGAGACCTCTCTGCAAGTACTGGAAAGACTGTCACAGAGAAAGAGGCCAAGATCTCTTCTCAGTCATGCCAGAGTGCAGAATAATGGGCTCAAGTGATAGGAAGCCAGATTCTGGCTAGATATCAGGAAAAATTTCCTGACTGCTAGAGCAGTATGGTGATGGAGCCAATGACCTATGGAGGTTGTGGGTTCTCCCACACTGGAGGAGTTCAGGATGCAGCTGGCCAATCTTCTGAGAGGGATGGTTTAACTGGGAGTCCTACACTCTGCAGTCGGTCGTACCCAATGGGCCTCCTGGCCCCTTCCCACTCTACTATTCTATGATTCGATGATTCTGTGAAGTTTCACTGGTTATTAGAAGACACCGTGTGTACCTCAAACACAGTTGAAGCTGCCTCTCCTGCTTGCTTAAATAACATTGGTATTTTTCCTTGCCTGGAAAGTTTCCCATATACAGCATAGCAAGAATGAAAATGCAAGCCAGCAACATATAACTAAATCAGCTCTACACTTCCCAGTTGAAAAGTAGCACATTATATCTACTGCATGTTTGATCAAGGACTACAGAAAATGCTAACACAGAGTAATGTCTCTTATGGGGCATTGGCCTATAGATAGACATACATCAGGAACAAAAATTCAGATAAACAAGCAACATAAACGAACTTCAGGAAAAGATCTGTATGGGGAGCTGCGTGGAACTCTTCTATCCTAATGGAACAGGTACAATAAACTGAATATAAGCCAACAGGAATGGGCATCACTTTACAAGTAACTAAGGAATGGCTCCATTAGATCACTGCACTTGTAAACAAGATTAAACTAAAATATAATTTTAAATGGAGAGGTATACAGAGATAAAACTATGGCTTTTTTCATGGCTCCATGAAATATTAAAATTTCTTTTCACTGTCTGCCTTAAACAAAGGGATTCTTGGCATATAAAATATTCAAATACACTCATAAAACTTCCTTAGCTGCAGAGTGTATTCAGCTTGGTCAGGTGTGGGGGGACAGGGAAAATACATTATGAAATTAGTCCAGCAAAACCTTCCATCAATGGTAACAATTAAGGAAATGAAAAGCAACCACCAAAAAAAAAAAAGTCACAAATCAATGAAGAACTTTATATGGAATATTATATGACTGTGCTCTTTTGAGATGCATAATCTATAAAACACTCCTTGTTTCCTTCATCATTTACCTCCTTAATGATTCCCATTTAATTAATGTGCAACCTAAAGGCCTAACAATATTGGACAATACCACGGATAAGCATACTTTTTGCTCCTGTGTGTCTACACAGGAGGATGCCCTGGCTCATAGAGATTACAGGAACTGGGCCATTGGTTCATGGCCCGTCAGGCCTCAAGCATGTTCTGTTTATGAGATGTTGCTGTTTCTTGTTAATCCCACAAGTCCGTCTTAACAGCAGGTTGCAGGTGTGCATCTTTACATACATAGAGGAGGCAACTGTGATGCAATTTGTTCCACAATTTGAATCTGTCATTATTGCACTGGTATCCCACACTTTTTTCAAGACATTTGATGCAGTGCCTGTTACAGTTTTCTTGTTGCATCCCCAAAGTGACCTCACATCATCAGTTAGGTCTAGAAGACTCCAGTGTGGTACCCATGGGCATCATTGGATCCATGGACACTTCCTTGGTGCCTGCCATTTTTCCCCTTAAAGGTGCTTGTCAAGTGAAGCTTCTGGCTTGCCTCCATCTGCCATCTTCCTTTCCTTTCTCTGGAAGGCCTCTGTGAATTTTGTGAGACCGTCCATGGCATTTTCCCCCCACGAAATAGGCCCATCAGCTCCTAAAAATTGGGAACTCCCGAGCTGCCACTGTGTTTTGATAACGTCTCTTTGTCGAGGGAATTTGTTACTCCCTTGCAACTCATGACTGAGATTCCTGGCTTCCAGGAAATTTCTTTCGTGCATGAGTTAGGTGCCAGGAATTCTACACATGGTTTGGAACTAAACAGAATTACTCTTGATAAAGAGACATTCTTGAAATATGTCACTAAACATTGGTTCAACTGTCTTGTTTGCTTGTTTGTTTGCTATGGTTTTTAAATATGGGTTTGCTCGCCAAGTCCTTTTTGTTGTTATCCTTGATTTTGGGTAAGAAGTGATGACTTGTCCAAGGTCAACCAGCAAATTTCTTGGCTGTGCAGAGATGTGAATCTGTCCAAATGTCATGGCTCAAAGTCAACTTTCTATCCATTTTAAGACACAGTTAGGAAAATGCACCCAGAAGATGACTAAACTGGCATGACTTTACTATAAGTAACATAATATATGAGTCTGAAAAATGCAAGTTTAGTCAAGAAAAAGACTACAATTCCCAGCCTGGGATTGCGCCTGAACTGATTTTGAATTTGCTCATTTGCTGAGTAGAATTCACTAAATGAGATGATCTCACATTCTACGTCATTTAAAGTTCAATTGATCCAAAATGTTGATTTCCACTTTTCTGAAACCTTACAAATCCAGTTCATGGTTCCAGTGAGACAATCCGGTCTTCTGTAGAAATCAAGTAGAATGTATGAACTGTCCTGAGAGAGACACAGGGAATGACTCTTGATTCTCTTGGACCTCAGTGGCTTTTGGTACCATCAGCCATGGTGTACTTCTGGATAGGTTGCCCAGGTTGGAAGCTGGAGAAACTCACTGCAGTGGTCCTATTTGGATGACTGATTCCAGGAGGTGGAGCTGTGGAATTCTTGCTCAGCCCCTTGGCATCTCTGCTATGAGCATCTGCAGTGCTCTATTCTATTCTTTCTCTGTTTAATATTTACATGAAACCATTGGTAAAGCTTATCCAGAATTACTGCCTGAGCTATGAATGCATATAAGACACCCAGCTCTATCTCTCCTTTCCAACAACCCAGGTGCAGCAGGGAGTACTCGGAAGCAGTGGTTCAGGTGGACTGGATGATGGCCAATAAACTGAGCATCATTTCAGGAACTGTTAGTGGGAGGATTCATCTTCCTGGATAAGTGAAATTCAACATATTCTGAGAGGTTGCAGTCCTCCCCACAAAGGATCAGACTTATAACTTGGGAAAGCTCCTGGATCTAGCATTGCTACCAGAGACATGAGTTGTCTTGATGGTACCGAGCAGCTTAGCCTGATCCACCAACTGCGTCCTTCTCTCAACAAAGAATGCCTAGCTGCAGTCATCCATGCTCTGCTAACCTCTCCTCTGGATTACTGCAATGTGGGGCTGCCTTTGAAAATGGTCTGGGAACTTGCTACATAGTCGCATTCAGAGCTTTACATGGCTTGGCTCCTGGCTACCTGAAAAATTGCATCCTTGATCTACCCAGATCCTGAGATAGCCTCCAGGGATCCTTTTCCAGGGGCACCCACTGAAGGCAGTGAGGTGATGGCTACTAAGAGGGCCTTTTCAGCTGTGGCACCTTGGTTGTGGGATGAACTCATGCAGAGGCTTAGCTGGCTCCTACATGATGCTCTTTCAGGAATCAGGAAAGGATCTTCTTTTCCCAACCAGTTTCTGATGCTTGAAATCTATATTTTAAATCTTTGCACTGCCAGTACATTTTATTTCGGTTTTTACCTTTATATTGCAGTTTTAAACTTTTAAACCTTTGTAATGCATCACATTGTATTTTATGCTTTCAATAATGGTGAACGACACAGACAACTTCAATTATTGGGCAGCATAAAAATTTAACAGATAGATGGATATATACATACATGAGGTAGGGAAGGGGATAAAATTACACATCACAGCTTCTTCATTTGTTACATCTCAGAATGGCTTTGCAAGATTCTCCAAACATCAGCTCACTGCTTTTCTCTCTCCAGTTTGCACTTGCGTTGTGATTGCTGTTTGTTGTGACTGTCGCACAAAAGTTTCTGAAACTTGTGCAAATCTCCCCACGCCCCATACTAGACAAGGGTGGTTCAAAACCTTATGCAATTATTTAAATTTGCATGGCATTGGATAAGGACAAATGTGAACACACTTGAGAATTCACTAACGTTTTCAGAGAAGATGTTCTCCTCAAGCTTACGTTTGGAGCTGTGCACAAGACACCATCACTTGTTTGGCAAGCAGAAAGCACAATTCACACAACCCTAGTTGTACCCAGCATTGTTATTCCAAGGCCTCCTTCTGATGGTCTAAAATCCACCACACAAGTGAAGCCACCAAGAGAAATCTGACTCCTGACCTCAAGAGTATGAATAGGGTAGGGGCAGGATTTGGTTAGCATTTTAAGAAAGCTGGATTAAACTATGGATCTGTATTGAGTCATACTTCAGCTGGTGCATTTCTCTGCACTTTGAGGCTCTCTGCTCAAAAATCGCTCACAAAATATGTAGGAAATGTTGTTTACAAAAATGCTTGGCTTGTGTGCTTGCTTCCTTGGTTGCTTAATGCAGGTTACTGTGAAAACTGCGTGAAGCAGCAATGCATGCGAACTGATCTGGACCAGAAAAAGTGAGTGGTTCTTCCTGATAGTGACACCAGTGTGGTGTAGTGGTTAAGAGCATGGGACTGGGACTCAAGGGCTCTGGGCTCTGGTCTCCGCTCAGCCATGGAGCCAACTGGGTGACTTTGGGCCAGTCACAGACTCTCAGCCCAACCTACCTCCTGTTATGTGGATAAAGTGGAAGGGGATCTTATAAGCCACCATGTCTTCCTTGCAAAAGCAAGAAAGGCAGAATATAAATGGAATGGAAAATAGTAATAGTAGACATAAGTGTGAGCATGGGGACTCATTATGCACATATCATGCTTGTCTGAGTTGTCACCTTCATGCAGCAGCTTTCAGTGGAGCTGCCCACAATGAGTGTTAGTCCTCCACTCAGCTTCATTCACAAGGGCACCTTTGCAAAGGGATGCTCTGAGTGGACACCTGCAGAAGGTCTCAAGGTACAGGCTGTTCCTGATTTCATACACAAAGGCTTGGAAATGACACCTGCATGGAGGTGGGTCCTGTGTATAGTTGTGCTTGGGTTCCTGAGCTCCCATGTGAACAGTTTGAAGGCCTATTCTGGCACTTGCAGTGTCCTTCCCAGTTAGAACTCTGCTTCTGCCAGAGGCCTTAGAGCCATCCTGTGTTTTGAAGGGAAGGGAAGGAGAAAGGAGGGAGGGGAAGGGAAATCATACTCACACACACCCAGAAGGAAAAAAAAGCCTTTATCATTTTGAAATACCATTCTAAAAACACTGTTCTTTGTCTCCAGCCAAGGTTAGAAGGCTCACTGCCTCCCTTCCTGTGGTAGTGCAACTCTTGTTGACTTGAACAGAAGAGAAGTTCAATTAGCTAAAGGAGTGAGACCTTGGCTGGCTAAATCCTTGGGGCCTATTATCAGTCACATGGCCCCTTCTCACAAAGAGAATCCTGCCAACACTTGGTTTCTGGAAAAGGTCAGAGTATTTCATTGACAGTTTGTTCCAGAGCCTTGAGTGCAAAGCACAAGCACATGACAGTGTTCTAATAATTTTTTGACATCCAGCAGATCAAAAATACACAGGGGCATTTTGATGGGGAGCTGTGGTTACAAAAGAGGGAATTGCTTTGTCTCAGACAGAGTGGGAAGGTTTTCTAAGGCAAAAGACTTCTGAACAATAGCTGCTCATTTTAGAAGTAATTAACCTTCATATACCATTTGCATTATTAATGCACCAGAATTACCATAATATCCTAATGTATCTCCATGTCTCTTCACATTTTCTTTGCTTAAATAAATACAGTGAATTGAATAAAAGAGTTTGCATTGTTGAACACGGATCTTGCTTGCTTTTCCTTTCTCTCGCTCCCTCTCTTGCCAAAGCCATGGGATGGAACGTAATTACACGCAATGAATTCAGAGGCATGGAGATGTGCCTGCACATGCATGCCTGCATGTCCAGTGAGTTAATGTGCTTTAATCATTCCACTCACACTTGCTATGTGGTCAGCACCATATTGGCCTAGCTCCTCTGTACTGCTTCTTCCTGGCAGCTTTACTTATTAGAATGTTTATAAAGACATTTATTTATTTTATTGTATTTATTTAGAAAATTTCTATGCCGCCCCATTCGCCAAAGCCTCGGGGCGGCTCACAAAACATTAAAATATAATACATTAAAAATATAAAACGAATTAACAATATAAAATAAGTTGCCCTGACATCAGGATTCCACAACAGCTCAGGCAAGGGCTGCAAGTTGAGGTCCTGATTTCATTGCCATAAAGGGAAAAAAGAGTGTTTTAGCCAGTAGCTAGGAAGGTTTCAAAGTATAACACCTTTGTTTATCACAAAGGTAATCCAGTTGGTCCCCTCCCCTGCATCCTGTCCCATTCCATCCCTTCTCCTTCCTTTCTTTTTTCCCCTCTCTCCCTCTTTTTTAAAGGTAACTTTTGTTAAGAACCTAGATCTCTGGGCTTTGATTTGATATATTGCTGTATGACATACCTGGTAAATTTACTGCTACAATTTGAATGCCATTGGACTGGATCTAGATTTAGTCATACTTAGATTCAAAGAAATCAGTGGACTTAAGTGAGGCATAATCAAATTTCATTGCTTTCACATGGGTCCAACTTTGACCCTTTGAGCACTCTGTGGCTACTGAAGACAGAGTTTTCAATGAAAGAATATGGATTCGAGGACTTCAGTAGGAACCACATCTGGCCCTTGGATCATGTATTCTCCTTTCCTGGTCTACCCTAACATTACTAGGTCAGGATTCAGCCCATATTATTACTTAAAATGTAGGGTATTGTGCTCACATTAAATTAGATGTAGTTTTTCCAAAGGGTTTGGCCAAGCCTTGAACTTGCATTTTCTTTGTCACGTAAGAAGATAAAAGAAACAATATTAGGTCAGATCAAAGGTCTCCCATCCAGTATTCTGGACCACCAGCTGCCCAGAGGAAATGTACAACAGCATCTTCCTGCCCAGGTCTCCCAGCAGCTGGCCTACATCAGCATCCTGCCTTGGATGCTGGAGTTACACTACAGCCATCAGGACCCGCAGCCCTTGAGAGCCTTCTCATCCCCCAATTAGTCTAATTTTATATTGTTAATTTATAGCCAGGGCGACTTAATTTATAGTGTTAATTTGTATTGAGGCTTCAGCGAATGGGGCGGCATAGAAGTCTCCTAAATAAATAAATAAATAAATAAATAAATAAATAAACCTCTTCTAAACTGGTAGATGGTTTCTACCATCACTGAATTTTGTGGAGGTGAGTTTCATGGTTTAACTATGTACTGTATGGGCAGGCACTTCCTTTTATTTGCCTAATCTTTAACTGAATTTTAAAAAGTCAATTCGTCTCTTTAGTTTCTTCTGCCTCATGTACACACAGATGTACCTGTGTCTCTTGAGGAAAGCCGTTCTCATGTGGGGACTGCTCCCCATGATCTGAGGTTTTCCAGTAGGGCCCTACGCACAGCTCTACATTTTGCTTTCTCAAGACTGAAATGTGCTAAGGGACTGAAGTTCTCCATAGCTGCCTCAACAATGGTGGAAAGGGCTCCTTCTGGTGTGAAGGGTTTCCAAAAGGGTTGCTTTTAAGAAAAGAGCTAAACTGACCTGTCTGCCCAGTCTTTAAGGCCTTTGTTTGGTAGCCTGCTGCTTGGCTCGTACTAATTTCATTCTGTGTTATTGTTTTTATTATGTATTCATTATGCATCTGTAATCGCTGGAGAAGACAACACTGCTGGGGAAAGTCAAAGACAGAAGTTGGAGGCCAAATATGAAATGGATTGACTGTATAAAGGCAGTCCCAGCCTTGAATTTACAAGAACTAGTCAGGGCAGCCAAAGCCAGAACATTTTGGAGGGCACTCATTCAAAGGGTCACCTTAAGTTGGAGACAACTTGACTGCATATAACAACAAACAATTTTATAAACTGCTTAATGTTTAAAAATGTTACATAGGTGCATTACAGTATAATAGTATAATACATATATATCTATCTTTAGATTTCTGGACTGCATCATGGCAAGATTCTTTGAATAACAATACTAGAAACATGTGGTTGCCCTCATCTCCAAAGTTCTCCAAAATCTAAACTTGTTGCTAGTGCACTCTCCACCTTAACTTTGCCGATTTTGCTTTAATGTGAGTCATTTCCATGTAATCCCATTTATTATACTGGCTGTGCCATTCAGTGCTCCTTTTGGAAATGTCTTTTGGAATTTAGCTCAGAAGAGAAGTATGCAAAGCGATCCCAAGGTGAACATGCAAATATGGCAGATGATAGGCATTCCCTGATGGGAGAAGTAGAATGACAAAAGCAGATCGGTTTAGGTTAATGAGAAGCTATTTATCTTCTTTTCTACATGCACGATGAAGGCTCTGTTGGGGGAATTACTGTCTGTCTCAATATAAGCCACTTCGAGGATTTGATAAGCTGAACTGACAATGATTGCCATGTAGAAATATTTTAAGGGTACTTCCAAAAGTGGCCCCCAGAAAAAGACCATACACGGGTGTCTAAGGCTCTAAACAGATAGCCACTTTAAAGTGTATCCACACATGATGCTGTGTACATAATTGTCTTTGTGTGCATATACAGTCCTTTGGCAGCTGATATAGATGCATTGAAACTGTAACGTTTTCAGCCTGTACGCCCCCAAAATACAGAGACTGCATATGGATAGTCCTACCATAGCTACTTCTTGAGCTACTTGGCCCAGGCACTAAACATTTTGGTGCTCCAATGGATGGATTTTAAATGGAGGATCTTCATAATGGAGGAATCCTGAGGAGACCCTACTTCACATTGCTTCTATGGAATGGGGAAAGACAGGGCGAAAGAGAAAGAAGAGATGCGTGGTCTCCAGCCGAGACTGTAGTCTCCATTGACCTTCAGAATATGTACAATCATTTGCCTATTTTCCTGCATAGCACACAGACTATGTGTGTGGGGCTATATTCTCATATATGTCAGCGAGTACGAGAATTCCATTTTGGGGTGAAATCTTGAAGAATTTTACTGGTTTGCTTCTGGTTGGTCTTGTTCCATTGTCTCTTGCAGACATCAACTCAATCTGTAGTGTGTTGATCCAGTATGCAGATCTTGGATTATTATTCATGGTAGCAACAGTTTTTTCTAGGTCTTGTGATTTGCAAAATGAGATGATGGAGCTTTATAACATTATTTGTGGGTTCTTTGAATTTGTTCGAATGGGATTGTTGGTGGGGGGTTAAATTTGTGCAAAAGCAGTTGTGTGTGTGTCCATGTGTACGTCCTTGTGCGTACAGAGTATCAGTGGTCCTTGGCAAGTCCACCTGTCTGCGCTGTGTTCTCCTCATCGATACCCCTGCCAGTCGCAAGCGTGTCTCTCTGTGCTCCCCTGGTCAATTCCCTGGCCGCACGTTGCTTCATATGGCTCAGCAGAGTCATGCTCACTACTTGTCACAGAACTTGTCGATTTCCTGTGACTACCAGCACCACCTTGTCGGGGAAGTGCTAAAGCAGAAATTGACAAGTTCTTTGACAAGTAGGGAACATGGCTTTGCTGGGCTAAATAAAGCATCGTGTGGGCAGGTTGCAACCAACAAGGATATTTAGAATCGAAATTCATAGCAGGTGGATGGACCTGAAGGACCACCAATTTAAAAATGCATCTGCTTCTGCATGAATTCAAAGACTACTGACATTTCTTTTAAAAAATGGCCTCATTTATGCAGATGTAATGATCCCAGCCAAAAATTTAAAAATCCCATTTGTGCAAACTTAAACACTCCCATCATGATCATCATCACCACCACCATCATCTCATTCCATCTGTGCAAATCACAAGACCCAAAAGAGACAGACCTTTTTATTTAATATGTGCAAACAATTGTCTGGGATTGGGAAAAATGGAATCCACTGCAGTCGGCCACCACGCATTGAAATGGAAGCCCATCCGGTTAAACAGAATGGAATTCCCAGTGCTGGACTTCTCAAGTCTTTCTGTATCCCTTGAAGCAGAGCCAGGCATGTGCCAAGAGCCAAAGGGGCGAGGATGCAGTACAGAAACAAAACTGGGAAATGGCATGTCACTTTGTCCCCGCTCCCATCCGATTTTGAAGTACTTGACCAGGACTTGCCCTAATGTAGAAAAATGCTTGGATTATCTACTACTTTTAAGAACATAATAAAAGTAATGCTGGTTCAGACCAATGGTCTATCCAGTCCAGCATTCCATTCACTCGGTGGCAAGCCCTATTCTGTAACTGCTGCAGCACCATGTTGGCCGTTCCACGTCTTCAGGAAATTGCTATCACTAATGACCAGGGTTGGTCGTACAGGAAATCACACCCAGTGCAAGGAGCCCCTTCAAAGCCCACCTCTTGGTCAGCACTAGGTGGTGGTTGATATCACCGATCTCTTCTTGCAAGCGAACCAAAGCAGCTCTCCCCACCCCACCCCCCCACCCCAACCCCATCCACCCCTTCCATCAGCCTAGGCTGAGAGTGAGTGTCTGGCCCAAAGCCAGTGAGCCTCATGGCTGTGGGGACAAGAACCCAGACCTCCCAAGTTCCAGTGCAGCCCTCTAACCACTGTGCCACACTGGCTTACAATGATCTATCATCCTTTCCAAGATTAGGAGATCTTGCAGTGTGTGGTCATGTTTTCTCAAAGTAAAACCATATTCTTCTGATTGTTATCTATAACAAACTGTAGGTGGAAATACTTTAAAGCAAACTGATTGAAGTGCATTTTTACAGTTAGCATCCAAACACCTATAGAACTTTGCAAATTAAAGAAGAAAAAAATAAAGGGGAAAGGCTCTTTAAACCCTTTACTTGCTGTTTTCCTTTGCTCTAGTTCAGTGCAAGCAGCATGCTCTACAAACACAGAGCTGGCAAACTCAGCTCAGTGTTGCAGCCCAGGTAAGGTTCTTGCTTGCCCATCTTTTGGGTTGGCCCTGATTAGAATCACCTCCAAGAATAAACTGGCAACATTCAAAGCTTTGGCTAAGTTGGGGCACAAGCTCGAGCTTTTCCCCATGAGGCATGTATTGCATGCTACACTTCTACACAGGCGTTTACTGCTGATTCCTTACTCACAGTTGTTTATGGCTTCTTTATACAATGCCACGATCCTGCGGTTTTACTTGTGTGTGTGTTTTTTTAGAAAAGTGTTCCTGAAAGGTTTTAGAGCTGAAAAATGCAGTGTTATTTGGAAAGCAAAAGAAAGGTTCTTCTCCCATGTCTGCATTATTCTGCAAAGCACAGTGCTGCCTGGAAGATATGCAGCAGTGAAGCAGGGGAGGAAAAACTCTTCGTGTGGAGCCTGGCTCTCCCTTCTGTGAGAAAACCACCTGTGGATCAACAGCCTTGCACAGAAAAGCTCTCTGTGGAACTGAGCATGGGAGAAATCCAGTGGTGGAATGTTTGTGGGCCTCATCATGATGAGCTGACAAAAATGAGCCTGAACGCACCCCGAATTCAAAGGTAGCAGGAGCACTGCCCTCATCCTCTGGCCACACTTGGAGGTGTTGAGGTTTACCACCCCTGAGTCCCAAGAGCCTGAGAGACTGACTGACTCCGGTCACAAAGGCCTTTCCGCAAGACCCTAGGAAGCAAACTGCAGGGGATGTTTTTACTCGAAAGGAACCACCAAATGCTCTCGAGCAACCTACGCCCTGTAGGGGTAGAGCCCTACCCCACTTTGTGACTAAAGCTAGGCTATTTTTGAGCACCAGCAGCCTCCAGATCTTGGGGATTCCTTAGGGAGTGGGCAGGAGGGGGGAACCAGGCCTCAGTCAGTAAAATGCCTGGCACACACAGAAGTCCTCCTTGAACCAGTTCTGGTCACACTGAAGTCAACTGCCCAAGAGTGGAAGGTGTCTACTGCCCAAGCAGCAAGTTTTCCCGGAGGGAGGTGAGGCCAGCGCAGGTAGCCCTCATAGGCCCTAGTCCCTGCCGCCATCAGGGTGTGGTGTTCATCCACGTGCCTGCCTTTTCATCCCCATCTTCTTTTGGGCTTTGCTGCAAAAGTGCTTGCTCTGGAGAGGGGCAAACTGGCCTCCATTGCTGCATTTCCGCCTTAAGCCATTTGGTCATTGCACATGGTATTGAGGCTCTTCAGCTGGGGCTGTCCTACGAGTCCCTCTCTCCAAGGAGGGAAAGGGGGAGGCTGCAAGGAGGAGGGCCTTCTCTGTGGTGGCTCCCCAGTGAGGGAGCCCCACAGCCTGAGATTCGCCAGATGACTACTCTGAGTTCCAGGTACCTGGCAAAAATGTCCCTGTGCCTGCACACCTTTGGCACCACCTAGACTGTTTACATCAGAGCATTATAGTAATGTATGTTTTATTTTTATTTAATTTATTGTGGCTTTATTTTATTTATTATAAGATTTTAATTGTATTGTTCTATTAATGGTATGTGTCACTTTTCTACTGTAATGGTCACCCAGAGAGCGTGTAGCTAACAGATGGCTTTTAAACAAATTTAATAAATAATCATAATAGTAGAAGTTCTTGAATTGCCAGACCACTGAGTGAAATGCTCATCACCATCACCGTCACGATCATCATTCCGTGTATCACCATCATATCGCAAGGTCCTACTGGTTGTCACTGGTTCCTTCTGCTTTCTCCAGCTGCTGATGGAATCATCCTCTTCTGCAGGTGAACTGATGCAAAGAGTTTTACCAGATTGTAGGATCAAGGGGGCAGGAATCCGATGGGCTTTCAGAAGCCGATAAGCAGGTTGTATGCCAGGGATCCAGACAGGGTGAGGTATGGGGAGAAGGACTTGCCATAGCTCAGTGGTAGAGCTACCACAACAGCTTCCATTTTCAACCTCAGGGTAGGGCTGGGAAATTTTCTGTTGGATGTCCTGGAGAATCACTGCCTGTAGGTGTGAGCCACATTGAGCTAAATGCCCAGTGGTTAGCAGAAGGCAGATCCCTGCATTCTCAGGAAATGTGTAAAGCCTTCCATGATGGTAGAAAACAGTAATTAAAGAGAGACCTGTGATGGGGCTTTTTCCCTTCAGTTTCCTCTATCCAGGGGACAAGGGACATCTAATGATGTCTTCTTTAACTGAGATGCTACTGCCTAGGAAAGCATTTAGTACAAATTCCAGGAAAATCACATCTCTGTATTCCTTTCTGGCCTGCACCCCAATGAAACACATCTATTGCATACTTGGGCTTCAGCTTTCGCTAATAATATGAATACTAGTCATTTCGTTATCCTCAGATGTCAGTGAGAAGGAGCCAGGTTCTCACAACAGTCATGGCAGCTGAGCAAAGAACTAAGCCCTGGTTGCAAAGGGAGGCAATAAAGGGAAAAAACTTCCTTTGGGTCTTCATGAAAGGTTGATTGGACAACTACTCAAAACTGAGGATATGGGAATGGAGCACATGCGGGGGAAGCAAATTTAGGGCTTCCCCTGAGCAGATGGCAAGGTGTTGATAAGCCCATGTCCAATTGTGTTGGTCAGTGGGTGCTGTGATGGCACAAAACTGTCTGACTTCTGCAACAGAAACGTGAGCAATGCCATTGTTGTTCAATGGAAGGGGATTGGGTGGATGGAAGGGGAACAAATGTAGGCAGCATATAAGGCGTGCAGGAAAATATGAGTCATTCACTCCTAGATATAAAGGTTGATCATGTATTTTTTAAAAATATATGTAAAATATTTTAATAACTAATGCCATTAGACCTTCATTTTGTATTTTTGCTTATATTTTATTGTTGTTTCATTTTTAATGTGTTATTAGTTTTTATTGTGTTTTTACCCTGTCACTGTGAGCTGCCCAGAGGTGCTGTGGCACAACTGGGTGGCCTACAAATGTTTTAAACGGATAGATAAATAAAATAATGTGGAGCAAGTAACTCATAGTGCACTCCTCTACCGGTCTACTCAGAAGTAAATTCCCTGGAGCAAACCCCAGGTACAGGATTGCAGCCTAAATAAGGTAAATTGACACAATATGCAGACAATATTGTGTAAAATCTAACCTTCTATGCTAGTCCAAGCAGCAAATTTCTATTTTAGGTATTTCAGTACATTTACTTCAGGAGCTCTTCCTTCTGCACTGTTCTCCTCCATTAACCTTCAGCGTTTGTTGTGGGAAATGAAATTGGCCATGGTGTTGTCTAAAGATTTCCTCTCTGATTTCTTCTTCCTTTGTGCCATTCAGTAAAACAAGAGGGGGCAACTGTGGGGGGTCTTGGGCCTAATAGCCCCTAATAGCTTCCGCCTATAAAAATGTGTCCAGCATGCTAAAAATTTCCAAGAAGGTAACATTAGCTTATTTGCAAGCTAACTTTCACCTTCAGCCCCCTGAGTCACTACAGAGAGTATTTTCTTAAAACCATTTTTAATACTTAGGACCCTTATGAATGCTGTGGCCTTTTTATATTACTTTTGTATTGAGTTTTTTAATTTTTAAGCATTTTAATAGTTTTTAATGTGTTGTTATGTATATGTTTGATATGTAGTAAACTGCAGAGGTCCTGGCAGAGGTTCACCCCTCCTGTGAACATTTACAGAAAGAAAGACATGATTTAACCTTTTCAGAAAAGCTCTTCAGGAATGAAACACCAAACCATGGATGAGGGAAAGTAGAGCATGGCCCACTCTAATGTTGAATCAGCTCACAGGTTTGTACAGTTCAGCTTCTGCCGTGCTCCACCTTCAACCGCAACTCCTACTGCCAAGCATGCAAGAGTCTATCCTGGCTCCAGCCGCGACGTGTCAGTCTTACTCTGCCTCCTATTTGCTAGGTTCTTCCAAGCCCAGCTGACTTCCAGAATTTGGTTCTTGATTCCAGTTATGCTTCTTTAAAAATAGGATCACCTGCATTACCCTTTTAGTTGGAATAGATTGTGGTGGTGATGTAAAATTAACAAGGAAATGTGTGGTACCTTGCTGCCTAAAATGTATTATGGCATAACCTTCTGTGGCATAAGAACAATGTATAATGGTCATGCCATAACTACTGTAGCACAATAAAGGAGCAATCCAAAGGCCCTAGGCAGAATCTGAGGTCCATCAAATACTGCCTATTCTTCACTCATTCAAGCTGGAGACAATGCTTGGACCTCAGAGGAAGGAATCTGATCCCTAGCTCACCTGTCCCTCACAGCTGCTCTCTGAGGTGGGGAAAGTTCCCTCAGAAAGGAGGAAAGGAGATGCTTCAATGGGCAGGGAAAGGAGAGACCTGGAGATAATACAAGTTATCCTGAGGCCTTTCCAGCTTCCTTCCTCCTTTACAAAGCTTTGCCACCAGAGGGGCAAAAGGTCCATCTGGAGAAAATGCAGGGTGTGAGGGCAGGAAGGTGAAGATAGTTCTGCCGCTACTTGCCACCTTGCAATGTTTGCAAGCCTCTGAGTTCTGGAGCTTTTGATTCTCATTCTTGCATCCTTAATTAACAGCACAGATTATTGGGGCACCTTAAAGATATCATCTTTGCTGAAACAGACTATCACAGCTACCCTTCTGGAAACGATTACGAAGGTTTAGCGAAACAAAATTGGCCTATGCAGATCAGATCAACAATGAAACATGCATTAATTGCAGCAATCAATCAATCAGCCAAAGTGTGTGTGTGTGTGTGTGTGTGTGTGTGTGCTGTTATTATAGCAACTACTTATTAACACTTATGGAAGAAAAATAGCCAGGTGATAAGTTTCTCAACTAAAATAAGCATTCAGAAGGCGAGAAAAAAGGAACACCGAAATTAGAGAATGGCATCTGCTCAGAGATGTGAAACTGGACAGCAGATATTTAACCAAAATGTGTACTCCGAGGTTCACAAGCCAGAGATCCAGGTACTACATGACTGGACTTCTTCATTCACCTTCAAGCCTGGGGAGCTCCCCAGGTGGGGAGGAATGAGGCTTTGGTGGGAGGGTCCATGCACTGCACATGAAAGCCCCAGGTATATCGCACTGCACTATATTGACTGAATAACCACACAGGAGACAAGTGACTCACACATCAGTAGAACTCCGCATCCCTCCCAGCAGTTCTTTGTGGTGCCACAGCTTGACAGGAGCTCTCCCCGGTGCTGAATGCCGTCCCCAAAACTTGCTCACTGCCGTGGGCGCTAGGGATATCTCATCTAAAGCAAAAAAGGAAAGCTGCAAGAGGCATAGGAGTCACCAATTTCCCCTGAAGAAATGTTTATGTGAGACTTCTTAGTCTTAGTAATTTCCCAGTCTTAGTAATTTCCAGCTGGAAGATTTCGGATAACATTTGCTCTCTGGGAATCTATAGGGAGATGGAAAATGGAGCACAAGTTTTTTTTCCCCATTCTGCACTTATATGTGGGGAAACTGTTTAGAAGTAATGAGCAGATGGTATTTGACATGAGAAAAAACCTCCACAGGCTTGCTATAAATTTAAATGATGGAAATGTGACTTAAACACTGGAAATGTTTCCATTTATAGTGGAGAAACTATGCACACAAATAAAATATGCACTGCAAAAGATAACATAAATACAAATAAAATTGGGACTGATGTTATTCTTATTGACATATACAATAAAAGTACCTTTAAATTTAGAACTGCTGGTATCTTATCTGATTTTGGTGACAATATTTTGCTATGCAAAACTTCAGAACTAGTCTAACATTCCTGAAATTTGTTGAAAGGGAACAAAAGTTGCATGATGATACCATTATGGCAACTCCTGCTGGTTATAGAAGAACTGAAGGCTGACACAGACGCATAGTTAATGTATACAGCCCGGGGTAATAATGTGAAGTTTGCACTTAATATAATGCAAGCTTCAAAAGACAGAAAATACTGGCCAGAAACATTTTAAATCCATCTCTATTAATGTGGATATATCTTGGATTGTAGGAATTGATAGGATTTATAAAGAGATGCAATCTCAAGCAATTGTTTATTTGTACCTGTGTGTTAAAGAAAATTAAAGAACTTCACATTAAAAACCTAGAGTAACAGAGCTGAGGAATTCACTGAGATTGTGAAAATCTGTTTCTAGTCAAAGGGAGTAAACAGGTATTTCTTTAAATGGGTGCCTAGCAGCTATGACTTTAAAAATAGTTTACTCAAAAGTAGGCACAGAGGGCTGATCTGGATCATAACCCCCTCTTGCCCTGCTGGGATTTTGAACTGGATCGGAGTAAAAGTGGTGAGCAGGGGACATACGTATTTCAAGTAATCTCTGTTTCAGTCCAGAACATCTAGTACTGGCCCAGAAAGACCGATGATGTGACGAGATGAATGGCTCTCTTATGACCGACCGACAGATCCTTCTCCACACCAACACCCTGCCTCCTTCCCACTTGGGGCACTGCTAGAGCTTTCCGCACTGAATCCGCCAAGCTGGTGCTTCCTGCAAGAAAGTCTCACAAGAATTGCCACGCTGGACCAGACCCACGGTCAGACCCTTACGCTGAGGCTCTCCCTTGCCTTTGCGGAGGATGCTGGACCACACCCTCCATCATCCCTAGATAGTATGGTGAGTGATCAGGGAAGGTGGTGGTCCAAAAAGTTACCACAGGAGCCAGTGAGGGGAACCATTCTATCACTCTCTTTCTCCCAAGCAGAATCCACTGGGAAACCAATGGAAGCACCCCTTCCGGGTCCCCATCACTTGTCCCGGGCGCTTCTCCCAAGCACTCAGCATTACAGTGCCTCTACCTATGAAGGATCCGAGTGTCTAGCCATGCTAACAGTGACGGCCAGATCAATTGCTACATGATCCTGTCTTACCGTTTTCCTAAAGGCTCTCTAGGCTGCTAGCCAATGGCACATCTTGCAGTAGAGACGTCGATAGGCAAAGAAGCCATTTTTGGGGTGGTGGAGCCATGGGTCTCCTGGGACAGTTGATGCCATGGGGCTTGGTGAGCATCGGCTCCTGAATCTCCCCACCCTATTTGTGGAGGGGCCCCTTTCCCAAACATTTTATACCGAGTGGGTGGAATTCTTCCACAGTGTGGGTAATCCCAAGAAGAGGAGAATGTTTGGGAAAGAAGGCATCACTGGATCCAGAGGCGTCACTGGTCCTGAAGAAGGCGTCACTGGATCCAGAGATGGCCACTAATTATAGACCAGTGGCCAACATCCCGTTTTTGGGCAAGGTGTTAGAGCAGGTGGTGGCGGGACAACTCCAAGCACTCTTGGATGAAACTGATTATCTGGACCCATTTCAGTCTGGCTTCAGACCCAGGTATGGTACTGAATCTGCCTTGATTGCCCTATACGATGACCTGTGCAGGGAGAAGGACGGGGGAGTGCGTCCCTGTTGGTTCTCCTGGACCTCTCAGTGGCTTTCGATACCATCGACCATGGTATCCTTGTGGATAGGCTTGTGGGATTGGGGGTCGGAGGCACTGCTTTGCAGTGGTTCCGCTCCTATCTCAACGGCCGGTTCCAGAAGGTGGTGCTGGGGGACTATGGCTCTGCGCCATGGCAGCTATGCCATGGAGTACCACAGGGGTCCATTTTGTCCCCTTTGCTGTTCAACATCTACATGAAACCGCTGGGAGAGGTCATCAGGAGGTGTGGGCTGCGGAACCATCAGTACGCTGATGATACCCAGCTCTACCTCTCGTTTTCCACCAATCCAGGTGAGGCAGTGGCTGTACTGAACCGGTGCCTGGCCGAGGTAATGGGCTGGATGAGGGCCAATAAACTGAAGCTCAATCCAGACAAGACAGAGGTCCTGTTGGTTGGCAGATCGGGCTTCGGAGAGGGTGAATTGAACCTTGTCCTGAACGGGGTTGCACTCCCTCCTAGGGACAAGGTCCGCAGCCTGGGAGTGCTCCTCGACCCGGAGCTTTCACTGGAAGCTCAGGTAACAGCAGCGGCGAGGAGCGCTTTCCTCCAGCTTCGGCTGATTCATCAGCTGCGCCCCTACCTGGAGTACGACTGCCTCGCGACAGTGACACTTGCGCTGGTGACTTCCCGTCTTGACTTCTGTAACGCGCTCTACGTGGGGCTACCCTTGAAGACGGTCCGGATACTTCAGTTGGTTCAAAATAGAGCTGCCAGGCTGCTGACAGGGACTGGGCGTTATGGTCACATGACTCCAGTTCTCCGTCAGCTTCACTGGCTTCCCATTGAAGTCCGGGCCCAATTCAAGGTTTTGGTGATGACCTATAAAGCCCTAAACGGCTTGGGTCCTGGTTACCTGAAGGAGCGCTTACGTCCATATATGCCTGGCGGCCCCTTGAGATCAGCGGGAGAGGCCCTTCTCCGGGAACCCTCCGTGAAAGAAATTAGTATTACTAGATTAGAAATTAGAAACTAGAAATTAGTATTACTAGATTTTATCTGGCCAGGGCGGCTTATTTTATATTGTATTTTTGTATTTTAATTTAATGTTTATATTTATTGTAATTTATATTATAATTACTTTTAATTTATTGTTGTAAGCCGCCCCGAGGCTTCGGCAAATGGGGCGGCATAAAAATGTTTTAATAAATAAATAAAAAAAATAAAAAAAATACATCATTTCCCCCGCAAAGGTTTTGCTGATAACTTTCTCTCCAGCTCTGGTTTGTGTCTGCGGCAGAAAAGGGGCATCTGCAAAGGGCTACCTGACTGCACTGTTAGGTTTTCGGCACTGTTTCCTCTTCTTAAAGCTAGGGTGGGATAAATGTTCCATTTTGGTTTCTCTGTTTTTAGTTTCTTTGCTTTGCTTTTCTAACCTTAAATTCAATTTATGGAGAACTTTGAACATTTCCTAAAACATGAAAAAGTTTGCATGAACTTTTGTACATTTTTTTCTCCTGCTATGGACAGTTTTCTATGCAATTTTGCCTAATGTACATATTTTAGCAAGGAGTTGCCCTAAGATGCTGCATTTTTAATTTGTATTCACACATTCAGGCACTTCGTGGGCACTTTCCACTCATGTATGCATTTCTGAGTGCCTTTTTGCTGTAGAATTACTTTGCAAAATTCAGAGAAGTGTGTATTTCAAAGGCTAACTGAGTTTCAGTTTGCATATTGGTTCCAAAACCGGCATTGACTCACATTAAAACATCAACCAAACAAATTGCTTTAGCTTGGGAGCCTAAAATCCTTGACAATTAAGCTGGAAACCATATGACGCTCTTTGTTCTGGATTAAGCCAATAAACATACACTCTCATACATAAAAGCGAGCAATGTGGCCATGTCTTTAGCTAGCCCCATGCTGGGTCCAGTGGCCACAGATGAGATAAAGATCTACTTGATTCTGAGATGAAGACACTGTGTTTTTGCAGTCCACAACAGAGCTGTAACAGCGTTTCCACAATAAAGTGTCAGAAAGGCACATTAGAAGGAGTGATTTTCAAAACTCCTGCAAATCAGCATTTTTAGTGCTGAGCTTGAACTGTCGTGTCTTGATGGACCGTCTCAGTGAAGCAGAGCCTCTGAGAAAAATGGCGCAAGAGACCAGGCCAATTCTGTGTGTCGATGAAAGATGCAGAAGAAGCGAAAAGACCTGCAGGCACTTTGAAAGCCGCTTGCGCTCAGAAACCTCAAACACCAACCAGCTAGTTCTGATTGCTTAATAAAATTCCAAGTAAATTTGGATCAAACAGCACATGGAGGCCCTTTTCTCAGAATTTGCCTGTTGATGTTTTTCTTGACAAATGAAACTGCATTGAGCGGATATGAAGGAGCCCTACGGTTGTGCACAGGGCTAAAGGGTTGGGGGCTGTGGCCACATGTATGGGCATCACACCCAGCATTGGGACACTCAAGGTCCACTTAGGCCTTCATGCATTGAGCACAAACATGTCTAAAGCACTTGGTGAGTGCATTCGGCAGAACTGTTATGAGCTAGACGTCCCCCTCCAAATAAAACGGGCACTTCAGCAATTATTGGAAGAGTCTTTATTCCTCACAGCCACAACGTATTCACAAGCCTCAAAACACACACTCCAGGTGAAAAGTTGACCCCTCGCTCTGCCCCCCTCACCCAGAGCTTTGCTTTGAACCGTGTGGGGCGAGTCTCTGGAGGGAGGTGCACACTGACACTCTTCCCATTGAGCCCCTAATTGGTCCAGTCAGCGGGTGTGTGGAGGGGCCCTTGCATCCACATCTCCTGGGGTGTCAAGTTCTCCTCCTGAGAACCCCTCCCCAGCCTGTTCTCTGCCAGATTTTCCCCCACAATGGGGGGGGGGGTCCTCAGCGGCTGTCCTTGAAGTGCTTTGATCCAGAGCTGGCTCGGCTGGCTCACCGAGAGAGTTTCGGCAGCCGGGGCCTCGCTCGTCTCAACAACTCCCATAACAGAGTGAGACCTCCGAGCCACGGCTGGATCAGCTGCCCACTGCCCCTCCTCCGAGTCTGCACTGCCATTCCCACCAAAGCCCTCCATCTCCCGTGTGCACCAGGGAATCTCATCCGAGCGCGTGCACACAACAAGAACTCACAGAGTTGCAGTGACCGGAGCATGTAGTGAAGGCGGGTTAGCGATGGTGGGAACTCTGTGGCTGTGTTCAGTTGAAGGCTTTTGCAGAGCGCTCGTCAGGTCTTGGTGCTCAACAAGTGGAGTCTAACTGGGCTTGAACCCAAAAAGATTAAATACATGTGCTAGCCCTTGTGCAGCCCCCTTGCCCCCGCGCACACAGCTGCTTTCTAAATGCTGAACATGCAGTGCAGATTTTTGAAACTGCCACATTTTCCACCTTTGATTCAGCAGTGATGTTTGCCCTGCCTCTTTAGCCTCAAAACCTCCAGTCATGTCAAAAACTGCATATAGTCTGACATGCTACCTAAAGATGGGGCCTGGCCATCAAAGAGGCTCTGCGACCTTGGAATCGGTCCCGGAAGAGGTTTCTGCACTCTTGGAATGATGGCGTCAACAAACTGACTCTTGACTACTTTTCACTCATTGCTTTTGAGCAAGATCATTTTGCAATTTCTGGAGAAACACAGATTCAGACCCAAACTGTATGACAGTTCCAAGCTTGCAGTGAGCTTTGAATATGAAAACACACATAAAAATGTGTGCTTTGGAAAATAGGCACACATATGCTTAAACCAACAAGAGAATAATGCATACATATTAAAGATGGGAAAACTGATGCATACATTTGGGAAACGATGCATGAATGCACGGATTTTCACCCACCCAACCACACACATAAAACAACAAAAGTCCACATTTTCATAGATCGAAGTCAGAACAAGTTTTGAGATGGAACTCAGAAAATTTTGGTGGGCTCAGGTTTGGCTCATTTACACTTCCCTAAGGAAGATGCTTCATGTTTCAGAAGATTTCTCCATTCCACTGGTGGATTTTCACCAAAAGGCAACAATCTGAAGATAAGGAGTTGTTGTAGTTATCAAGGGAGACACCTTTGGGAGTGTTGTCACTCTTTAAAAAAATAGGTAGCATAGACTTTCTTAACTACAAACTCTTGAAACTCCTAATTTTCAAGGGAAACCCTTTGAATTGACATACCAACCATGCATGCATGATATAGGTGTATTTTGCAGCATTGTCAAAATATAATTTCCCTGCTGACAGCTATAATTCAGTTCCTTTTTTCACTTGCAAGAGCCAGAAGTCATACCAAAGGGAAGAGAGGGAGAAATGGAAATTAAGGCGCATTCTCCAGAGTTCAGATCACTTCAAAAGTACTCATTGCTTCTGTGATGCATATCCCCTTTCAGAGACTGCATTTGGATTCAGAGGAAATCATTCTGCTCATCTATTAATAGTAACTTTAAAATACCACCTTTTCTTAAAGCTTTTTTATCATCATCCAGACTTATTATCTGGAAATGAACTGTACCTCAGATAATATTTTGTGAAATGTATCAGTTAAATCACTTCTCTCATGACTTAAATGGCTTAAAAATCTGATGGATGGCCACAGAGCCTTCATATAACAGTGTTTGCCATCCTAAAGTTGGAGAACTCGGGATCATGAGGAAGGAGTCTCTTGTCCCAGCCTTTCCTTCCCCCACTATAGAACCCACAAACCACCACAAACCCTCCTTGCCATGGGGTCCCGGGGGGAGGTGCCTAAATGATCATCGTGGGATGCACAAGGAGACATGGGGGGGAGGGGGCACAACACACTCCTTCAGAGAATTCCCTGAGGAGCACAATCCCACTCATACTCTTTGCCTTCCATGGGGTTGTTCCCCACAACTGAGTATAGGAGTGCAGCCTAAGTTAACATCTTAGGACCCAAACCCAATGTGGAACAATTTGCCTCTCCATGTGTACACCGACACGCACAGTCTCACAGATAGGTGCGCACATGCATCATTCGACAGGCACCGTGAAATGGTAAGCAGAATTTTATAGCTGGCAGCTTAATGAGAGTTCAGGTTTCCAGCTTGCCAAACACAACAGAATAATGAGGCAGCAACCATTCTAAGCATTAATAATTCGTACATGCTATTCCAAATCTCCTAAGTGGGAATTTGCACAACTTCACACACGGGAAATTGCAGGCTTATTATGCGGGCTGAAATGCTGTTGCAAGAGGAGGACCAAGACCAGGTACTGTCCTGTGACTTCGTTGGAAGAGGCTGCAGCATCTATTCCGCTCCTCCAGGAAACGTTGCGAATGCTATTCCAATAACTTATTCCATCGCGGTTGTACAAGTGGTTAACAAAAGCATCGGGGATGTCTGTGGCAATCGCCCTGAATGCAACATGTGCAGAACCAGCCCATTCTTATACTGTAAATCTATTAGAGACAGAGATTCATGCTGCTGTGTGTCCTGGGTTCTTTAGAAAGGCCAGAATGTAAATCAGGCTGATTAAATAGTCAGCTCATGTCTACAAGCCAGGCTAGAAGAAACAGCTTTATAAACATGACAGAAAGAGCACAACCCAAGACCAGAGCAAAGCCATTTTCAGTTGATTTCGATATGAGAGTCTAACATACTCCAGATGAAATCGGTGGGGCTTAAAACTCCATTTGGCCAGGCTGGGTCCTTGGAGAGAAGAAGCGAGTGCAGGGAGTCCGGGGAGATTGCATTCAGATGTACGGGCATGGCCCACTGAGCACCTATGCAGGAATGGGTGAGGATTTCATTTCAGTGCTGGTTTTGATTTACAACATTCCCCAAAGTTCTCCATAGTTGGAGAAAAATGAACTTTTTGCTTTATTGGTCTGTTTGCTTCAACTGGATGTGGGAGAAACTAAAAATGGAAGCCCCACTCATCCAGATGGCTTTGAGTTCTCAACTCTTAACAGACTGGATTTGGACCCCAGTGTATTCAGTCGGGTTTGTGTCACTGAATGAGGGTTGCCTCCTCTGTTTTCTGACAGGCTCCCCTTCACTGACAGCTGTGCGTGGTGGCAGATACAACACAGTTGTTTCCATGCCAGGAACAGGTGCAATGAAGCATGCCAGGAAAAGGTGGCTGTGCAGATAGACGCTTCAGCTTGTTTTGGATCAGAAATTCCCCCAGTTCTCAAGTGTCTTCATACTCAAGATGGAAAGAACATGGGATTTAAAAAAATAAAATGTGGGAGAAAGAGAACTTGACTCACCCATCTCTATGCATACATCACATAACGTAAGTTTGTGTGATTTTCCCCTTTACACCAAGTAACGAGGAGTCACAAACATGAACAGGAATCTGGCATAGACTGAACGGAAGACAATGTTTGAGGATCTTGACAAGCCTTGGCTGCTTTTAAGTCATATTAATACTAATAAACATCCCATAAAGCCCCATGGCACTTCATAGTAATGCTGTTAGCATCCATCCTTGCTGCTCAGGGGAGCAGCTTGCCCAGCCTTTTCAGATGGGCAGTTCTGTAAATCATACTGGAATTGTACTGCTTTCAGCTTCTAATCTGAGCAACTTTAGCCATTTGTACACAATGTCCCTAGAGATTTATTTATTTATTTATTGTTGTTTATTTTCAAACTGCGACCTGTTTTAGGATGGAAGTCTGTGAGCTGGCCTGGCTTAGACAACAGGGAGTCAGCTCCAGCATGGGGCTGACCTACTAGAATTTGGAGGCGGGGGGAAAATGGCGAAAACGCACCAGATTTTCAACTCAATATTGAGCTGCTCATACAGTCTAAACAGCGGTATATGAACCTTTGCATTGATGCTGAGTTTATGGACCACCAAGGGAAATGCAGGGCATCAGCCACACTGGGTGACCTGTGAAGCAGTTGGACAAGCAGTGAAAACTGGAGGTCTGTTGTCTATCCGCACACATGGTGAACAGCCTGTGCTCAGCTCCAGCCTCTGCATAAGCTTGGTGAGTCAGGATGTTAATGTTCCCCACTGATTGCTCTACACCAGTCTCTGGCCTAGATAGTGAGGGATGTTCATCGCCATTTTTGTGCTTACACAACAACAGAGGCATGTCCCGTATATCTACAGCTTACTTATGCCTCTTTGTCTTTTTTGCACATCTGCTCCATCGCCTTCAGAACTAAAACCCTAACACAACGTCTTTGCAACAATACTTTCTTCATAAAATTATGGATTTTTCTTTGCGGTTTTACTATGCAATTAAACATGTAGCCTGCAAGTAAACAAGTATGCTAGCTGTTTATTGCTGGCAAATAGAGGTTAATAGACTGTAGGAAGAACTCTGAGAAGCTGACAGCTGTGACGCCACTGCTTTTTCTCTTGCAGATATTCTAATTCATTTCATTGTACCACTGAAATAGCAATCATTGCTTCCTTGGAACTAGGTACTAATTAAAAGAAATGCAAAGCTCTCAATTTCCTTCTTTCTGATTGAATCATAGCCACTTTTTAAAATTAAGACTACAATGCTATATGCATTTACCCCAGAATAAGTTTCATGGAATTATAGGGTGATTATCTAAGGATGCATACACGTAATTGCTCTGCATAGACACAGTCCTATGCATCTTTGGGCAGAAATTAAGCCTGCAACTTCCAGTTTGACTCTGTGTAGAATTGCATCTATGAGTAGTATCCTATGCATTCTTACTTCTGAGAGAGCCTAGGAACTATGAGTCTCATGAGCAAGGTTCCGTAGTTCAACTCATTCCCATCCCTGAATGAAAGATCCCCCGCTCTTTTTTCAAGGTGTGCATTTTAGTGAACTTTTTTTTTTTAGAATATCCTTTTCCCCAGTGCAACCACAAATTTGGGAATGTGTGCGCATTGTTGCAGCATTGTGCTCCCACACACTTTAATTGTCAGGACTGTGATTGGGGCAAAATCGAAGTAAAAACAAACCCAAGCAAAAATATCATACATCTCTAATCGTTTTCAGAAAGATACGAATCCAGACTTGCCTTTTTGCAAATTGGAGGGTTCCGTTCTTTCATGGAAGCGGCTAATACTGGAAGAAGGGGGCAGGGTAGCAATTTTTGCCAATTTTCCTTTCTCCCTGCAACAGCAGCACCACCTCCCACATTCTTCTGAAGAGTCCCCAGAGCAGCTTGGGGCGTACAAGGAGCTTTGGCAAAAAATCAGTCCCTTCTTCCAGCAAGAGAATCCTATAGATGGAATCCTGTTCATAGGTAGACCAACATTTGCATGTTGATGAATATTCCCTCTTCCTGAGTTGCTCCATTCTGAATGAGACATTTTCAACTCAACATCCACCGCAAGCAAGCAAACCAAGCCATAGTAGTTCCAAGGAGCAAACAGGAATCATAAGTGCGACTCTCGCCCATTGAGGAAGGTGGAGGAATAGCGTGCCCAGCACCTTCCTTACCACAAAGGACAGGACCAGAGATCTCCCTCCAACCATGTAGAGGGTCAGTGCTACTGTTGAATTTCTGTAACACACATGCTGGAACTCGGACATATTGGGAAACAAAACTCTTCTACGTGCCTGTTCTTCTCCCTAATCCTCCATGTGCAGGAGCTCACAGATGAAAATTTCAAAGCATTACCAAGTTTTGGTTTGTGGAGTGGCTCGGAAGTGTGAAATTGGTAAATTAGCATTAAAATGCAAACTGAACTGATTCCTCTCCTGTCCCTATTGAAAATAGAGGTTGTGCTAGTCCTTGATGAGAACATCTATAGTATGGGAGAGGGGGGAAATGGTTTATGTTCAAAATTAGTCTGGATAATTTAAATCCACCCTTGTGCAAGGGACTGTGCTGTGGTTCCCAGCCATACAATTGCAGACAGACCAGGAGAACAGGTCAGCTGTTTTTCTAAAGGTGCTCCTTTCAAATTTCAAATAACTCCTATAGACTGGGGCTAGACCAAAGTCTCCACTTTCTGCTGTCTGGGTCTCCTTTTCCCACCACTGACACTTAAGAAAAGACCATGTCTGGATGGTGCAGAAAGCTCAGAGCAGTCCTAGCTTGAGGGCCACATGGAATGACAACACACGGACAGATTGCCCACAGCTGCTACACGGGTGCAAATCCCATCGAATTCAATGAGATTTATTTCCATCTTGGCATGCATAGGTCACACTGAAGTAGGATGAGGTATGCCACCATCTGCATGGATGATGACGAGATCAATGCTAGTGCAAGATCCTCACACAAAATTGTAACTTGGATATTTTACTGAAGCAATTTTTACTCCATTCACTGAAACCAAAAGATTACTTACTTAGACTGACTGGCTAAGATCCAGTGAAAACAGACAAGGAACAGAATTCCAAACCAGAGAGAACAGTCCCAAATATATGTCTGATTTTAAAATTTGTCATGTCTTGTGAAACCTTTCATATGGCTTAGGAAGGAATGCAGCGTAATTCTGACAAACACGTGATGTGTCAAAAGCTCTTCCTTTTGGGGATGGATGAAATCCTTCATTAGCTGTGGGAAAACATTTACTGGCTTTCGCGGGTGAGATTAAAGGAGTTGTCACATTACTGTTACAAATAAGTTACCCACCCACTCAGCCTTACATACCCTCAGGCCCACTTTTCAGTGACTGATGACATGTGTTTTATATGCACGACTACACCGCAGTTAAGCTTGTCATATGCCTTAATAATACATATCAAAGATGCATATCATGAAAAGATAAAGGGCTCTCTGATGTGTATCATCTTCTTCAGCACGCTTGCCAAGCCTGGGGAATTAAGCTGTTGCAAACAAGGCAGAATGTCCCCGCATGCTTGCAAGCTGGCTTGCAAAGGAACTGCCAGAAGGGGGATCTGACGGGAAGTGGGGGCGATGTCTCCCAGCTCTGCCATGATCTACCCTGCTCTGTGTGAAGAGCAGCTCCCAGAGACAGGTTCATAACTGGAGCAGCAAAAGCCTGTGGATTCGGAAGCAAGAAAAGAACGGGCATCACCTGAACAGGGACACATAGAAGTATGGTAGAGTATCTGAAGATGGACTGAGACAGCCGTGCCTGATGTATGACGCACGGTGTTGTTGACTGCAGCATGTTCGTCCAGGGATATCAAACTTCTTTCAGTCTGAGGACCACACTGGTTTGGAAGATGCTGCTTGGCGGCTTATTGCAGCGGTGAGCGGAGCTGAAGGCGAATGGGGTGGGGCAAAGGCCCAGGCATGAAGCAAGCTATAGTTACAAGCTGCCCCTGCTGTAATGAAGCCTTGGGTGAGATGTGTCATTCTTTTAGAAGAGGGGAGACTGTGGAAAACTTTGGGAAAACACTAAAAAAATAATAATAATCAGTGGTTGGATTTCTTGCACCAAGCAGGGCTTTGGTATAAATGGCCCCTTCCAACCCTGCGGTTCTGTAAAACTGGGGGGAGACAAGGGAAGGAAAGTAGAACCCAGAAGAGCTGCATTGGGCTCCCGGCAGGATGGATCTGGCCTTTGGGCATGAGCTCCAACATCCAGGAGAAGCCACCTGCCAGTTGCCATTGCACAACATTGAAATGAAGTGGCAAGTTTCGGGCCTCCACGTTGTTGAAGCCTGTATTTATTTGTTTAGTTAGTTTTTCCTAGATTGGCTTTAAGGATGGGAGGCATCCTACAAAGACAAAGATTCCTTCATTGCCTTAGCACCGGGGAGGGGGATTTTAGCAGCGTGTAGCCTCCCTAGACCCTGATGCTGGGAACAATTGGTGGCAAAAGGAGAAGAGGACGGTAGAGGTTGAGGTGGCTGGGTGGGGTCACTGGAGAGTGGGTATGGGCTTGGGTGGACTGCAGGGGATGATGGAGGACAGGAAAGCATGGAGGGATGTTGTCCATGGGGTTATCATAGGTCGGGCACAACTTTACAACTGTACAACAGCAGCCTTCCTAGGCAGCTACTGGGATGAGTAGTTCACAGGTGCCTGCCAGGTGGCGGGGTGCCCCAGGTGGCTGACCGTAGGACCCACCCTCAAATTTAATTTCCCCCAGTCCCAGTAATAACGGCAGTGGCAGCGGCAACATTGTTATCAGCTCATCGTATTTCTATACTGTCCGGTAGCTGAAGCTCTCTGGGCAGTTCATAATAATTCCCCAAAAATAGTGAAAAGCGATACAATAAAAAACAGATCGCACAAGACACAATATAATATAAAATCTTTTAAAATTCCAGTATTGAAAATGTGCAACTTTTTAAACCTAATTCTAATATTGAATATTACTTTAAGCATCTTAAATAATCTCAGTAAAACTAGATCTAATTAAAGCAGCTGATATAACCCACCATAAGCCCTCAGATATCGGGCAGTTTGAACCTGACATTGAAAAGGTGACAGTGGGGAGGACTCAGTGGGGAGATCATTCTACAACTGGGGGGCCACCCTGAGAAGGCCCTTCTCCATACCACCCAATGCTTATTCCAATGCCAAGTAAATCCAGTCATGGGGTCGATGAGAAACCCTTTGCCAGGGTTTCCTTGTAAAAACCTGCTGCTGAGCCTGAAACCTGTACCTGTAACCTGAAAACCATTTTTCCTTGGGGGTTGTTACCCATTTTTTATCTGTGAAACATTGGGGATTTTAGTCCTTTCTTGTTTTTCTGCCTCAAAATCCATGTCTGAGGACCGGCATGCACACAGGATTGCTACTGCAGGGGAAAGACACCACCCTTTAAATGTGCAGCAAGACTTGGTGGCTGCAGCTCCTACCCAGCTCCCTGCAGAGCTGCATTCAGACAACCTGTTCATCATGGCATGTGAGAAAACCCCTCCTCCTCCGCCATTAAGGGATTTAAGCAGGACTGACTCTAGTTCCTGAGTTGCAAATGGCAATCTTGCATGCAATAAGTTTGACCTATATTGAATAATCGTATCAGTAAGTAGATCAATGAGGTGCAAATCTCCATCTATTCATGTGCTTCCTCAACAAAACAAAACAACCCCATACCTTCCTTCCTTTAGCAATCAAAATAAAATGAATGCAGTCCTGGCTCTTTCTAGTGTCATGTATATAAATCCTTTCCCTGCCAGGAAACATTTGATGGATTTTTTTTTTAACTAGTTTCCTGAGCACTTGAAAAATGTAATCTCTGCCCAGACTGTGAGTGACTTACTTTCTCCAGACTCAATAAGTTATTCAACCATGTTGTATTGATGACTGCTAAGGCAAAATCCAACCTGAACTGACTTGCAAAAAGTCAATTAGGCTTCAATATTTAGTCACTCTTTCCCAAATGCAACACATTCAGATACTAATTCAGCAGTATTCATTCACTCCCATGAGGTGTAGCTTTTGTTTTTCTTCCTCAGCTTTGCTTTCTTTGTTTGCAGGGCTGCCACCTATGCAACTCCTCAGGATGAGATGCTCAGCTATTCCATGGAGGAGAATGACAGCCCCTGTGCTGGATCCTTGGATCCAAGTTTACCATCACCTTCCTGTCGCTGAGGTTGCAGGTGAGAGCCGCAGATGTGTCCTGAAAGGCAGGTACCTTGACATGCAATAAAAGCTCAGTCATTGTTCAAGTTCTGCCTATACACTTATCTCAATATTATTTTACTTGACAGAACTTGACCGAAGCCCTCCCTGAATGGTTCCCAAGGTAGTTGGCTTCGTACCTGTGTCTCTAGCTTTGGTGTGAAACATTTCAACTGGTGAGTGTTTGTACTATTCGTATGCATTGCTTTTTTAATTTGCATACTCTATATATCTATGTATCTTTATATGCAGATATAGGATGAATGAAAGGAAGTGCTTCTTTGCACAACCCATGTTTAAACTATGGAATTCACTGCCATGGGAAAAAGTGATGGCCACCAATTTGGATGGCTTTAAAAAGGGATTGGGCAGTCCATGGAGTTAAAGGCATCCAGTGGCTACTAGCCTTGCTGGCTATGGGCCACCTCCTTCCCCAGGATGGCCTGCCTGCATACACCAGTTGCCGAGGAACTCAGGCAGGCTCGGGCTCGTGCGCATCGTGCGCATCCTGCTTGAGGGATCCCATGGGCAGCTGGCTTACCACTGTCCCTGCAGATGCTGGGTCTTTGGACCGATCCAGCATGGCTTTGCTCACGTTGTATTCCTATGTGGTGGGGCTAGGTGGGAAGGAAGCAGCCTTTTTACTGGAGGTGCACAGCCTGGCGAAAGAGTGGCATGCTTTGCATGTAGCCAGTCCCTGTCTCAGCCCCAGGTGTCTCCAGGTAGAGCTGGGGAATTCTGCCCTGTTTGAAAAGCAGAGTGGAGTCAGGCCAGGTGGACCTGTCCCTACACTGTCCATGAGGCAGCTCCCTACATTCTGCTGAATGCAACTCCAAAACTCTTCCTGGTTGTCAGGGTCCGTGTCCGCTACTTGAATTGTCTGGTGGAGGATCAGTGGAGGCCATGGTTTCTCTGGTGGGCTGCCAAAATAAAAACCTGGGCAATGATGCTCTGCATTGCTCAGACTTCTTCGGACAAGAGCAGTCCCGTTAGCAGTATATGTACCACCAACTTTTGAAGAAATTGAGATGTAGGTGGCAATTATCAAGTTGTCAACATTATTTAACTTACTGATTATTGTTGCTTCTATAACCCCATTGATGTGGATAATTTTCTGCATGGTTTTTTAATTTTTTTATTTTTTGGTAACTCCTCCAGCATGCATGATTCACTTTTCACACACATCCCTTTTGAGTTATCAGTGGTAACAAGGAAAGTCAAATATACTGACTTTTCAGTTTGTCATTTTTCCTATAGCAAATTTGTTCTGTCTCTTTTTGCAACAGTTTGCAAATTCCTTTTTCAACCCCCCACATACCCGTATATTTATATCATCTGTATCTGTATCTCTGTCTATAGAACATATTTATCTAAATGTACATACTGTGTATGCAGTTAACAAAACATACACATTTTGTACACACATTTCTAACTAGATGCACTTCTTGTAAGCAGTTTTTCCTAATACAATGCAATTTGTGTAAATGTCCTCTAATACATCCAGTTCTGTGTGCACAGTTCCCTCCTTTAGGCATATTTGTTATCCAAAGTGCATCACTGCAATTGGGAAAGTGCAAGTCTGGATGTATCACTGCATTTTGGTTTGTGTATTCATTTGGCAAGTGCACATTTGGCAAATTCCAGTTAAAAGGCAAATGCAGTGCATTGGCCAGCCATCGCCAGTGATATCACTCCGTCGAAACACACACTGAAATGGCTCTTTTAAATAAGAGAGTTATACTTGTGTGGCTTCATGCACTCACCAGCATAAGAGGTAATGCGATAGCAGAATGCTGCAACTCTAGACAGTTGAAGGATTCTACATTTGGATTCATCTCCTTATAATCCCCCAAACTTTTCTGCAGTCAAAGTCTATCACATTAAGCAGAAGCCTAGTTCCATTCCAGCTCTTCTAGAACATAACAGGAGCCAGGCTGAGTGGGTCGATGCTGAAGAGCCTCGAAAAGTCCTCTCTGGTCCAGCATTCTGTTCATGCACAGGCCAAGCAGATGCCTCTGAGGTCTCCACAAACAAAGCATTCAATGACAGTAGCTGCGTATTAGTCATATGTCCGAGCAACCGGTACAGAGTGGCCTATTAATAGGATATATCTCCATCATGACCAGTAACCATGGAAAGGCACATCCTCCATGAAACTGTTTGGGCTTTCCATGTTGGGTTTCCTCACTACATCCTGTGGTAGCATCAACGTGCTATGTAAAACACTGCCTTTTATCTGTGTCTGGTATCCCACCATTGATTTTCATTGGATTCCCCAGCATTCTGGCATTATATAGATCTCTATATAGCATTAGAATCATAGAAAAGTAGAGTTGGAAGGGGCCATGAGGACCATTGGGCCCAACCCCCTGCTGTTGCAGTGCACCAGTTTACACCATCCCACTCAGATGGCTGTCCAGTTTCTTCCTGAATGTCTCCAGTGTGGGAGAGCCCATGACCTCTCTGTGTAGCTGGTTCCACTGTTGCTCTGACAGTGAGGAAGCTTTTCCTGCTGTCCAGCCTGAATCTGCATTGTTGCAACATTAGATAGACTTCATTCTATTTGCAGTTCATAGATAGTCGGACATCTTTTGTATATTACCCATTCATTTGAATTTGATTTTGCGCACATTCTTTCATCGGCATTCATATAAATTTGCATTTGTGCAAGATCACATTCCAAACATGCACATTTTCATGCTTCAGTCTACAGGGCAAATGTGCATTTTTGCTCTGTGCATTTTAAGAAGTTTTCTATATTTTCTTTTATTAAATTTGCACAAAGAATTAAAAGAAAAAGTCCAGAAGTTCACAGAATCTGTGTGCTTAGGGAAAGTCTGTCCAATGCAGAATTCATGGATCCACTCCACAGAAGTCTGAACTCATCTGATTCCACTGCAGATTTCTTTGCCATCTCCAGTCTTATGCAAGAGGAAGAGAATAATTTATTTATTCATTAGAGTTCTATATGGCCCAAAAGCTAAGGTACTTCAGATGATTCACAATATCTCAGTATCTACTTTCTCCACACCATGCAGACTTAATTACATGCACTTATATCAGGTCACTGACTTTTATTCTGAGTTTTCAGTTTTCCTTACAGGAGATTTGTTCTGACCCCTTGATCATTTTGGTTCCCCCTTCTTCATTTTCCTCCAGCTCCACAGTATCCTTTCTGGGTTGTCATGACCAGATCGGTACATCCTGTTCCAGAGTCCAGTGCTCCAAGTGGGGCCACACGGTAGATAAGGGAAGTTTGGTAAAGCTTCACACTGGATCAATGACCCAACTATCCACCTTAATGTCAACATCCCCATCTGAGTCTGTTCCTGCCAGTTGAGACCCCGTCCCTGTGTATGTGAAGCTGGAGTTTTCTAACCAATGTGCATCACTTTACACTTGTTTACACAGAAATATGCTTGAAAGCCCATTCCCCCAATTTGGAGAGATCCTTCCAGAGCTCATCCCTGTCTCTTTGTTTAGTTATGCTAAAGACTCATCAGCAAACTTGGCCATCTCAGCACTCACCCCTAACTCCAGGAAACTTGTGAATAGCTTGAAAAGCTCTGATCCCAATACATATTGGGAAAAAGAGAAAGCATTCCTGCCTCTGCTCCCTCTCCCAGGTCATGAATCTGTCAGATGAGATGGGGGCTTGGAGATTCTCATGGCTCTCCCAAGAGAGGTCCTCATGCCCATGGCCTTTCCAGTCTGCCAAATGCCACAAATGGCCATGGTGGAAGCAGCAGTCTAGGATGCCTGCCAGCTCAAATCCCTTCTCCTCAGAATCAGACAAATCTATCCAAGCAGGCAGTAAAGTATGAGAGACAGGTCCCCTCTCTATAAATACCAGTTACCAAAGAAATCAAGTCAAACTGAAATGCCTAAGTTTATCATAATCCTGAGACTTAGTTCTGATTTTCATCCAAGATGACAAGCAGGTTTTTCCCACCACTATGGATTCAAGCTGAACTGCATGCTAAAGGGTTCTGTCTGGTGCAAAGGAAGTGCTGAATTTCTGTTTGCAGGCAGGTTTGTTTGTTTGCTAACCTGTGGGTTGTTTGTTGGAATGGAAGAAGAATTAAATTCAGTTCATGTTTTAATACCAATTCTCCTAATCTGGTTCATTTAAACTGGTGCCTGAACCAAAACGTAGCTGTCGTCTGGTATTTGCATGTCTCCAGGTGTCCTCCAACAAAAGACACATGTAGAAAAAAATGAATCAGTGAGTGAAATTAATGCCCTAAATCAACCTTCTATGGAACATGGTTTGCTTCCTCTTCTCCACACATACAGTTCTTTGTATCTTTTCTGGGAAATAACAGTGAAAGTTGCAAGTATCCATAACTTGGGTTCTTATGAGAGCAAGTGTAAGCAAAAACAGTTTAGGAAGATGATTTACAGCTGGAAAATGTCGCTGAAAGGGAGGCAAAACGGCCCTTTGCCCACCCTGCATTCTTCCAATTTCGACTTCAAATTCTAGCCATTGAAGTAATGAAACATCTATCATCCTACCATAAACCTGTTTCGGAGGAACATCTGTCAGCTGATGTTTGCATGCAAATTTTTATCCATTGTTTTACTTGCAGATAATGCCTAAAGTGAGGTGGAACAGAGATTGGAAATAAATGGATGTCTGTTTCCAGTAGAAAGAGATGATTTATCAGATGATCTGAGCACAGACACTGCTGTGGCCTTGGTGAAGTTAAGTGGCTCTGGACTGGGCCATTGATAACTGAGTTTCAGTTTGCAGAGTGGTTCAAAAGTGCAAACTCAGGTAAATGATATCGAAATGTGAACTGAACTAATTTCTGCCACCTCCATCCATAGTTTGGTTGGGAGATCCCCTGGGCAGTCCCTTCTTGATGCTTCGCTTGCTATCAAGGCCTGAGACAAGCCAATAACAATCTCTGCTTCACGTTTTGGACTTCAGCTCCCATCAGCCACAACCAACATGGACCGATGGTCAGAAATGCCAGAGGTTGTAATTCAAACATCAGGTTGGGATGGGGAAGCAAGTTTGACAAGTCTGGTAGCTTTTCACTCCTCCATGGCAAGTTATGCTTGCCAATATGCTAAAAGGGGAAGGGGAAGGGGAAAGGGAAGACAAGATATACCTTTGGAGTTTTGATGTCTTAAAATTAATATCAGTCCTTGGTTTCCTAGATCAGTGCAGTTGAATACTTACCTACTAGGCTTTCCAATATGGAGAGTTTCCATTTTCTGCTGTTGCTCTTTCTTTCCACCAAAGCTACAAAATACAACTCAAAAAGCAGACAAAGCAGCCGCTCGGCTTGAAGGCTTTGCCCGACGCAGCTACGTTTGTCCTGGGGACCCCAGTCAGGAACAACAGAGAGCAGAAGAGGCCAATGGGAAGGCTTTGCTGTGAGAGCAAGTGCTCCTCTTTCCCACCTTTCTCCACTCAGCCCTCCAGGCCGCTGCACCTGGCATGCCCACTGGGGAAGTGTTCAGTGTCACCCATGCAAGAATGGGTTTCCAGGGGCTTTTATTTTAACCTGCCTCAGCTGTGTGAGAGCCCTGGAGTGTCATCTGCATCCATAAAAGCTTTTGGCAAATGACGGAGGCCAGCTGTACCACTTCAGCAATGTGTTTTAGTAGAGGTTATCATTTGGGACACATTTCAAACAGCTTTTAAATTATTATACGAAGGTTCTCCTCTTCCCTTTGAAGCTGCCAATGTGTTGATCCTCTGCTAAATTGCTTAAAAGCTTTTCAAATGTTCGAGTATTCCTGAAAGGCCACAAATCAGGGCTCTGGCCTCAAGGAATGGGTGGTGGTAAAGGCTGCCAGGATCTGCCTTCCTCTCTCTCTCCCTCTCTCTCTCCACCACTATATATAGTGTTTGCTTTGTTTAAGCAGTCCTCTTACCCATAACCCATATAACTATGAAAGCGTCATTCCACCCAGAAAAGTTACAATGCACAGACCTATATGATAAGAAATTGCCTTAGGGAATCAAACCAGTGGCCCACGCAGCTCTCTATCATCCCCAGTGATTGGTAGCAACCCTCTCAGTATTCAGATATGAGAGTTTCCTGGCATTGCACATAAGAAGTGAGAGGCTGAACCTGGGACTAGAGTTGCAATGACGCTCCAAGGATCAGTCCCTCTAGCATTTGTGGACTCCGTCATGTGCTCAGCCCTGCCTTAGAAGGTGACTCGAGCCAAGGCAAGTGCATGGACACTGGAGGGATGAGGTTTGCGCAGCAGCAACCTTTCTTCACGCCATGTGCTGTGCCAAAGGCTGCTGCTCAGGAGACAGGAGAAGGACACTGCTTCTGCAGCGTTCACATGGAGCGTCGTTCCTGGCAGGCGCTGCGCAAATGCTGGGTGTGCTCACCAGGAAGTCAGCCTCAGGGCTGCAACAAAGTGGACTGGAGTCCAGGGAGCTGAGCCAGGGAGTCTGATGGATTCCCACACCCTCCCCAGTGAGTTCCCCAGGCATCCCTCCCTGGGACCAGCTGCATGCTGGGCATATCCATGACCCACCATGCTACGGTTTCCAGTTTGGCTTATACAAAGACCTGGGCTAGAACTAGGGATGCATGAGAAATCTGCTTCATTTCATTGCGCCTTCCAAATTCAGCATGGACTTGGACACAACCTGCAATGGAAGCCTGAACATTTCTGAACTTAGGATGTGATTTGTGGGCCAAAAGAAGAGTGTTTGATGGCATGCATGTATTTCAAAAATGTGCATGGAAAATGTGGACAAATACACTATAATCAATGGGAGCAGAATGCATATAATTTAAAGATGAACCCAACTGGTATGTATATTTGAAAAACATGCACATGGGATTGCAGTCTTCAGAACTACAAGATCTGAAGGGAAGCCAATGATTTGGAAGCAGGCTAGGACTGAAGTGTAGTCCCAGTCTAAAATAGATAGGCTTATAGTCTCAAGATCTCCAATTCCATGAAAAGGATTTTAGGGTGGGGCTTTAGCATGTTCCTTTGGGGTTGCAGAGAATGCTTTCTGCTTCTGGATGCACCCCCATTCCAGCAAAGGGATAGCATTAGTTTTGCTTTGATCTCATAGATTTTCAGTGCCTGCTGTGAACTCTAGAAGGACTTCCATTCCAGTCTCTTTCCAAGTCCTGCAGAACAGAAGTGTGTGGTCCTACCCAAGTAAGAGCACCATGCTCTGGATGAGAGTGCTGCAGAAGGCCCGGAGTGTAGCAGTGTGTGGGGAATTCATCGGATTTCCTCAGCTTAGCTCCCAGAACTCCAGCCCACATGTCCTCGACCTGAAGTCCACTTTGCCCAGAGTGTCCTCATAGGCATCTGGCAGGAAGCCGCTCCAAGCGAGTCCATGAAGCTGGCTTGCACACATGTTGCCCACATGCCCACTGTGCGAGTGGAGTTCTCCTTCCTCACACACGACTTGTGGGCTCTGTGCAAAGAACTATGTACTCTGAGAATGATGCACTTCATGAGCGTTGCACAAAGAAGTCACTAGCATTCCCAAGTGTTTGCAGCCTTCATCTTGGCTGGACTCACTTCCTGACCGTGGCTGAGCGCAAGAAAGAAGCCCGGCAAGCAGAAGAGAGCCAGGCCCAGTCTGATCTTTGCCTCCTGATTTTTATGTTCACTTTCTTGGTAGAAAGGCAGGGTATGAAGCAAATAACTATATAAATATTTGACGTGAGGAATGCATCCAGCTGGTGAAGTGGGAAGGAAAAGAACTGGTCACCCATCATCCTATTTCACTTAAGCAGCATCTCTACACACAGGATTGTCATCTTATGACCAGCGTGAAGTGGTGACTTGTATCTGAGCCCCAATGCATAAAACGTCAGGTTGGTTCATCCATTTCGTGACTCGCCAAACTAAGTGTCACCCTCCAGCCATATGTGATAGACCAGAGGCTTGGTGACGCTGCTGCCATCACTGCACACATGAGAATTTGTCGAGCATCACACCCATTGTGTGCCAAGTGGGCTTTGTTTTTCCCAGCAGTCACAAGGTGTGCAGGCTTCCGATGGAACGTTCACTTCACTTTGCATGCAGCACTGTCTGGCGATGCCAGTTTATAGTTTCAGCTGCCAGGTATCAATCAGGAACCCAGAGAATCCTAATGGACTATTGGGTGGCATATAAATCTATAAATAAATGCATGCATTCGTGTATCAACTGATCAAAAGATTAGAAGAGACTCCCAAGCTATTTGCAGGTGACACTTTTGGGGAAGAAAAATATTCTTTGGCCTGAGGGGAGAATGGTCTGATAGTTTTGTGTGTGACAGCAGTGGTGGTAGGAACATTTCTCAAAATTGCCCTTTTTTAAAAAATGACTTTTATGGCTCAGTTAATACCGAATAACATTATGTTGCTTGTTTGTGACCGTAAATGAATGAAATGATAGACCAAGAGCAGATCACTGGAAGGTATGCTTTCTCTTAACAATACTAAAATATATAGATTGGAATAACATTTGTGCCAAAATTCTATTTTCTTTGGAGGGCAGAGTTTGAAGGAGGAATTTCACCAAAGGGGGCCTGATATTTTCCAACAATATATACTGAGTAAAAGAAAACTCTCTGAGATAATGTTTTCATGATAAATTTTTGTCTAGCTCATTCATGCACAAAATTGGAAGATTTTACAGTAAAAAGGAGCGACTATGAAAATGTTTTCTCTATCCTCATAATTATTCATGTTCCTGGCACACTATTAAACTACTAAATTGTTATCACCACCATCATCAACATCATTGTTTTTATGCTAATTTATGTTGTACCATCTTATATGAACAACACAGCAAACACATATGATCAAGTGTATGCGTGTGTGCGTGTGTGTAAACGAAGTGGCTGCATTTTCCTTCTCCACTTTCCTTTGGACACCCATGATGTCTAATGACAACTCTATTTCAAACAGACTTTCCCATTTGATTTCTTCCTACTTTTGATCTTTGGCTGTACGGGACTGTTATCAGGAAAGAAAATGAACAGAGGTCCAAGTTATTTAGTTTGTCCCTCACTATATTGTGTGTGTGCATGGAATAAAAAGCCTGAGAATTCAGGGAACTTCAGCTTTAGTTGCTCTTGGCTGGATGGGCACGGTAGACTCCAGTGGTCATTATTTTCCACTTGTGTAAGTATGGGTGAGAAATTCATTGTGTTTACATTTTAATGTGGGATGACCCAGTTCACACTTCCCATGCACACATATGAGAAATGTAACAGAAAAACTCATACATTTGAAAAACACATGCAAGGACACACTTCAGTTAATCAATACACACGGAACTGCATACTTTTCAAAAACACATATTTTCTTTGAGCCTATTTGGAAAATGTGGACAGAAATAAGTCAGAATTTGTGGAGGTTGGAAATGTGTCACAGTCTAAGAAAACCTGGATAGAATGAGAACCCAAAGGCCGTTAAACCCGGCAGATCACCTCTGCTCTTGAACAATGGGAAGGAAGCTCCAAGTGGGCTTCAAATGAGCCTGAAATGGGAAGCCTACAAGCACTGCTAAGCTCAACCAAAAGATGAGAGTCAGCTGCATGTGGCATATTTCATGCAGCATGTTGTTTAGTTAAAGTTGTCACTTGCTGATCAGGTTTAATACAGAATCCATCCATCGTCAAATCAACCCCAAGAAAGAGCAGAACACGACATAAGTGCTTTCCAAAATCACATTCCTAAAGTAATGTACAATTTGAACTAATTAGTTCAATGTATATTCTCTTAATCACAAGACTTATATTGCCGCATTTATTATTGTTTCAAGGAAAAAAGCAGATCAGGTTTTGCTAGGCATAAATTAAAAGTCACAGTGAGTGATACAACATTCGAAATGCTCATTTCCCCCACTGAACAAAATAATTTAATTGTTTCTACTCAGCTCATGTATTCTTTAGGCGAGAACAGCAAGAATTTGAAAGGAGAAAGACATGCGAAATTCATAATCACAATGTAGGACTGTTTTCAATTGACAAGACCTGCATTGAATATATATTATGGGATTGATGGCACTCCGCAGAACATATCTGCATAGTTATATCTAACACTGCACAGTTAGATCAAGTTACCATATAATTACTAGACATGAATAGAAATCGTAACAGCAGTAGGAATTGCAGAATAAGGATGCAAACTAAATTAAGGAATTAACCACCCACTACATTTTGTTTTGAAGCAATGCTGGGGAGGATCCTTCAAGACTTTATGTTTTTAAAAATACAATCTGGCATGGTATGATATACTTCATTAAACGTTCAGCATACTGAGTAGCTTAAAAAATCCCAACATGATCTTAGAAATTACTCCATCTCAAACAACTACTCAGATGAAATTAAAACATGGGTTTTTAATGTGAGCAGTGGCAGATTCTTGTCAGCATCATCCTGTCACCATTTGCTTCTCTTCTCCTTATTTGTCTGTTTCTGTGCCCTTGAGTTGAGACACTTATCCTGCTGAATGGTTCTCAAATCAACATAAAATGCTTTCTCTCGGTAGCAAGATTTGGTGGACTGCACCATTTCGTTCCAGCAACCACAGTGCAGGTGAAACTTGATGCTGTGTTGGAGCTTTGTGGCAGAAACTCCTCTCTCCTGTTCTTTAAAAGCATCTAAGGGGAGCTCAATTTGGTTCAGAGTCATGGCACAGAGACTCTGACCCCCACTGATCTAGTTCTCTTTTACTCCGCTTGTGCCCATTGGCCAGTCATGTGACTCTGCATTGCCGAGCGCTCTACTCTCTGCTGAGCAATAGCACATGTGCAGGGATATACTGCCACTGAACAGAGAGGTTCCTTTTAAATGGTGCAGCAGGTAAGGATAGTTCCACAGCTGACATGGGGTGAAGCCAGTTGGAAGTACTTTGCTTGGGTTTGCAATGTTTGCAGCATCACTTTTGGAGGCCTCCCTGCTCCCTACAAAGTGCCCTCAGACTGCAGTCTCAGAAGCCCAGTACTGGGAGTTTGGGAAGTCTGAATTAATTTCACTGAACAACTGTTTGAAAGCAACAGTGATGACTTAAATTTTGCCCCATTAGAAGTCACTGAAGCCAATATTTGGCCATACTTGTAAATCAGGAAACATACTAAGTTAGCAAAAGATCCTGAAGCAAAAAATGTCAGCTTGTAAGAAGGGGGAAAGAATAGAATTACAGCATAACTGGTTCCCCAGCACTGCCCTTCTAATGTCGGCGACAGACAATCTACTAGCTATTGGTGCATCACCTGTAATGTTTTAACCTATTGAATGTTGAACTGACAGGTGACTGCGGGTTGATTCCCTCCTGCCAGGTTCATATGCCTGGGGTATAAAAACATGGCATGGACTAGAAAGAGAAATGGTGACATAAAATTAAGTTGATATGAAATGAAATATGAATTAGAACATGGAGCCATACAATATGCAAATAATATATATGCACCCCCAAATACTTGTATCATTAAATATATAGGAGGATAATTGAGAATTCTGGAGATCAAAAGATAGACAGCAAGAGTGACGTATCTCAACAGTGAACATCTAAATCTGTTCTCCACACCGCTTCTTTCTCTGCTGTGCTGGACTGGAGAAAGGCAAATCTTGAGTACGTATCCTCTCTCTTCCGTGTGAAGCAACCTTCCTCAATATAATGCCCACCCCCACCCCCAATGCATGAGACTACAACTCCCACTCTCGACAATCCTCACAGTTGACCATTCTGGCTGGAGCTAATGGAAGTTGTAGTCAAAGACATCTGAATGATAGCAGGCTGGCTTTGCGTGGGGGTGCAGAACCTTCTTCACTTGATGGGTGGATTCCAATTTGGAGGAGCTCTCAGCAGCCTCGTTCCAGGGGTAGGGAGGGCCAAAGGCAAAAGCAGGAGTGACCAAAATTCAAGCATGCAAACCTATTTCAGCTGAATGTGTGTACCTAACCCTTAGGAAAAGAAACACAACCTTTCAGAATGAGGACAATGTGCAGAGAAGGTAAAAAAGGCCCAAGGATGGGTGGATGAGGAAAGGGGTGGGGCCAGTGGAGGAGACGTAGCCTTCTGGGGAACTCCAGAGTGTCAAAATGGGATCCCCAGTGACTCTTGCTTCTGAGGTTTTGCATCCCTAGTTTAGAGGGAGGTTGCATTTTTATCACATCATTAGAAAGATGACTACCTTTGCATCTACTGTTAAACAGTAGGGCTGAGTTCACACATAACATGAAGCCATGGACACATGCCTAGACATCTACATGCAGAGAGGCCAATCAGAACATTGCTGGAGCTGACACTTCTGTTGCTAGGAAGTTCTGGAGAGCAGAAAATGGAAGCCGTTGCTTTCCCCAAGTTTACATGGAGAACTTCCTTACCACACTGTACCACAGTGGCTGGTTTCATACAACATGACAAATCATGCCACAATTGTTTCTTCCGTGGTTAACATAATATGTCAGTGATGGCAAACCCTTTGTTTCTTTCCAGCTATAATCTTGGCAAGTTTCCCAAGCTGGAAATATTGCTGGCACTTAAAAAATGTGGGACCTCACCCATACAGTAAGACACAAATCTGTATATGTGTATTTGTATCTCTATATATGCAGTTGAAATACCTAATGGGATTTATTCAAATTTTACTGAAGACAAATAATCTCTAAACAAAGTAAAGTAATTATGGGGCAAAAGGACCTTATTTATGTGCATCTGTACTTGATTGTATATGTTCATTTGTTTATAATACTAAGCCATCTGTTATTCTCCATTCACAGGTTGAGATTATGAAGTTTTAAAGGCATTTTATTGCACTACTTGTAATAAATAGTACTTTGACCTATTTTGTTGTGATTTTTAGAATATATTCCATTGCAGTATTCTGTTCATCAATATTTCAATTTTTCAGCAATTCTGTAGAGTTTCTTCTGAGCTGTTTGATACTGTAGTGAGTATGTTCCTTAAAAATGTTCCTCTCCAAGCAAAGACTTCAGTATTCAACTCCATCTTATATGGTGGGGTAGGATGGCATTTGCGTCACTTAATTTCTCATCATTTATTTACCTCTTCCTTGATGACTCACAGTCAAAAGTATGCTGCTTTGAAAAAGTACTGCATCGACTTTGAACTTAGCTGAGATTTTCTGAGAACTTTGAAAAGCCTAGAAACACTTTCAGACAGATTTCAGAGAGGTACCTGTGTTATTTTATTTCTGAGAGCTAATTCAACCATTGGTGTCATCCATTGACAATGTGCTGCAAAGCGATGCAAAACTATCCAGTAACTCCTGCAGCATGCAAGGCAAGGATTACCACCAATTCTTCTCAGGAAAGGGAATGCACCAAGAGCCTGGACACAGTGTGATGCCAGACTTGCTTATCCTGTGTGATACTCTCCAGTCTCCAATGGGAAATTTATTTATTTATCTATTTAAATTTCGTTATGATGCTGATTTCTTTTCCACCCCAGGAGAGTCCTGATGAAAGTGGAAGAGTGAGGAACTCGCCTTTCTGCGCTCCACATGCGGCACACTATAATCAAGATGATCATAGGCTCTTTTCTTCTATGGTAGGGGTTCCGAAACTAGCAAATTGAGACTCTCTGAGAAAACAATTGCTTGAGGCCCCCGTAGTGCAACTAAGACAAAATGTAAGGCAAACTGCTATTCTCACCATGGTGGCTCTTTTCCTCGGCAAGACTGCAAGCTTCAAAGGAAATATAAAGAGGAGGGCTGCATAGTTTCACAGGGCTGAGACTGGGGAATAAAGAAACTAATCTCAATAGGTGATACCTCCCGTGAATATCCCAGAGTGATTAACTTGATCCCATTCTAAAAAGGAAACGAAGAAGGCATTGTTAGATGACTCGGTATCATCAATGCACCCTGTTCTTTCATAGGATGATTGAGTGGACATGTTGGGTGCTCACAAAATATAACCACGTTCCTGGTTGCATGCACAGCTAAGCGTTGGCCAGACTTGAAGCATCCCAAGAATCCACCTGGGTTTGGCCTGAAGCACTGCAGTGGGAAGTTGCAAGAAAGAATCTTCTACCATACTTGCATTGGGTTGTTAAATATTTAGGATCTCTCAGGCCCCAAGCTCTCCCGCCACAGGGTGGTATCAGCTAAGTATTTCAAACTTGGAGTACTGTCCCTGTAAGCATCTTCTGGAAACTGAGAGAAGGAAATGTTGCCAAGGAAACTGAGTTCAGGTGGGTTCTGGACTGTATTTAGCACAACCTCACTGCTATTCTAGATCTTGATCTCTTAGGCTGGTACACCAACCTGTTCTTTCACGGAGACATTTTCTCTGGCTTAGCTGCATCCAAATGCAAATCCTTGTTATGTAATGTAGATTTTTATTTCCACAGGCACATATATAGTGGAAAGGTGTACACCAACGTACGAGCCAACAGGTTTAGAGATCATTAGTGGAATTTCAGAATGGAAAATTTTATTTTCCCATACATTGTAGAATTACCTAGCACCTATTAAATTTACTGAAATCTACATCTTCCTTCTTTTGCTTTCACCTTAAGCAAGTATCTCCCCTCTCACAGCAACCAGAATTCTTCCTTTTCTATAGTGGTACTGAGTTTTGACAATAGATAGATGAATCTGTCAAGTTACCTTCCAGACCGTTTCCTATATTAAATATATTCCACCTTATTTCCACATCAATTTGCTATTTTTTACAATCCACACACAAAAGTGTGCATATTTATGCCCTTTATGTAAATGTGTGCCTTTTTCTACACACTGTTCTAAATATACACATATTTTGCCATTCCATTGCATAAATACAGCAATCCAGGAAGTTCATACACTACTTTGCAAAGTGAAAAATAGTTATGTTTGCATCACAATGCAAACCCGAGACTTTTCTTGCCTGCGTCTACATCCCACTTTCTCGTGAGACCATGAAAGCTGTTGGTCATAAACATATTCCTGCTCTACATTTTTATCTCAGAGGGCTCGCGCCAGCATATTTGCCCCCTACGTTATTCTCACAACAATCCTGTGAGCTTGCTTAAATGAGGGATAACAGCTGTCCCCAGATTCCTAAGTGAGTTTCACGGTTCAGCAGAGATTTGATCTTGACCTTCTCCAGTGGCATTTCTGCATGCTTGCCACTGCATCAGACTCAATCTCAGCCAAAAGAAAAAGAAAACAAATTGTGGGCTGTGGACGAACTCCAATGGGGCACTGTGTCCCCACTAATTTCATTGTGCCACCACTGATTCCATTCCACAAGTGAGCTTGCCTGATTGCACCAAAGAGACGTGGCATTTCCAGGAGGAACCAGAAATGAGTAGAAACACTTATTTCTGGAACAGGACAGGTCATTGGAGCTCACATATGGAAGTTCTGCCAAACTGCCTGTTCCAGAAATGAACATTTTAGGGCTTTGAAGATGAAGTCTTAATTCCCTGGTGGATACTGCTCCACTGGATTCTGCCCCACAGTGAAGATACGGTATATACCATGACTGGGAGCCACAGGTATTTCTAGGACTAGGAACTTTGGGATCCAGGGCCATAAGATACAGCTCTGCATATGCTGATGTATGTATTTATATGCAGATCTGAAATAATTGCTAAGATTTATAGCAATTTCACGGGAAGCAAAACCAGCCCATTGATTCCTCATTCAAATACTCTCAAATAAGATAAAATGTTCAGTTAATTTTTACCCTGAACAAGATCACCCTAAACCAATGAAAACGAATGGTGCTGAATTGCCATGTCTCAATTTTGGGGAAAGGGTTCTTGTGGCATGAGAGAAGGGAAGATTGCAAAAAGTCTCCTCTTGAAAGTTGCCAGTGGAATGGCAGTTAAGCCAAGAAACAACTTTCCATTGGCACCAAAGGATGTTGACGATGCCATGGGATCTGGGAAGCTACTGACTGCATTGTATGCCCTAAATCTTAAATGTTTCTTTATCTTGCTTCTACATCATTTTTCTATTTTATTTTATTTTAGTTATCAGTACATAAATTCACACATTTTCTGCACTTTTCAGAATATATGGCTCTGTATGGAATTTTGCCAAATATATAAATATTTGCAAGGCATTTTACCTAATGTAGTGCATGATTTCCAGTAATAAACACTTTTTTAAAATTAATTTTTATTTTCTTAACATAAACAAGTACAGAAAAAAAGAAAAAAATATAGAATAGACTAGAATGAACAAGCTTGCCGAGTGATTTTTTTAAAAAAATACAACCAATACATTCAAAAATAAAATAAACTCTTTTTGGTATAGATATTTCCTGTGTATGTGTACACACTTGCATATAATGTACACAGATTTTGGACTGGTGGACCCCATAATTGTTCAAGGATAGGTTGAACATGCATATGGTAAGCACGTCATGAGTGGAGCCAGCTGGAGCCAGGGGTCAGACTAGATGGCCCAGGAGACCCCTTCTGACTCACTCTGTTTTTATGTTTCTATGTCACTATGTTTCTATAATCAGTTCAAGATGTTTGGATACCAAAGGAACACTGCCTTTCAGTGTGCATATTAGTTTGAGAAAGGTGAATTATTTAGGTTCTCATTCAAGGCAAACTGAACAAATTTCTGACCCATCACTAAATAATGCTCCTGTTGTTAGAATCACTGTTCTGTGATCCAGACTTGCAGCAAAATGGCCTGTGGTATAATAGAAATTAGAATGCTGAGCATGGACTTAAAAGACCTTCATCGGATTTCTGTGGACCCAGAGACCTAACTGGGTGTCCTTAGAAAGTCATAATCTCTCAGCCTACCTCACAGGATCTTTGGAAGGGTCACGTGGAACAACTGCTCTTTACTGCTCCGAATTCCTGTGGCCTGCCAGATCTTTTGGTTTTCAATGCCCATCGGCCTAACCTAGGACGGCCAACGGTCAGGGAGGATGAAACTTGTCTGGTTCTCAAGCCCCAGAAGAGCAAGGGCAGGATGCAAAAGTGGTAAAAAAATAAACAATGAAAAATGAAAAATGCCATCCGCTTCAAAGTACCACCAGCTCTTACAGCAAATGCTTGTGGTTCGTCCTTAGACAGGTACTGTATTGATGTCTTCATTAATACTTTCAGTAAATGTTTTTAAATGAAATTCAGCACTTGAGGGCCTTAGCTCCATTTAGCAGTAGAGAGAATGGAAGCTGTTTAAAAATAGATGAAACTACGGACATGGTATATATCAGCAAGATCTTAGCAAGGACCTATAATGAGCCAATAGCAAACAACCATGAAATTTATTAGTAAATTGTTTAAGAGGTATGGGAAGAGAAAATACTTACTATGCTTTTGTTTGGTCCTTGTGGTGAGTTTAATAATACACTCCTATCCAGGCCTACTCTGATGTAAATTCCACTGAGTGAACATAACAGATGGGCAAGCAACTTGTGGGACTCCAGATGTTTTGGCCAACAACTCCCATGATCCTACACTGTTGTCTATGCTTGCTAGGGCAAACATCTGGAGGGCCACAGCACTGCCCATGGCTTGTATGTAACTAGCTGACCTGCAAGCAGAATTAGGTTACAATCCATGCCAGGGTGTAAGCCTCATCATACTTATTAAGATATGCTTCCAAGCACATATCTATAAGATTGTGCTATTGCTTCCTGCTTTTTTCCCTCAAGGAACCCAAGGTAGACTCTTCCACCTCTCCACATGATCCTCACAATAACACTGTGAGAGAAGTTAGGCTGAGAGTCAACAGCTGGCCCAAAGCCACCAAGAGAGCTTCATGATCGAGCAGGAACTAGAGCCTGCTTCTCCCAAGTCGTAGCCCAATGCTGTAACCATGCTAAGCCTCCATTCATCAGTGACTTTGCTAAACTTGCTGATTTATACAGTGTTCGATTCGCAAGTGTTTCACAACCATCGGGATGCTCTCAATAAGAAATAGTAGGCTGATACTTTTTGTAGGACTTTAAGATTGGTGGTTCCCTCATCGTTTCTGAACAGTTAACTCAAATTTACTGTAGTGCTAAGTTTTATATAAGACAGGCCTCACTTTTCTTATTAGAGGCGATAAAAGGTTACAGTTGACTGAACTGTGCAAATCTAGACACTGATTGTTTTCACAGCTGACAGGCACTTCCTAACGATTAGCTGAATTAGTCCTGAGAACCATATTGATCATTGTTCAGCAGCCCCAGGAGAAGAGAGCAGGAAAAGCTTCCAGTATGATGAATGAACATCCATCACCATTATTCCTGCCTATTCCTGAGGGATGGGGAGGGAAGGGAAGGGAAGGGAAGAAAGATTATTTGCAATTTGACGTGATCTTACTATTTTTGTAAGTTAGACAGCTGATTTTGGCTTCATTGCAGTTTTGTTAGCTACCCTTCTCCCCACCAAATTATGCTTTCAATTTTGCAAATGAAGTTGGATGACACCAGATAATTAAAATGAACAGTGAACTGAATGGCACTTGACATTACAACAGGCACTGATGGATATAAAATATCTCTATTTTCTTTTTCTTCTTTTTTGATACTTGTGGTGAAGCCAAGCAATGGACACATTTGTTTAAACTGGGAGAAGGTGATCGTAAGCAGTTTAATTAGTGTTACCTGGCTAAAACTAGTCCCTTTGCAGTTGGACAAGGTGAGATGGGATGAAAATCTGATTCTCTTTTGGTTTGGTTTGGTTTGCTGCTATTTGACAAAAGCCCATCATAATAGGATTGTAATAGGACACGACTGGGATTTGTTTGCAGATAATTGCTGCAATATTTTCATGTTTCCTGATATGATAGGATGTCTGTGCATCTGTGGGCAGCTATGTACTTTGTTTCTATCATTCTGGTGGTTTGAATTTCCATTTTTTTTAAACTTTGCCACAGCTATGGCTTTAATAATTAAGTGAAAGCTCCTTTCCCTTCCATGAAATTTCCTGTGAACAAGAGTTTCTTTCAAAATCTCACTGCACCCTGATGCTCATCCAAGTCTCTCATTTAGAAAACAGCCAGAGGCGTAGTGGTTAGAGTGTTAGGTTGAAACTCCAGAGGCCTGCATAACTTGAAATATGCTTTTTAGGATTTTTTTTTTGTGCCATTGTTAATTTGGATTTTATTTGGATTTGCTCATTTAATTTGTCTTTTGTTGTTTGTCTCCGAGAAAAGGTTGGTTATTGAGTACCTGGTAAGTGTCATAAAGAAACAACAAAATGAATAAACATTTATGTTCCTGATGCAGGGCATGGTAAGAATACAAGCCACCCAAATAGAATGTAGACTAAAGGATTTTGGTAAGAGCTTCTGCCTGGAAGGGCAGCAGGGAAGAGCAAAGACAAGGACAGACAACAAGTGTGTCCCAAATGGACACCTTGGTCACATCCACACATTCAAGGCTTGATTATATCCATGTTTAGGATGTATAATGGCCCACACATCTCAGCCATGCAGAGGGGGAGATAGCCCGAGCAATTAGCAACTGTGCCACGTTCCAGCCCTGCTCCCAACCGTACGTTTCTTGGCTGCTTATCAGGCTGCCGCTGGACTCTGGATGCTGCCTTTAAATGCCAGATAGGTGCACAATAAGACCTTCCTCCTCCAGGATTTCAGGGAGGATGAGGCAGCTGAGTGGGCAAGCACAACCGAGACCTGGGTGGGACAAGGGGGGGTGGGGGGGAGTGAGCTTCTCCCTGCTCTGTCCACCTGGGTATGTAGCACAGCCTTGACGGAGATTGGAAGGCTGAGCTGGGGGGTTGCCCTAGTGTTTAGGAAATTGCTCTTTCTCCAGCTCCCTCTCCCTCTGACTCTCAGTCTGGAGTTTTTGCATCTTGTGCCTGGCACATGGGACAGATTAGAGAGTCTGTTGGTGCACCATCCACCCCGTGACCCAGCAGTCTCCCTTTCTGAGCTGATAGAGCTCTCTCAGCCACAATGCTGAGGTCCCCCAGGCTGCTGGTCCTGAGGATTTTGGCATCTACGGTGAGGTACCCTACCTGGGGCAGCTCAGGATTTCATGGACTACATCACAACAGTGGGACTGTCCCAACATGTTCTCAGACCAAAACATGTAGCAGGGCACACTCTGGATTTGATTTTTTTTTTTTTTAATTGAGCAAGGAAATGAAGGTGGGAGACTGAATAGGTCATCTTGTCGTGGTCAAATCATGGTGATATTTCAATTAACTTTTTATTTTATTTATTTATTTATTAAAACATTTCTATGCCGCCCCTTGCCGAAGCCTCGGGGCGGCTTACAACACAATAAAATACAATAAAATACAAAAATAACAATATAAAATTAACAATATAAAATAAATAACAATGTAACGGGGTGAGAAACCCATTCAGATGGTCTGACCCCAGAAGCTGATGGATCCAGATGGTTTCCAGAGGGCTCTGGGTGGATTTTCCAGCTGATATAGCTGGCAGCCCTGTCAAATTCCTGGTTATTCTCTGAAATACGGAGATGACCAGGGTGGTTGACATGATTGTTCCTGAGTGCCCTCTCTGTAACAGATCTTGTCTGGCTCTGAGAGCTGAGAGTGATGAAACGAATCATGAGAGAACATAATTTCTGTCCATGGAACATAATTTCTGTCTCTGCACTAGGTTTAAGTGTGATTTTATTTCGATAATCTTTGTATAAGCTGCTCTGAGACCCTCTTAAGTAATAAAGTGGGATATAAGTATTCCGTATAAATAAGTAAACAGTTCAGAAGATGTTCAGAGTGGCTGAGCCTCAGCTGAGGCCCTGTCTTCCCCAGAGTATCTTTTATAAATGGCCCAGGCTGTAAGCTGGTTAGTGGTTATTATATTTTGCAGACCTTTAAATGCTTGTGTCAGCAAGGATTCCTAAGCATAAACTGAGCCACATGCATGGAAAATTACTGAGCCAATGTCACCTATGTACAATATTTAAAATAGACCTGGGTTGGCTTGTTTTCTGTTCCATTCATGTGACATAAAACATAAACCCAGGAAGTAGATTACTGAAGACTATCGATCAGTATTTATAATTTATCAAAGTACCGAGCTCTACCATTGGCATTTACCATGATTGATATCCCAAGACATCACTCATTTTCTTTTCAGAGTTGCTAAGCCTCCAAAATTCAAAAGCCCTTTCTTGCTTAAAAAAAGAAAAACAGCAGTGGACTCTGATCATGCCTTCCACACTTACAATAGTGCTTGCTACTCCAAAATAGAGAACAGAGCATGTATCATGGGAACTAAGGTGTGAGCATCATGGAGTGGCTGAAGGATGCACAGAGCCAGTACATGGTGTAAGTTGTGGACTGCAGGGGATAATGCTCTTCAGACCCTCACCCCTACTGTACTGAGGCTTTCCAAGGAAGCAGAGGATTGCGACATGATAAAGAAAAAAAAAATGTTCACAACGCGTTTCTTTTGGAATTGCATTGTCCAGGTATTGCTTGTCTCTGTGACACAGAACTCAGAATAACTAAGGTTTTATGGTTCTATCAGTTCCCGACTAGGACTAACACGGTTTACATTCCAAGGCCGATAACCTTGGCTAGGGACAATTCTTTACTGTGCATGTGTGTGATGAGGGGGGGATCAAAAATTCACAGCTGCACAGTATCTTCATTAGGCCCAATCAGAATCTCATGAAGATACGCACACTTTCATTTTCTCCACATCTCTCCATCAGGTTAGGTGGTATGAAAAGTATAGGATGGGGAGGGAGAAAGAAACAATAAAGTCTTTGAATTAGTAAGATGTGGTCATGAGGTCCATGATTTAAAGAAGTGCAGCCTCAAAGTGGAGAGTTGCAGTCTGGGTGACTTACAGGCTTGTTTGCTTGTTTACAAGGAGGCCTTTATCACATGCAATCAAGGTTGTTTATGCATCCTTTAGTGGATGTGATGGTCTTTCAATTATTCCTCCTCCTCTTCTTCTCCCCATTTTCTTGCTGTTTTTGTGCAAGAAAAATTACTATGATTTCCGAAAGGGAAAGGAAATATGTGTAAAGTGAGAATCCTTAAAAACAGAAGCTTAGCTCTTGAGGAGTCAGTTAAAATACACTAGAAGGTAATCAGTATCTTTGGATACAGAAGACAATGAAATTACCAGTGTGGAAGCACTGAGCGATCAGGAATGGCATGCATACCAATCAGAATCCCAGCCTTATTAAAAACTGAGGAGTGAAATTAGGGCAACAATGAACATTATTATTCTGTATTTTAGTACTAGTATCTAAAACCTTGTGCCATTGTGATTAAAACAGTGCATGTATTGAACAGTTTGGAGAACTACCGTTAAGAAGGACTGAAGATGGCAAGCCGTACAAACGCGTGGCCAGGGAAAGCGTGTTTCCCTGCACGCACATATAAACAAACAAGGATGCATTTCTCATACTGTCCACGGCCTTTTGGCGAGGGCCAGATTGGCAGAGTGGAAGCCTAGAGACCTCTGTCTTTGCCCGTGCTTTGCTGGCGCTCGTGCTGCACCTTTTCACCACCACCACAAATACTAGGGAGATCGGGTAGATGGGGGAATGAACGGAGAAGGTTGCCGAGTCTGAGCTGCTCCTCAGAAGCCCTTTCCTCTGGAGCAGGAGTGACATCCGTCATTGCAGTGCTCTGTTGAAACATCCTTTGCGAAGCACATGAACACAAGTGTTGAGTGGGACTTTGCCCTATCGCAAACCTTAAGGAAGTCAACCATGATTAGACTCCCAATTTGGAAAATGATTCAGCCTTGGGCACTCTATTTCCTCAGTTGTATAAAGGGATTTTTTTGTCATAATCCAATATCTAGCGCTACTCGTTTCACTGCAAATCTATATTGTGTTGCCTTTTGGACCCACGCCTCAAGAAATGAATGTCTGGTGCATTAACCTCGTGCACCAAGCAGTCCCCTTACATGAGACTTTGCTAATGCCTTTGCCGTTAAATATATTGACCACCACCATTATTTTGCCATTATCATTAATTGAGTGGAGTCTCCCTTCTGCCGTTGCTTGAAGTCAGTGTTGCTAATTCTGCTAATACAGTACTTCTGGCCAAATGTTAACTAATGGTGCACTAAGATTAGTTTAATCCTCAATTAGGCTGAGAAAACTGAAAACAACCCCTGACTTTTTATTTTTATTTTTACCAGAACAGATCTGAACCTTATAGAAATGGAATGATGAGATGGTTCTTTTGTATGCAGGGGGAGGGCCACTCCCGGTGTGTGTGTGTGTGCCGGTGGGTGGGGTGAGTTGCCTATTCATAAGTGCACATCGCTAAATAATTCACCAGCTTTCCTAGTCTTAAACTGGTTAAATCAGCTGTGCCCACTAAGGAATAGTTCCAATTGTCACTTCTCCTTGCAAGCCCATAATATTATGGTGTCGCTCACATCTACAGGGAGCAAGGTCATCCACCAGACACTGGAGTGAGTTCTATTGACTGATCCCAGATGCCTTCTTACTGAAACTTAATATATTTTTGTAAAGCCGGAAAGGTGATGAACATGCTCTCAGTCTCTGAAGGATCTGTCAACTGCTTTCCTTCCAGTCGACAGGAATTGGGTTTAATAGAGAGAGAGTTGGGGGAGCAGAGCTTTGCAATTCTGAGAGACTTTTATTAGGGCTGTATCAAATTTAAAACTTGTCCTGTGTTCCTCCGCCCAGCCCAGCAGCTTACAGAAAGAGGCTGCAAAGGAATGTCTAAGCGAGCACTCTAGATGGGGATGTAAAAGGTCATTCACAGTAAGTGAAAATTTATTTGCATGTCAAATCTTTCATGTTGGGGAGAATCCAGATTGTGGGCTGAAAAGCTTTTCATGTCATGCCTCTAATTAGGCCTGTGACTCACTCTCATGAATAATATATATCATGCTGCATATTAGCAACTAATCCAGCTAAATCATCAATTTACAGTAACCCTTGGCTGCAGCAACTATAATAATGAAAATGTCAGAGAGGCTGCAGTATTTTTCCAACAGATGTTAGGCGGTCTATATTGTCTCCCTGGATGCCAAACTACTAAAGCTGCTTAGCAAGACTAAAGGGGAAGGCAGTGGCTATTCCGCCCCCCACTGCCCCGCACCCCACAGGTTGCCATGGTGAATGGATTTCACACAATCCAGTCTTCTGATCAAACTCGAGCAACTATTTCCTATGAGAGCCATATTCATGCATAAGAGAATTGGTGTCAGAGTGCTGGACTGGGGACCTGGGAGATCCGGGTTCTGGTCCCCACTCCGCCATGACGCGTGCTGGGCCAGTCACTCACTTTCAGCCTAACCTGCCTTACAAGGGTGTGAGGATAAAATGGGGCTGACCTGGGCTCCTCACAAGAGGGAATAGGTGGGGTGCGATGGCGATGGTGATGATGGTGATGGCGGTGGCGACAACGGTGATGAGAATGCACACAAAACCCATAGACCCACAACTCCTTACCACCAAGTTCATCACTGCAATCCAGTCTAAAAGGAGACTTTCCCAAGACTTTTCCCAGCTGATGGTCCCACATACAGCTCTGCATATCGTTTTGCCAAATTTAGGACTTACTACATAAGGGGCATGCTCAAGAATCTGCACACCCCTGTCACATGAAGGTGTGAGGAGGAGTGGGATGGCAACTGGCAGCCACACTCCTTCCAAACATGCATGCCACACGTTGGATGCTACTACGAAGGTGGGATACATGTGAAAAGTTCTGCCTGCAATAGGTCCACCCTAGTGGGTCTAGTTGTCAGGTTTGATGGAGGAACTCTGCATCCATATGTCTGCATGTGCACAGATTTCCTTCACAACCTCACGTAATGCACATTAGGACCTTTCAGGTGCTACAGGTAGAGGAATGATCTCATGTCCCCCATAGTCATTCACTGAATGCATATGTGAGGGACTGGATTTGGGGGGTGTGGATTGTGCGAACCCCCCACCCCCATTCTGCAGTAGCATACCTGGACTGTAACATTTGTTTCACAGTCTCATCCAAACTGTGGCTCTTCCCAAACATGCATAAAAATGGAACATACAAGGGCTCTTCAAACATTTTCTGCACTTTTAAAAACTCTATTAAGAATTAAAAAAAAATTAAATCACTTTTCTACATAGTCACCTTCCTTTGCAATGCATTTTTCCCAGCGTCATACCAACTTTTTAACGCCATCAGCAAAAAATATATAAAATATAAAAATACGGAAACTTTTTGAAGACCTCTTGTAGATACATGACAATGTTTGAAGTTTGCCAAATTGTATGATGCATTTAGATAAAAGGCAGAGGGAAGAGATAGAGATACAGACATAAGAAGATGGTATGGACAATCATGGATTTCTAGTAAGCGTACTTGTAGGATACGCATGTTTCCTGTGTGTAAAATTCTTTCAGAATTATCAAGGTTGATGAACTTTGGAAAACTTCAAATACTGCATTGTAATTATACTCCAGTTTGTGTGCATGTTCGGGAAGTGCCAATTTTGTGCATTGCGAGCCTTCCAACTTTCTCATCAATCCCTAAGTTAAGCATATTTCATTCTTATTGATTTCAGTGAAACAGCACCACACTTTTGAGTCTTGTTGGTTTAAATGAAAATACTAAGCACATGCTCGCTTAACTCTTTCTCACATAAATCAATGGGGCTTACAATATTACCTTGGCTGTGTAGAAGCATGTGTAAGAACATGTTTGTGTGCACACACACATGGTACACAATTAAACTCAGCCTTAATCTGTAGCCCATATTTTCTTAGATCGTTCTGCTAATACTGGAGGATTATTTTCCTTTCAAGATAAGCCATTTATCCTGATCACACTTTAAATGGGGTTGTAATCTTTTTAGGAAACATGCTCCATAATATACCCTACTAATATCATAGTTGCATTAAAATCTGTCATGACATTTCTCAAATATAAAATGTAAACTCAGCTATTACACCTCAAGCACATTTTCTGCACAGTCTAATCAAGACGAGCATTCACCTCTGAACCCTTATCTGGTACCCTTCATCCTGAAATTTGTGGGCTGTGGAGTCTCCCACCGCCCGGCTTACAACCTGTTGTATAATTTACACATAAGTACTCCTACTTACTAGTCCTTCTAATAGATTGGCAAAAACTGCCTAGTCAAAGAAATGCAGAAAAAAAATCAGTCTCCTGCCCTTTTAGTTTCCTACCTATATACCAAAATGTCATATATGCCAAAAAGCTCCACCAAATCTCCATAAAAATAGCGTAATTGGATAATTTTGTGACCCCAAACAAAGGCACAAAGAAGGTGAAGTCATCTTGGTTTCTTTTGAAAGCCAAAAGTCTAAGGTGAATCTTCCAACAAACTGAATTAAAATCCACTGAAGGAAAGCTTTTTACGCTGGTTTAAAATCTGTAGGCCAAACTATTGTTACATAGATAACAGATAAATGGGTTAAGTATTGTTATGCTCATCTGATTGTTTTCATTGTTTTAGGAAAGATTAAACTTAAAGTTATAAGTACTTACTGAGAGTTGTTCTGATGCTGCTTGAAACCTGGGGGAAATGCCAGAACAAAGGCATTCGTGTGCAGTGTTTGTCTGACCTGAGACACTTCGGTCTGGGGTCAGAAATGACCCCAAATGGAAGTAATGCTAGATTTCATATTGACACAGGAGGAAGGGTATACAGTGAGTATATTTTTCTGCAGTGTTCTATCCTCATTCTCAGTGCATAATGTCACATAAAGAGAATCCTAATACAACCGTGCATACCGTATCATCACCAAAACCTTCTTTACAGTGTTGTCAAAGAAAAAGTGCTAAAAGGTGATGGCAATGCACATTGGGAATGCACAAAGGAGGACAAAATGTAATGTACAAAAACAACCACAATCTAAAGTGTTGAAAGAACTGAAATACGTGGCCAACTGCAGATGTGCAGTGCTCTGTACAACATTCAGAAATACTTGATTTAGATTTGAACAGGGAAGGATTCCCTAATGCACCAGTCTTACTTTAGAAACAACACTGTGCCATTCAGACGGGAAAGAATTCCGACGCAGAGCATAGTAGGCACCTCCTTTCTCATCTCCTTTTCCATCTTATAGCAGTGGCTGCAATTGTGATTGCGAACAATACTGACAGGTATTGCTAAACAGCTTTGCTCCATCATTTGGTGTTTATCACCAATTAGCTTGTTTGACAGCTCACAGCTGCCAGCTGTGATGTGTCCCTCCTGCCTAACTGCAAAGGATGAGCACAGGAAATGGCCTTATATGGAGTCAGACCTGTGGACCAGCTTGACGGGAATTTGTCTCCTTTGACCATTGGCAGTGCTCCAAGCTTTCAAACCAGGTAATGCTCATTCCTACTTCCAGTACACAATATCCCTTCATGGATGATCCTAGACCTTTTCCATGCAAAACATGGGCTCCTTCCCTGAGCCATGGAGCCTCCTTTCCAAAATCAATGACTTCAAGCCCTGTGTGTCCAAGTCCACAATGATCCAGAGAACATCCTCATGGCTATGTCTGCCATGCTTTTTTCCCCAGTGGGACTCATCCATCTGGGTATATTGAATACGTCTGCGTCGTATATCCATGTGCAAATCTAAATGTCCGAAGGATGCATACACAAAATGGTATCTTATCCTCTAGAGATCTAAGATGGAATCCTACAGCCAGCTGAGGCATGCTGGGAATTGGACAGGAAAAATCTGAACTTCCCTAGGAAAAATGTAATGCTTTTAACCCTTTGGAAAGAGCATGGAGTTTAAAGCATGGTTCCCAAATCAATATCAGATATGACTGGGATTTCTCTTCCGTTGAGCTGAGATGGCTTCTCTCACTTGAGTGGGACTGCCAATTTCGGCCTGCTTTGCCCTCTAGGTTCCATCTATGAAACTTGCCAAGAGTGAAGTAAAAGTCATGGGTTGTTTGTTTCCACATTTAGCAGGATTTCAAAGCTAAGCTCCACTTTCCTCACAGAGGTTGATCCATCAGTGATTAGGCAGGCAAAATTTCTCCTTGACTCCCAACAGGAACTGCAGAGCAGTGTGCATAATGAATGTTCACTGAACTCTCGGCAAGTTCCAGGTGTGCTAATCGCAAAGGCACATAGACAGTGTTAGCATTTGTGCTTTAAATAAATAAATGAATTATTTGCATTCTGTTTGGGCTTGGAAATAAAATAAAGAGCACTTTCAAGGTTAATCGTATTCTGCGCAAACAGCCAAAGTCTCTGCTGATCAATGGCAAACCTGGGAGCGGATATTCTCACTCGACGTAACTGGAGGGCAGCAATCGTAGTGGTAGTCACTGTTTCGATTCAGCACTGCCACCAAGGATGGCAATACTTTCAAATGTGACTTGTGTCTTCTCCCATTTGTGTTCATTTAAGCAATACAATTTCAAGTTCTTTCCGTCCTATTCATAAAAAGCACCAGTGAACTATTACCCAAACTTAAACCAAGCAAAACTCTGACCCTGCACCAGCCACGTTGGATAAGTGTAGCTCTTCCCAGCATGGAGAGAGCCTCATTTGGACCTGCCTTCCATAGAGCTACTAAAGAGGAGGAGCCCATCACTGAAAAGGAGGTGGCAACCCTAATTTAGCAGCACAAACATGGTTTTTAAGAAAGTGCATGAAATGATATCTTAAATTTCTTCTGTCCCACTCCTAAAAGAATGTTTGGATTTTGGTAAGTTCTTAAAAGGAAAACAGAATGTGCATCCATCCCTAACTAAAACATGGGGTTCTACACAGATTTATACTGAATCAACTGTGCTGATGGAAGGAAACTTTATTGTATTTTGATTTTAATTATTATAAGCCATCCTGAGATGCCATGCATAAGGGACAGCATATAAAAGTTTTAAATAATAATAATAAACTTCTGCTTTCTCTCCCAAAGCATCCAAGCCCCCTGAAGATGCTGCAAAGAAAGACAGAAGACCTTGCTGAATGGAATGAGCTGTTGTGAGGGGACTCTCCAAAACTTGGCAGAGGGACCTTCTGTGAGTGGACCCCCACCTCTGATGGAAGGTCACTTCCCCTCATGAAGGTAGACCGTGAATCAAATCTATGTCCTGCTTGTGGACTTCCAGAAGCATTTGCCTGTTCATGACTACCCTGGAAGACATCCCGCTGAGGACTTCTTGCACACCTGCTCCCAAACCTACAGCCAGCACAGATCCATTTCCATGGATCTTGAACCTGAAGATCAGGATTCAATGAAAGGAAAGCCATGAGCCAAGGAAAACGATAGCCTCCACTTAGTTTCAAAAGCCGTATCCAAGAAATCAGCCTATGCCTCTGTCAAGTGTGAGCTGCTCCTTCCCTTACAGCCCACTGCCCTCACTTGCACCCCATCAGCTTCACCGGGGCTGCCAAGTACTTCCAACACACCTGGCCTGCCAAATATTTCCCAAGGAAACCGCATGAGAAGTATGCAAAGCCATCCATCTCAATAGGGTTCTTTTTGAACAGATGAATTTTGTACAAGAAGAAAATTCATAAGATGGTGTATCTAAAAAATGGGTACGATGCAAAACACCTACCAGAACCCACGGGCTGTACATGATGTATGGGAAAAAATGATCTGAAATGTACTGTGATGTAGAGATTCCCCCTGAAACAAGGCTCTGATTAATTGATTGCCGCAGCATGATAGACACAGAATGCAAGAGAGACAAAAAAAAAAACAGATCATCAAAATAGACAAGCTGTAAGAAGTCATTTTCAAGAAGGTAAAACTGAAAATTGATTTGAAAGTGTACCAAGACAGGAACCTCAAATGGGGGTGTGGGGGGAAGGATTATTATACAAAATCTCTCTCTCTCTCTCTCTGCAGTATGTCCATTTTGCAAAGAAAGACATAACTCCAGTCATTGATACACAAATTGTAGTCTAATGGGTGGGAGAGATTTGCTAATTACATGGCAGAAAGTAACTTTGGAAAATGAGTGTAATTAAAACAGCTGCAATTAAAGGGCACAATGGGATTTCTTACAAAACGAACAAACCATCTTGACATCTGTGATCAGTAACTAGAAAGACTGATATATATATTTAAGGAGCACCAAGCAGCTTTGAATCATAGTTGTTGTTTGTTCATGCAGGTCAGGGCAGTCCACACCAGGATTTCCAAAGGTCATTTTTGTCGTCACCACCCCCTTGATGCCCCCACCCATGGGCCACGCAAGAATGTGCACACCTGGAAGTTTGGAGGAAAAGTTCAAAAGCAAATTACTGTCTATACACTGTGAAAATAAATTGTGCTGCTCAGAGTACAGAGGAAAAGGCTCAAATAACAAACTCGTCAAACCAAATCAGCTCAGAGAGAGAAGGAAAAAAACAGTTTCATACCAGTGGCAACCTGTTTTTCTTTTAGCGTCTAATTATTTAATGAACAATGAAGGATATAAGAGCTGAGAAGAAAGGCCTGGAAGTATATTGAAACAGAAACGGGGGAGTAGCTCGACTCAGTGCCATGTTTTTCAAATCTTCTGCTGTCAGAGATCCCTTTTTGAGAAGTTTGTCTGCCAAGGGACTCCCGAAAGCCTGTCACAAAATCATAGTGTATTGAAGAAGGTTCTGGGACATGCTCTAGATCACACACTGCCTTGGTTGGTATGGAAAATTGCATTGTGGTCATACGGGAAATTAATTTCCATTCATTTATAACCAGAATTGACTTAATCCACATCTTTAGGAACCAAATGCAGACTCAAAGACAACCTGTATTCAAAGGTTTTTCATTGGCATCCATTCCTAAGCTTGTGATGCAACTCACAGTACAAAAGGTGCATATAAACATGAGTACATTTGGAAAATGTGCCTGAAAATGGGCACTTTTGCAAAATATGTACAAATATGCTAGAGAAAGCAAGCCTGGGAGAGTATCCTGCGGCCAGAAGTTTCTTCCTAAAATCTTTCCAAGGTCGGAGACAGGGCTTTGATCAAGTCAGAGACAGGACTGTGTTTTATTTTTATTTTGTCTTATTGTTAAACAGTGCTGAGACCATGGTTAGTGTTGGTCTAGAAAAGTTTTAAATAAATTAATTAAAAATAAATGATTTTTATTCTCAGAAAGGGGAATCAAAGGTCCAACTTGCCTCTTTCCCCCCATAGAGAACTATGCAGACTGCTGAGACCAGAAACCCAGTGTCAGCAGTGGGGAGAGGAGAGCAGAAACTTTTCCAGTCTCCTTCCCACTCCCTCTGAAGTGTCTGGTGAAGATCAACCCCAACATTCTTCCTTCCCGCATTGGTGGATTGAAGGCTCTGGCATTTGGGTCTTCAAATTACTAAAGACACAATGTTATTGGTTAATCAGTAAGAGAAAAAACATTTAGTTTTTTAAAAGTGTGCCCAACTGATGCATTGATTTGGAAAAAATATGCATGAAAGCAGTGCTTTTTTTCTCATAGAATGCACCGGAATGGAGTTCCGGTACCTTTTTTCAACAGATTTTTCCAAGTTTTAAAAGTAACTTTTGAAAATTTGATGTTTGGTCCGTGTGGATTTGGATCGCCCTGTTGAGTGTAGCAGATCGGTGGTAAAATCATTAAAACGGTGCATGCGGGCTGCTTGTGCGTCGAATCCGATGCATGCGTGCTTCGTCCGCGCTGGTCGTGATGGCACTGCTCAGCTTGTGATCGGTCGTGTGGTCACGCAGTGAGTGCTTACTGCGGGTGGCAAACGTTATGTTTTGTTACACAACGGATGTATGTGGGTGTGTACAATGATTGACTACATGCGAAAGGTAAATAATTTCATGAGTTCCAGCACCTTTTTTCTTACAAAAAAAGCACTGCATGAAAGTAAACATGGAACCAAAGGAGGTCTTGATGTGACATGGATATGAGTTGAAACAAGCTTCAAGGTAGAATTTGAAGAACTTAAGTGAACTTGAGCTTGGCCAATTCGTATATCTCAACACTAAGCTATGGCTCAAAGCTATTTGAACAAGTTTAGGGCTCAAGATGCCCATGCTCCCTAACACAAGCCTGAATTAACTATTACACCCAAACCTAGCCACTCTGTTCATTCAGGCCATTGGCCAGACTTGTTGGACTTCACCTGTGCAAACCTTCAGTGAAACCAAAGCCAAGCTCAATACACCTGTGAAGGACAGGATTAGTGGAAAGTGGTGAGGAAACTCTTGTCTCCCATTACTGGTCTTCTCTCTGAGGTCCAGTGATGGATTTCCAAGAATGAGTCACAAACCTCTACTAAAAAACCTGCAACGCCAGACCTGTGTGACCTTCATACAATTTGTTTTCACCACCCATCTGATGGATCTGGAACCTTCAGGGCATCCATGCAATACTTGTTGAGGAGTGGGAGGTGAAGCTTGGATACTGTATCATAGAAAAGGTGGGAAAGCACTGATCACAGGTAAACAAAGGGAAGAAGAAGAAAACCTGTTCACAACACATTCCAGCTGGCTATTGTGTCAATTTGTCAATTTGTGGAGAGATCATATTGGAAATTGTTCAAGAATGCAACTCTTCATATTGCATTAAGTTCAATAATAAAAAGAAGGGCTCGTTTCTTTTTCGCTGTATATCCTCCTCCTTTTTCCCCTTGGAAATTGAAAGGATCCATGCAGTTTCTACACCTACATTAGCTGGACAGAGTCCTCCCTGCCCCTCAAATCCTATTAGAATCTGATACTGGACACAAACCTGAACAGGTTAGATGATCTTACATTCAGTAAAGATCTCTGGTCCTGTTCCCATAATTTCCTTATGATGTCAGTTGTATGTGGAGAAGATTATATGATGGTGGGTGCCGAATTAGACATTATATTGAAGACCAGTGAATGGATCCATGGTCATTGTAGCCATGGTGTGGGAGAGTCCAAAACCAATCACACTAGAGGAACAGGGGGTAGGCATGTTTAATTATTTAATCTCGTGCAGTTTTCCTGATTGAAACGGTCCTTTCCAAGCTGCTGTTATTCCTATAAGAAAGGGAATGCACCCATATTTTTTTCTACAACTCCGTAGCTCTAGACATATATCAGGTGGCAGGTAAGGGCAAGATTCTCTACAGAAGCTGCCAGGGATGGGTAAAAAATTCAATGGAGTCACATCATCATGTGAGAAGGTCCATTTTACAACTCCAAGATGAGGGGGCGTGGCTTGCTGTGATGAAGATGGCCGCAGAGGAGATCTGTTCCATTACAATCCAGCCTATTATGCACATTTTCCAATGCACACTTTCTAATCACATTGATTAAAGTGTATCTGTGCACAATTTCCTATGTGTACGTATAGTCAGATGTCTTTTTGGGGAGTCCTTGAATGACATTGTGAGCTTGGAAAAATGCAGGATTCAAGTGCAGATCTCATCTCACCCCAGTAGATAGGAACTGGCTATATTTTGACCGAAAATGAACTGAAACAAATTTGTCCTACATCCATGAACAAAATTTATACATTTCTAAGACTTGTGATGTGAGTTCTCTTTGTCTGAGCTGGATTGTCTTGCTTTTAACGTGTGTGAGGGATGCATACCAAAGGGCATGTATGGCTGAAAAGGCACACAAAATTATTCCACTCAATGGGTCAAGATGTGTACAGATATTGCCTGTATTTAGGGGAAATTGCACAGAAATATTTGGCAGATTCCATATGGGAAGGGAAAAGGCTGACTGTATGTTGCAGACCCTAGTCACGATGACTTTGGTGGGGGGAAATGAGAACCCCGATGTGATCATACTTTGCCATTTCACCTCCCCTAGCCCTAGGGCTACGTGAGGAATCTGTTTGGGGTCAGGAATCTGCTGGATTCCCTGGGCTTGGCTCCCTGGACTCCATTCCACTTCATCGCAGCCCTGAGTCTTGGCAAGTGTACCCAGCTTTCGAGTGGCTGGACTTGCCAGGAATCGAGTCCCACGTGCTGCACCAGCAGCATCCTTTCTTCCTGCCACATCCAGCTGTGCTGCTGCAGCTGACATGGGAAAAGTTGGTTCACATGGGGCTTGCCAGAGGAGGATCCCCGGATGCTGCTTCACCAGCAGCATCCCTCTGCCACTCCACCTGCTGCACCTGAAATGGAAGGAGTTTGCTGGCAGCACAACCTTCATCGCACGAGCACCCATGGGCGTCTTCTCCTCTCAGCTCACTTTCTAAGACTGGGCTGAGCCCATGAGGAAGACTACAAGGACTACTGAGCTGGATTCTGCTAGGTTTTGTCCCAACCCTACCTTAAAGTAAGAATGGGTTACATCAACTAACAATCTCCTCTGGTATTAAGCAGCTTCCTTGGTTGGAGCAGAGCCTTAGCTTGGTGGTACATGGAAACACTTTCAGTTTAAGTTTTTGGCACCTTTAATTACAAGAACCAGGTAGGAAAATCCCCTTCTCTGCCCAAGTCTGTCCATTTCCAGAGAGAGCAGGCCGGGTTAGACTCACTAATCATTTGACCTGATAAAAGGCAACTTCTCGCATTCCTCTGTTGGCTGCCAAAATTCTCCCTGGCTCCCTAGCGATGCTTTGCGACCATTTGTTCTTCCCTACCTTTGGGATGCAGGAGAAAAGAGCAGCTGGCAAGAAAGGCTGAGAGAATCTTTTATGAAAAGCTTTTTGTCTCTCAGCTGTGGGGTGTCAGGAGAATATTTGATTTTGAGGCAATGAGCAATATCCGTAATTATATTTTTATAATCTCTGTGTATCTTGAAAAGGCTGCGAAATGAACAGAAAGGAAAGGGGGCTGATTTACTGAAAGGCACGGGGTGGGGCATCCTCACCAATGTGAACTTTTTGCCTCAACAAAAAAAAAAAATTGTTTGCGTTTCTCCCCACCCACCGCATCTGCTTTTTCCCCTTTTCCCTATTAGAAATTAAAATGAATACAATATAAGGAATTGTCAGAGAATCAAAACAGCACTGTTTATTTAGCATGGTTATTAATAGTGTGTCCTGCTGTTAGGAAGAAAGCCAGCCCTGCACAACAACAAAAAGAGATGCAGCATAGCCATGTTTGTACCCCTTGGACAGTGAAAAAAGCTGATTGGAAGAAAATTGGTGTGTGATGATGGAGGGGGCTTGGCAGATGTTCTGGACCAAAAGAGAAATGAACAAGTGGATCCTGGATCAAATTAGGCCAGAAGTTTCCCTAAAAGTGAAAAGTGACAAAAGTGAGGCTTTGGACATATGACGAGAAGACAAGACTCCCTGGAGAAGACAACCATGCTAGGAAAAGGTGACGGCAGGAGAAGAAAAGAAAGAGCGAATAAGAGGTGGAATGACTCCTTCAAGGAAGTTACAGCCCTGAGTTTATCTTTTAGGAGCTGAACGGGGCTGCCACAGGGAGGGACATTTTGGTGGGCTTTCACTCCTAGGGTCTCCCTAGGTCGGAGACAACCTGATGGCACCTAACAGCAAACAGAGTGCGATAGTCCATGACTGACTGAGCAACTAATGCTGGTACCTTCTTTCCCTTTGCTGCTTTGGTACTCGTTTGTATGTAAGACTTGCACATCAGCAGCATATGGCTCTGCTGTATTGGCCTAGCAAGAAGGGAAATAATAGCATATGACTCTTTTTGGATGTGGAAGCTGAAGAAGGATGGCTTGAGAGAAAACCCCGTGTCCCGGGAGCTTCTGTTTTTGAGCTAAAAGCCAAGGTGTTTGATGCTATGTCAAGGCCTGTTGAAATATGTAATTCATTCCATCTGCTCTCCTTAGCACGACGACTGTCACATCTGTGCCAGCTGCAGAAGATGGAAGCAGAGAAGAGGGAAACCACTGGAGGCGGCATTGCTGTTGTGCCCTGGCACTGCGAGAGGCCTGACAAGAAGCGGGGGGCAGGGAGTGCGCAGGCAGGTCTCTTGGCTGGTGAATAAAATGGGCAAGGAAAGGGCAGGTGCACCAGGTGAGGATGCTTTTCAAGAAGTGTCCCTTGGGAGGGCTGCTGTCCTTGCAGCAAGAAGTTAGTGTGCATGGTGCTTCACCATGTGGACCAAGTTTTTTCTGGTATTCTTTTTGGAGGCAACTGAATATGCCCAGGAGAAAGATCTCTGATATATATATCTCATATATATATGAGAACTGAAATGGACAAACTGAAATGGACAAACCACATCTTCACCCACAATCTTTAATTAATGCAAAAATGTGTACATTTCAAATTTTGCACATAGGTGCATACATGGAAGTAAAGAAAGTGGGTATGAAGATGCATGCATTTTTATGCAAAAAGAACAATAACAACAACATTGATATCTGATACAAAATCTAGCTGAAGCAGTCCTTGAGGTAGAATTCGGAGAACTTCTATAAGTTGATTCACAGACACATTTTTTTTCTCGGTGTCAGTTACGTGTGTCCAGAAAGTAATAAGAATGCTATTTTGAAAATTCTTTTACTGAACAGTTTTACAATTGAATATTGTCTTTAAAGTATGCACCTTGTGAGGGTGTTCAACGTTCCTAGCAGATTTTTCCATTCTTCATACCATCCCTGGAAGTCTTCAAGTGGGATGGCATTCAGAGCCTGTGTAGTGGCTCTTTGCATGTTATCCACACTACAAAAATGGTGTCCCGGGTTGCAAGGAGCCAAGTCGGGGCTGTAGGGCGGACGGGGAAGCACCATGATGTGTTTTTCAGCCAAACTCTCTGACAGCCAAAGCACTGTGACTCGGTGCATCGTCATGATAAAGGATCCAAGTTGAGCTGATCTCAGGACGCACACAAAAACCTCTTTGCTTAAGTGACCAAGAACTCCCAGGTAAAATCTTTGATTCACAGTTTGACCTATAGGTGCAAATTCCTTCTGGACAATTATTATTATTATTATTATTATTAGTATTAGTATTAGTATTAGTATTATTATAACATTTCTATGCCGCCCCTTGCCGAAACCTCATATGAATAAAGAAATCCACTGATTTGACTCTTGATTTGCTCCTGTGAGCTTTCTTGGGGTGAGGTGAGGAGGGTGTGTGCCATTCTGAACTTTGTTTCTTCATCTTGGGATTGTACTCGAACACCCAGGATTCATCTCCCGTGTTCACTTAACTTAAAAATCAGGCTTTTTCCAAACAGCCCAACAGGTCTTGGCCAACGAGTTGACAGCATTCCTTCTGATCAGGCGACAAGTTCTTAGGAACAAGTTTTGCACACACTTTTCTCATGTTCAAATCCTGAGACACGATTTCATGAACAATGGACTTGGCAATTCCCATTTTCTCTGCAGTCATTCTGATCGTGAGCCATCAATCACGGCTGAGAACAGACCTCTCTGCATCCCCATTGTGTTCCTCTTTTGACGAAGAGGGGCGTCCTGATCGTTGTTTGTCTTCAACACCTTCTCATCCTTCTTGAAGGCCTTGTGCAATCATTATACTTGTGCAGATGATAGTGCATCTTCTCCACGAGCCTTTGTCACCATTTCCAAAGTTTCTGGTGCACTTCTACCCAATTTCACGCAAAATCTTATCGTGTTCCACTGTTCCATATTCACTTGCATTTTTTCTTAATACGAGGCACTTGAACAGGGCATCACAAAAGAGAATGTCTCAACTCTGACAGGGCTGGAATGCAACTGATCCAATTCCAGCGCATACCTGGCACCCCACCCCAAGTGACCTTGGCCAGCTTCTCCCTTCACGGAGCCTTTCTTGAGCGTAGGGACTTCATTCTCATTACTTTCTGGACACACCTCATATAACAAGAAATGTTCTTTGCAAACCTGCCATCTCTGCTCCTTGGATTTTGATTTACAAAGAATGGATAAAATAGATATAATAAAATTGTATCTTTTGTATTTAGTTGGTCATCACGAAGTATTTTAAGTGACTGCAATTTTATATGTGGCCATCATCTTTTTCTTAAGTATCCAACTTGCTTAGAATATTTTTCCCATTTTATTGGGTGCTTCATTTTACCAAGGCCCCTGTATTTTTTTAAACACCATAGCTTTGTTATCCTTCTAAAATTGCCTTGGGGAAAAAAGAGACACATTTCCAACAGAAAATGGCACTTGGGCACTAAATTGGTCAATTCCTAAGCAATTTGATAACTAATTACAAAATCGTTTTGCTTTGCAAAGATAAGAAGATACTGGCAATATTTTAGCCACTTTAATTTATAGAAGAATCAAGGACATTATTACTTTATTTTAAAACTTTATTTAGTAATTGTCATTAGAGATCTTTTTTACAATGTTTTATGCCTTCTTTAAAATGTATCATTAAAGATTTTAAAAGAACTGAGACCCTGCATTCATAATATGCTTTATGCTACCATTTGTAGACTCAATAAAGGACTGTTGGAAATTAAATGAAGCCACTGGAATTCTTTTAAATAGCATCATGAATACTCTTCTCCTCAACGCTTACAGTGAAGAATCTTCAAGAAAAACTATTGCCCCATAGCTATGGGTTTGTAATATTATACTGTAGGAGCTGGTACAGCCATCCTTATGATCTTATTTGCAGGCCTTCCTTATCTGGTCTGAATAATAATAATAATATAGAAAGATCAACACTGCAAAACAGTTTTTACAATCACTGAGGTTTCCCTCCTGTCCCACATCATGCCCCACCCCGCCAGAGCAGGTCTCAGAGGGATACTGGGGCCAGCAGGGGGCAGGGAAATAATGCCACTGCTGGACACTGTTTTACTGGTCAAGGGACAATATGGAACACAACCTGAGGTGTTGATGTCCCAGCCTTCTTTTTCTGGTTGTCGGAGAGCAAAAGAACACAGAATGCTAATGGCATTACTTGAGGCTTGTCTTCTTCGTGTTTTTACTCTAGTGTAAGCAGACACAGCCTCAACTTAGATTGGGACCACTGCTTTCCAAGAGGGAAGGGTTAAAACTTCTCTTCACTATTTTTTTTTACTACTCTTATGGAGGGGAGTTGAAAAAAGGGGGTGTCAGAGTCTGGATCCCTTTTCTTTCTTAGCCTCCAAGGTCTGCGTGTGCTGGGGAGGGATTTCAGAGGGATTCCATTGGGGCCATGTACACTGACACTAGAGCAAAAAGAGGGGAGTCCCAGCTGCACAGGGCATGCTTATCATCACCACAATCTGGCTTGCAACCTGACACACAGAGGCCATGGCTGAACGAGTGCCCACGTTGGCACCTGAATAGGCCAGGGGGGCACATGGATGGAGAAGGCCCCTTGGTAGATTAAAAGGGGTTGGGGAAATTCATCCAGGATAAGGCTGTTAGTGGCTAGGAGTTCTGACGGGTCTGTGCTCCCTCCAGTAGCCAAGGCAATGTGCCTGTGCACACCAGTTGCTGAGGGACATGGGTGGGAGGGTGCTAGTGCACTCCTGTCCGGATCCTGGGTTCCTGTGGGCAGCCAGTGCAAAGGGTCCTGGACCAGGTGGAACCCTGACCTGATCCAGCTGGCAAGCCATGAAATCAGAGAGCTTCTGCTTCTGGGATGCCTACAGGGGATCTTAGGTGGTTCTGAGTGACTTCTCCCTGCTACACTGATCAATGCTGGATAGTATGGCTCCCACCCAGTGAAGGCTCCCCGGCCCTCGGTGCTTAAAGCACTTGATGGGCTGCCAATGCAGATGCTCTTGCAAGGAGGCTCTGCACTGGCAACACCTGGGGTCAGGTTTAGCCGTTCCAGTTGGGCCTGTTGCAAAACCGAGTTTGAACCATGCCTCTTCTGCTGCTCCCCTCTGCTGCCTACTGGATTTTGCTTGCCCCCTGGCCTTCCCCAGGTCCAAACTGAAGTTCCGCTGTGGGGAAAGAGTGTCCACAAATAAGGCAACTGGCACCTGCACAGGAGAAACTCTGGAAGGCATGAAAAGGGCATAGCACAAGTCATTTTTTTAGGGGTGTGTCGTTTTCAGACTGGGGCAGAACAGGGGATGGCAGGAACGAGGGAGTCATGCTTCACCCGTGCGGTCTTTGCAATGTTCCTGCTGAAGGAACTCATTTACAAAACAGCTGGAGTTTTATTTTAGCATTTGGCAGGAACCAAATTGCTGTTCAGCATGAACTGGCGTGGAAGGTGGAAGGGCTGGTTTCTTGCTCCATAGAGGCACCCTTGGCATTTTGGCAGGAATCTCAGACTTTTTAACTTGCTTTCAGTTACTGATGTGAACATAACTTGTAAAGATAGCCCTGAGTTTGTTTTGTGTTTAGTATCAGCTGTAGCTGCAGAAATTAAAAGAAATCAGTCTCATCCCAGCTGTTCTTACAGAAGGATATATTTAATTTAATAAAGCGCCAGCTGCAAGGTCCGTGGCAGCTTCCTGGTTAGAACAAATATTAGTCCCTCCCTCCCTCAGTCTCTCTTTCTCCACCACCTCCCCTCTCTCTATATATTCTTCCTTTACTCCTTTCAAGATACTTGTTCCCTATCCATATTTTAAGCTTGGATGCATAGAAATGCGCCCTCTTCTTTGCAATAGCATTTTCAGTGTTTCTTCTCCTTGTGCCCTTTTTAGGTAAGACTCCAGAATGTGCTCCTGAATGTGCTTGCTGAATCTATAAATTTGCTATTGTGTAGAAAATACGTTTTTCCATAAAACTGATGGAGAGGACTAACACAATGGCTCATTCCAGCTATAGCCGAGCTTCTCCCTCTTTGATAGTTCTGAATTCCATATTGCTCGCAAGCAGCTTATGGGCCTGCCGGCTATTCAGTCTTGCAAGCCACTACGATACCAGTGCATCTGAAGAAGGCTGAAAGCCGTCTCACCTCCACCGAAGGGGAACAAAAGTAATGGAGGCTTGTGCAGGTGGCTAGTTTTCTGAGGCGCTCCTTGACTTTGCAAAAGGCCTTTGTGCAGGTGGTCCTGGATCCAGACCCTCCAATGCTTCTTGTCCCAGTCTGAGTTCACAACTTGCTTGGCCTGTTTTGCTCACGACACTTAAAGGGTCACTATATTGCATTTCTATGGAACCATCCCTGCGCATTGTTCCTCATGTTTTTCATCTGCTTCAAGGAAACTTTGAAGACGGATGTGGCGATTGGACAGGACACATGCAGACATGGCTGGATGCCTGAGGAAGAGGCATGGACGGGGGTCTGGGCCGGTTGCCCCCTCCCCAGTCCTGGCCCTGCTGCTCCTCTGTGCTGCTCAGCTGCCCTCTCTGAACATGTGGGTGTCCTCCTCTGCATTCAGCTGCCCTCTCTGAGCACAGTGCTCCAGCTGCAGCGCACCAGAGTCGTATAGAGCGGCGGTAATACCTCTCCCGGTCTAGAAGCCATGGATCTGGCTATGCATCCAAGGGCGGCATTCCCGCTCTCGGCTGCCCCAGCGCACTGCTGGTTCATGTTCAGCCTGCAGTCAACCAGCAGGGACAGCTGAAGGACACAGTGCTCACACATCCACCTTTTCATAGCCACCACCGCCATGGCTCCCTTCTCTAGCTTTACACATCCCACTTGTATGGGTCTCATGGGGTAGATGTGTTCTGCCTCGAAGACTCAGGTATCAAGGCATGGTGTGATCTGCAGATCCTTCACTCAGAGCAGTTCATAAGAGTTCGTGTGGCAGTGATGTTTTCCTAGCCTGCCTTTAAACCACAAGAATAAAGAGAAAGCATCCATGGTTGTCAAAATGATGCAGGACAAGGTATTTATTCGTTGCATTTTATTTATGTAAAGCTTTTATAGACTGTCCCATTACGAACATCTCAGTAGTGCAAGGAAGATGAATTCAGTGCCCAGTAGATGGGAGAGCACCTTTGGAATATGTAGGGCATAGGCCACAATCCTTCATATGAGACCAGGGGTGGGAGAAGCATGTCCTTATTTTCTTCTGTGAAATGTGGGAGAACACGCCCTTCACAGAGCGACATAAAAGACATGTCTCTACTCTGAGGAGGTGTTGATTTAAATTTAGACGTTCAGTGTAGGTGGAGAGAGGGAGACAACAGAGGCACGCACACAGGTAATAAACAACAAGAGAGCTGAGGTGGGAGAGGCAAAGATAAAGGAGGAATAGAAGCAAATGAAATTGAGTCAGGAATAGAACGGCCACTTATGAATCACCAGAAGAGAGGAAATGCATCACCCAAAAAGGGGGCAAAAAGGACAGCTATTTGCATAGAATTTTAATATGATAGTTTGTATGTGGAGTTACCAGTGTAGAGATTGTTAGTATAATTCAAATAGAATGCACTGCTGATGTGGAAGGCTGTGACCAGGTGGCCTGGACCTTGCTCAGCTTCCTCCCCACATGCCCTCCATAAGCAACTTCAGAGCCCCTTTGTGCTCTTCCTTCTTAGACTTTCTCCTCTTTACACCCAATGTGGATTGCACAGCTCTTCAAATCAACAGCAGCTTTAAGTCCTTCAAACAAAGGGATCCTGCATGTCAACGAGGTCACGTCACCCTCGAAGGACCAGTGCTTAAGCCAGATGCTTCCCAAAAGAACTGGCGTTTGTGCTGGGGTCCGAAGGAAGAGAAAGCAAGCAGCCATACCTTTGCCTTCTCCACCCCGGTATTGTCCACCGATACAGTACGCATGCATTCATGGCTTCGGAAGCCTCCACCAGCCCTATAAGCTACTGCCAATGAAGTAGGGCAGGAATGATAAAACAATGTCTTCATATTGACATTAAGTTTTTTTAGAAGTTATTTGTGGGAGGGGAGAAGGAGAGTCAAGCCTGCATTTTTTAAATAACAGACCCTTGTCTCCCATAACATCCAGATTCAGTTGCCTGCTGAGGATAATGAGGAATAATTGCTCTGCTTTGTCTACAGTGCCTGCTTTCTTAGGTCAAGATGTCATTGCAATAGCAACCGGATGTTTTTGGGTAGTGCTGAAATTAAAGTCTCTGAGGAGAACTTTGAAACCAAAATATAACGGATTAAAGAAAAGGATGCCCAGAATAGGGCCCAGTTTCAGGGCAGGCAACAAAATTCCTTGGGGGTTTGTGGGGGTTAGTTTTGCCAGGGGCAACAGTTCCTTTTCTGGAAATCTTTTATTTTTTTCTCCTGTCACTCCCACCACAGTTCTGCAATAGCATCACGGTGAGGATGCTTCTCTAGGGACAACAGGAGGAGGAGGAGGAGGAAGCAGTGCCAAAGTAACTCCCCAGTTCAGGACATTTCTCCGACCTTAAGTGCATGTCGTTTCCTCCCCCATTTCAACACCTGCGAATGGGGCCACCTGAGAGATTCACCTTTATTTCTAGGTGCAAATAGATCTCACCTGAAATGCCGCTATTCCACCACCAAGGCAGAGTGCACTAATTGCCATTGGCCACTGGTTTTGGGGTGTGTGTCATGAAAGGACTACATTTTTCTGTAATTTCTTTCATCTTTACTTGCTACTCTACACACAGAAAGTGGGGAGGGAGAAGCGTCTTAGCCCATCCTTCATCTCCCAGTCACAAAGTTCATATTTAACTAATACTTTGGGGCAAAAGCAAAAACGCTTCTCCCAACATGGTGATTTCTGCATGCCAGGAATCTGACTCTGTATCCAGGGCTTCTCCAGCACCTGCTTGCCCATCCGCAGTCTGAAGTGGCACGGCCTGGAGACACAGTTTGAACTGCCTCAATGAAAACTCTGCATTTGTGCTGGAATTAGCCTGAATGGGAACAAAGCAAGAAATGCAGACCACGCCTGTCAATCTATGACTGAGCACCAACAACAGGCAGGCATAAGAATGACAGAGGAACCGGGAGCGATAGATTTGAAAAGCAACTCTATGGCTCAACTTGAGTTATAAAAGACAGGGACATGGATTAGCATTTTGAAAAACATTTTCCGAAGCAATGCATACAATTTTTATTCCTTCCCCCCAAAGCTCATTACATGTCTGTCCTATTTCTTAACCAGACATCCACTGGATTTTTTTCTATTTACCTTGAGGCACCATTCACAATGGAAAAGGCTATTCAGCCTTAAAAGTAAATCAATAGATATCATGCCATCAGATAGGACTGAGCTGCACAGACAAAAGAAGCTTACAAATAAAACAGATAAATAGAGCTGGGGGAAGATGGAAGCTGCTGGAACAACTGATCTGAGGTCAGCACCTTGTCTGGGAGGCAGCATCCGCATTGCCGCTTAAGAGAAGCGGGAGGGCAGCATTTTAGCCTTTGGGTTCTGTGCCTGAGTCCCTTTTCATAAATGATGCGCGCACTGAAGCTTGCCTGTCCCACCATCCAACCTGAAATATGCACCACTTGGAAGTAATGTTACAGTTCCAGCAAGCATAAATATTATCGTGGCCTCTGGGTGCTTATCCTTTGTTGAACTGATTGCTCATGCATCTTCAGGGACATACCAGTTGCAACTCTCCTGCATGAGTCCAGCAAAGAGCCAGTCTCTCGCTTCTGCCTTTGGAAGGCAGCCCCAGAGGGTTCAGGGGAAGGTTCTCCCAGCTCTGTTCTCAACATCTGCCCATGACATGGGTGAAGACATAGCTTGCCTGCATCGGTGCTGCGTACCTGGGTAGACACTTGCATGCACAGGCCTCACTGGGTCCTGGAATGAGCACTGGGGAAACCCAACTTGCTATGAGTTGGCTGAAAGTTTTTCTCTTTCTGTTGCGATCTTTTAAATACAATCCATGAATGTGCCACTCTGCTTGGCTTTAAAGCATCATTCTTTGGCAATATAAATTGCAGAGGGGGGCAATCCAGACTGGGACTGCAGAAGGGAGGAAGGGTTAAAGCCCCCCCCCCACGAACCTGGGTACAGATGCAGCTCCAGCCCCCACATGTATCCTAATGTGATGAAGACGAAACTGCCTGGCACATCCTTTTGGTCACATGGCCTGAGAAACACAGTTCAGTGGGCTAATTCCACTTTTGCCACTGGTAAATGAGTGGAATTTGACACAGCAAGGGACATGGGGCTGCCAGAGAGAGAGACAGGCCCTTGCCACATTGTCCCCCTATGGAAGCACGTATTGTCCTGCTGGCAGGCAAGGGTGAGGCAATGCTTCTGGTAATGATGCCAGGAAGACACAGGAAGGGGCAGAAGAGAACTTGACTAAGGCCTGCTGTTCTGAGCACTGTGCTTGCACTGAGGAAGAAGAGGTGGATGGGTCCCATTCCTTGATCCCATCAATTTTGACCAAAAGAGGCTCCTTCCCGCAGAAGACAAGGCAGTTGCCAGAGCTGGGGGCACTGGAGGAATCCACAATGGATGCTAATGAATTTGGATTTCTACACACCCAGCCTCTAGTTTCTGTAGGGAAGCAGCTTTTTCTGCAAGCAAGCTTGCAGATTTTTTCTCTGGTGGTGGGGACTTTGCACTAATTCTAATGAACAGTAACACACATTCAGATTTGTGCTAATTTGCATTATCTAATGCGGATTAACACATTTTCACATATGAGAATTAACACTAATGAGAATTAGTGCACTTAGAATGAAATGCTAGTTAGAAAAATCCAATTCTGCCAGTGAGTGGATGACAAAATGAAAGAATTTATGAATTCACAAATACAGCCCAAGCAGATTAAACAAAATCAGTGCACCCCTAGCTAGGGAAGTCAGTGTCAGAGAGACTAAAGGGGGCAGTTTTTGGTAGCAGCTCTGCATTTTTTTTAAAGTAGTAGTTGTATTTTATAGTAAGTTTAGAGATAATAAATTTGAGCAAGCATTTGGTACTCTCCCTTTAACATTCTCTTTTTCCCCTGGCCTACAAAACTGCATATATAAATGACACCGTTAATTCACTTTCCAAATTCTTTATTAATCTTCTATGATTAACCAGGAATAAATAGAAAGCAGTGACTGGGGAGCTTTGCCTTAATGCTGTGGATTGCATCAGCCTTGATATATAAACTTCCAGTGGATTATCTTGTGATTAACACATCTGCTGGTAAAATATGAGCCGGTCCTGGGGATGCTCAATTTAACTTGTGCTAAGAAAAGAAAAGGGTGGATTTTTCAAGACCATCCCAAGCATTGAAGCAGCTCTGGAAAACCTGCTGTTTTAAGCAGTAATTATATCTTCAGTTTGGCTATTCAGGCCCCATGGAGAGCAAGGCTTAATTTGCCCTTGGGTACCAGGCTCTGGATGACAAGCAGAGAGTGCCATCCTTGGAATAAGAGAAGGTCACGGGGGCAGTTTCAGTGCAACTTGCATTTCATGGCTCTGGGGCCTGCAAGCAAGGCATGGAGCCACCGAGCACAGAGGCCATTGCCCCACTCAGTGTTGTGCCTACACACCCTAGAAATAATGCCATGCGTACAGCTGAGGACGTCTTTCAATTTCCCATTAAAGCTGCTGACAACCTTGCTGCAAAGGCAAGCCGCATTTTAAACCAAATCTTCTCTTCTCTCTCAAAACCCCACTGCATAGAAGACTCGCAAATTGTCAGCCAAATAGTCTCAGGTACCCGGACTGTGGAAAAGCGCTGCAGCAAACAGTCCCTGAGGAGATGGGGTCCATGAGGCCTAATCCCCCCCTTATCTAACTTATCAATCTATCTATCTACCTACCCAATCATTTTATACATGGAGGCAGCTGACAGACTAGCCAGGTACGTGGGTACAGATACTCTATTTTATTTTATTTTATTTTATTTTATTTTATTTTATTTTATTTTATTAAGTGTGTGTGTGTGAGAGAGAGAGAAAGGGTGCGGGGGGAGATCTCCTATAGCAGACCAGTGCATTAAGGCAACATGCTATTTTATCCCTGCAACTGTAACAGTGCTATGATTAAAAAATACCATGGGGTGCACATTTGAGGCTATTTTTAAAAAGTTAGCAGCAGTTCCCTCATCTCCACCTTATAAGAATATGGAGGCCATTGCAAAGTATGGCGTGGTGGGGTGTGGGGGGTAAGGAAGAGAAGCGTGCAGTGTCCACTTCAGGGTGGGAGAGATGTACAGCAAAGGCCGAGGAGAGAGTGGGGTGAGCCCGCGCCTAAAGTCACCGTGCTGCAGCCCTGCCTGCCCCTTCCCGTGTTGCAGATGCCACTGAGGATGGGCAAATGGGTGCAAATTGAGGTCTCCGGGATTCTCTTCACCACTCATCTCACACTCATACCCAGTTCCCATCCCGATCCCTTCTCTCTCTGTGTGAGTGAAAACTGCCACAAATCAAGCAGAGATCGGAGGAGAGTTATGTGCGAGTTTCCCCCGGTGTGCTCAAGTCTCTTCCCTTGCCAAAAGCTGAATGATCCAATCCACAGAAGCAAAGCTGAATTGGGAATCAGGAATGAGACAGAATCATGCAAGAGTTGGGAGGGGCCATGAAGGCCATTGAGTCCAACCCCCTGCTGCTGCAGGACACCACATTACATGATCCCACTCAGGTGGCTGTCCAGTTTCTTCTTGAATGTCTCCGGTGTGGGAGAGCCCACCGCCTCTCTGGGCAGCTGGTTCCACTGCTGTATTGCTCTGACAGGGAGGAAGCTTTTCCTGATGTCCAGCCTGAATCTGGGTTGTCGCAACTTGAATTGACAGAGAAATGCAAACCTATGTTTGACAAATCACAAATATTTTGGGTAGACTCAGGCTTATGCCGCCATGCATAGATTTGCATGGAATGTGCTTGCTGGTTTCTGAGCAACCAGGACACCCTCATACATGCCAGGATGCCCTGTGACCTTGCTTCCAGAGCATGCCTTCCACATTAGCTACGATTTCGGCAGCCAAACCTTTAGTGGGTCTCGCCCAGGTTGTGCTTCTCATCCTTCAGTCCTTGGCTCTTGGATGTGGGTTTTAAAACAAGATGAAGAATCCGCTGGAGCCAGATAAAGTTTCCCCACCTTGTGTGCCCCATGCATTAAAACTGAGGTTAAGTTTACGATTTTCCATCTGTTAACCTTTGCTTGAGCGTCAGGTAGAGTAGTTGTTGGCCTTTGAAAGCAGTCATTAAGCACTGCTGCATTTAGACTCCCACATCAACCGATATTGTTTACTCTTCATGCCTCATTCAATTCCAGCTGAAACAGAACTTACTCTTTAGGAGTTCTTTAACCACTACCTCTCCACAGCTACCCACAGGAGGAAGTGACTGTTTCAATTGGTTTTGGTTCAGCAAGGCTTCCTCGAATTTTCACAGCAATTACACGAAGGACTATTGTTTTATTCATATGCTAGCGGGAACCTGAGAATCTCATTTCATAGTAATGCTGACACATGTTATATTAAGAGCAGCATCTGGTGGCTGGGGGAGCAAAGCAAAGGGAGGGACCACTTGTCACAAACTTTCTCGTTTTCACAGACAGCTTGTCAAGTATTTAAAAATCCAGCAAAGGGTTTCTGCATATTTCCAGGATGAGCAAAATATTGCGACCTACCCTGTACAGGTGATTTCCGAATGCATGACCTGTAATGCATGTTAATGGCTTTACCATGCCAACAGAGAGGAGACTCTCTTACAGCTTTCTCCTGCTTTTCATTATTCTACTACTGGTACTGATGACACTCACAGCGCCCAACACCAAATGGAGGGAAATTCAAAAGATGCTGTATCTGCTCTCTACGGTCTTTCACACCTAATTCCTACCTGATGGCATGCATTCCAAAATAAGGGGCAAAGCAGACATGATGTTAAGAACAGAAAGCAGACACAGAAGTCTGATGTACACATTAAAACCCCCAAATAAATGCAGTTTCAGGTATGTGTGTGTATGGACAGAAATGACTGAGATACAGACCAAGCAGAGAGTTTTAAACATTTATAAATTTCCTTCCTTGGTGAAAGTCATTCCTCCAAAGCAGCTTTTTGCACTGAGATGAAGTTTCTGTTAATGTAGGAGCCTCTTACTAACAATGAAATTATAGGAACTAGCACTGAGCTCGCATCTTTCCTGTTCCACCTTTCTTCCAGGCAAGATGGTCTTTGCTAAGGATGGATGAGAATTGCATTTCAGTATGGTTTTGATAAGGATGTATAAAAAGCTCCACCGGAGATGTGTGAGGAATCTGGGACTTTTTTTTTTTTTTTTTTTTGGACGGCGGGGGGAATCCATGAGATTTCTTGGGCTCAGCCCCTGGGATCCTGTCCCCTTTGCTGCAGCCCTGAGTCTGAGTTTCTGGAGAACACACTCGTGTCCATGCAGCACTCACCAGGAATCAAGCCCTGTGGAAATCACACACAAATGGCTTCCCTCCTCTGGGTCCTGTGCGGCAGCTGCACATGACATGGCACAGCCTTGGGAGAGGTCTGCCCATTGCGCAACCTTCATTCTGCAGGCGTGTGCAGAGCTCCTCTCAGCTTGGCTCGCTTTCTAAGGCTGGACCAAGCACAAAAGGAAACCTGTGGACACTGGAAGGCTGGATTCCAGGGAGCTTCATCACAACCCTGATCTGATATTCAGGAGAAAAGGAATTGGAAATACCTGATCGTTGCTGTTGTTGTTGTTGTTGCAAAAATGGAATAAAACCAAACCGTGAACAATGAAAGTTGAACAAAGCCAAAGCATAAATAAGAGAAGAAAATATACATAGATTTGAAAATGTCAATGTCAATATATGCATTTGAGGTGCGAGTGTGAAATATGGCTTTTGAAGAATAATGCATAAACTTCCGCAAAGTCAAATGTCCACCTATCCATATAGGTATCCACTCACACATTGTATCTATATATCACAACCCATATGTTGAAAGCATTGTTAGGTCTGCAGTCCACTGCATTAGAGGAGGAGAACAACATCCCTTCCAGTGTTCTCACGTCAGTCTTTAAGGATGATCCAACGTCTTCTACCCTCACTGCATCCAATAGAGGGTGTGAGGTGCTGTAGTGGCAATTGCTGCCTTTCTGCACCTCATGCCCTGCAGTTCAACCAGAAGATGATTTTCAGCTGTCTAGATGACATGCTGTAGATGGCGAGGTACGAGGAGTTGCTGGGGCAACATTTAGAAACAGTAAAAGCCTCCCATTCCAGCCTCCTTCCCTCCCCAGCCCTACCCTCAGCTTGGTCTTTGGCTCTCTCCAAGGCTGATTTCCAACATTGAGAGGCAGCTGGTGTGGTTCTAATGCCAGCTGAAGGGGCTTCAATGGAATGGTTGTTTCCCATTCAGTTTCCAATGATCTAAAGAGAATCCTGAAAGTCAAAGGCAAGGTGGAAGTTGCATCCCTTTCAAGGATATTCATGGTGGAGAAGGACCTCGCTTCCACAAAAAAAGTAAATTTACAAAGCAGAGCATTGAATTTTTGAAAATATTTGCCAGAAATAGAGGAATCCTATATATCACATAAAGAATCCAAGGTATAGTATTCATCTTTGATGTATTTACCTTACCTACAAAGTCAACTTTAAAGGTGCTCATCTATCTAAATGCAAAGGAATCTCAGTCTTCAACTTTAGTCTGATCATTTGAGATATGCTTCTATGAATAAATATTGTCAAATGGGTAATAAGAACAGGGCACCATCAAAAGTGCCAATCAACAAACCTGTTATGAGACATAGTATGTCAGTAGCATCAGCTCAGACTTTGACCAGCCCTCTGAATAGCCATATAAATTATCCAAGATTCAGAACATCTACCTCAAACCTGGAACTGATGACTGGAATTTTGAAGATAATCAACATGAAGAATATGTTTAAATTCTATAGTGTTGACGATTTTAAATCCACATCTATCCTTGCAGTATATAACAGATCAAATTGGGGGAAAATGGATATTTTTCTACCTATAAAATCAACAAGAAGAAAACAAAAATCATTTAAAAAATTCAACAAAACAAGAAAAGGAAGATATTTTTAAAGTTTCAGGATGTGAAATAACCCCTAATCTTGTTAAATATTTGGGAATAAATGTGACTGGACAAAATAATACATTATTTCAAGTTAATTATAAAATAATGTGGGTGAAGATTCAAAGATGGTCCAAAACAAAAATATCTTTGCAGGGAAGAATTTTTATTATAAAAATGAATGTCCTACCTAAACTGAATGTTTTATTTAAGACGATAGCAATTTTCATACAAGGAAAAGCCCTACAAGACAATTAAACACCTTTTTTTGGAATGGGAAAAAACCAAGGTTTAGATTTAAAGTTTTACAAGATGAAAAAGAAAGTCTAGCAGTACCTAAAGTCAAATTATATTACTATGCAGCCAGCCCGGTTTGAATTACAGACTGGATCAAAAATCATCATGAAAGCCTAATAAAATTGGAAACAACAGGTTTAGAAGAATAATTATTTGTGGAATGAAGAATCCATCAAAAAGATTTAACACATGATTAAAAACCATGTAATCAGTGACGGTTTCATATGAATTTGGCATTCTTTAAGAAGAATCAGTCTTCCAGTTTCTCCTCTGATGTCATATTGTGATAAGGAATCACAATAAGGAAAAGCAATGATTTTATAACATATGGAGATATGTTTAACCAACAAGGGGGAATTAACCCTTGGCAAAAAGTAACGGATAAAGGAAACAGGCTAGAATGGTTTCTCTATTTTCAGTTGGTTTCAAGATTAAAAAGGGAAATTCAAGCAGGAAGAGGCATCCTAAGAGACTCAACACAATGTGAAAAGTTGATCTTGTTAAAAAAAAAGATCACTTATGAAGATGGATTTACAAGCGATCACTGTAATTTGATACTGAAACTGAAGACGTTAAAACCCGTATGATGAGATGGATACAGAACTTTGAGGAAGAAGTATCTTTCTATCAATGGGAAACCATATAAAAAATAAAAGATACAAAATTTACAGCTACTCAAGCATTAAGAGAAAATTGGTACAAGATGTTTCTCGGTTGATGTTTCTTTCTTCTAAAATGTATCAAGAAAATAGGTAAGAATTAGAATGGAAAGTGCTGGAAATGCAAAGAAGTAGATGGGAATTTTTACTAGATCTGGTGGACGTGCAGTGAGGTCAAAAAAGTGGGAAAGACATGCTGAAATACAGAGAATTCTGAAAATTAATTTCCTTTGAATGCTAAGAATATGTTATTGAATATCGTGCCAGAAATCCTTCCAATAAACGTGGAAGAATTATTTAAATATTTGATAGCTAGAGGTATAATTGCAACAAAATGGAAAGCAGAAGGCGGTCAGACTAGCAAAGATTGGAAAAATAAATTAACAGAATATGCAATAATTGCAAAATTAACCAGCTATATAAATAGAAGACCAGTTAAAGAATTTAACGATAAATGGAAAGCTTACTATACACATTTTAATAAAGAGAAAAAATAGACTTTATATAATGATGTCCTAGTTGATTTACTAATCAACTATATATAGAAGTCCTGTTAAAGAATTTTATGTTAAAACGGAAAGCCTACTACATGAATTTTATCATGCAGAATTTGCAGAAAGCCTACTATATGTACTACATGTGTATATAGCAACTGAGACAAAAACAAAAACTATAGATATTATTAGTGGATCATAATTACCATAGAAATGCTTTGTCACCACTTAGAATAAATCTAAACAGAACATAAAGTATGTTATTATTAAGCATTATGTATACAATGATAAGATTAATACAATTTATTTGTGACTCTAACTTTTTATCTAGGGAAAAAAGGAAAGATCCTTTATTAATTGCTGGTGCATTTGTGAATATGTTATAAAGTCAATCGCTATTTACTTAATATCCATGTTAAAAGTTTTTTTTTTTCTTTTGTAATAAGCAAGTATTGTTACAAAACTGTATTTTACTGTGACTTCTTGCACTTAGTGCTATATGTAATTTTTGTGTAAAGTCCCTTGGTACCTTTTTCTTTCTCATTCAAGATACTTGCTCTTGTTTTTTCCTTCTTTTATTTACAAAAATAACATTATAAAAAGGAATGGTTTTAAATTCTACCCAGTAATGTCCAAAGCCTTGAATACTATTTTGTCTAATATATCTTCCAAGGGATACTAACATAAATAATACATCGAAGGAGAAAATGGTCATCCCTGTCTGGTACTTTTCCCAACTGAAAAGAAAGCTGAGGCAAGACCATTGGTCATAAGTCTAGCTCTTGGGTTCAAAATTCTACAAGAAAATTGAAATTACTCAATGTAGAAAAATAAATGTCCAACGAATTTTGCAAAAGGCCGGTTCAGCATTCACAGAAACAGTGGCAGCATGGTCCATCAGTATTCAAAGCGATCAGAACAACTAATATAAGACAATCCATGTGTGCTTATTTTAATTAATCCCACACAATCTGTTTGCACCAGTGTTATAACTTCTTGTCAATAATTGGCACAATAAATGTGATCCTTACCAGACTTAGGAACCACTCTAATCTAAGTGTCATTTAACAAAGAAGAAAGAGAGCTCAGTTCAAAGAAAACAATACAGTTATAAAGATGGCGAAACATTGGAACTAAGAAGTAGGAAGCTATTTTATAGCACTGCACTAGAATCCAGTCCAGGCCAAGTGATCTCCCCCATCTCCATTATTTTAACTGCTTTCATACTTTTCTTCATATGTAAAGCGGCAGAAAGGTACTGCTGTTTGAGGAATCTTAACACAGAAGATGAACATCACTACTCATATTACACAAGTCAGAATGAAACTTTAAATGGTGTGTTTATGCCCATGGGATAGTAATAACATGATGAAGGTTTTGCTGCTTGCAATGATATACCAGAATCGTATCGGGTCATTTGCCAGTTTCCCATTTTGCCTGTCCTTCTCCTGTGAACAAAGCCCATTTCCACTTCGCCCTGCCATAGCAGCCTGGGTTGGGGACTGGAAATTTGTAAGTGGGTGGGGGCAGGAAATCAAGCTCACACCACAGCACATGCCTCAGTGTTCCAATGACCCAGAGGGTAGAGCTTGAGGGCACAAAAGCCAACTTCCCCCTTCTCAGCCTCTCTCTTTTCAGCTCCTGTCCGCCTTTCCTACTACCTGAGTGGCATTAGCGAGCCACTCCCTAAAGAGGAGAGAAGGATTTTTGTTTACCTGCCACAGACTGGTTTAGTGACATGCTTTTTGCCCACTCCACAGTGGGTGCAAATTTTTAGTATAGGAGCCAGTCAACCAGGTGGATCGATATTGGCAAGGATGTGTGGGAACTACCAGGGAATGGGTTGTGGAGGGCCTGCTCAGGCACCTTTATGATGACGTGTGAGCCCAGAGGCCTAGTGCTTGGGGACAGCATGACCTGTGATTCAGCATTCAGGTTTATTTTTTATAAAATTTGTATGCAGTCCAATTGCTAACGTCTCTGGATGGCTAACAGCATATATAAATTGATGACCCACTCTGGCTGCAAGTTAATAAAATACATTAATAAAATTCAATATTAAAACATAGTAAAATATTGATTAAATAAAAAGGTCTTAACCTGGTGCCGAAAAGCATATAATGATGGCGCCAGGCGGACCTCTCTGGGGAGCGCATTCCATAGTCGGGGTGCCACCACAGAGAAGGCCCTCCTCTGGGTACTCTGTCTCCTAACATCTTTCACAGAGGGTTCCTGCAGAAGGACTTCTGCTGCCTATCTCAGGGGGCGGGAGGGCAAATAGGGAAAATGGTTACCTTTGGGACCACCCTCTCTCACCCGCTTGGAGCTTTGAGACACCAGGCAGGGATTGACATGTGTGTGGGGGCTCTTCCTTACACTCAGGTGTCACCTAGGAAAAGGGAGCAGGAATCTAGACTCCAAAGTGCAGGTCTTCATAACCTTCATATCCTCCCTTTCACCCCACAATATTATTTAATCCATTTAATGTCCTGCGACTTCCAATAAGGTTGCACAGTTGGGCTTGTTGCAAATTGGGTTATAATAGATTTCATCCTCTTATTTGAAGACATTTGCCCCCCCCCTTTTTGTTTTGCAAACTTAAAGGAAAAGAAAAAGAGAAGAGCAAGAGAGAGAAACCAAAACGAGCAGATCCAGTTATGTAGACTTAGCACTTTGAGTTCTTTGCTCTTAAAAGCCTGGTTTTGAATCATGCTTACAGTGCTCAATTAGGGGTGCTACATCTCCTTGTTTTTTTCTGACTGTCTTCCCCTCTTTAACAACTGGCAGGCTGGTACATCACAGTCCACTCTGTGCCAGCCATAACTGTACCTATTGCATTGCAGTGGTGTAGATGACTGAATTTGCAGAAAGTGATTCCTAATCAGGAAAGAAAAAAACGGCAATGTTAAAATCAAAATGCATGAGGAAGCAGAACTACTAAGCCACCCATCACTAGACTGAGCAAGCTTAAGAGCCATCTCCTTCTTCTGGGAACTGAGCTTCCAGCAAGGTCTGGAGCTGGAGCCCCTTTTGTATTATCCTGCTGTAATCAGGCAACTGGATAAATGCATCAGTCCAGCCCCCTCCTGAAGCTGTTCTTTCATCCTCTCAAGGGGGAGACCCTCAGAGGCCCACTCCTCCCAGCTCTAATAGAACCCGTTCCATAGCTGCTTCCTGAAGGCCTCACTGGCTGCATCTACCTTTGTTCTCTCTACTCTGGAAGTAGCAGCCTCACAAAGAGTCATAGGGAGATGTTCATATTGCTCTACATGACTCTGGGGCACCCACAACTGGAGTACTGTGTCCAGTTCTGGACTCCACATTGTAGGCGAGACATAGCTAGGTTAGAATAGGATCAGTGCAGGGTTGCAAGAATGGTAGCTGGGTTGGGAGGGATGACGTATGAGGAGAGATGGAGGGAAGTGGGTTTTTTCAGCCTGGAGAACTGGAGACTGCGAGGGGATCTTTTAGCAATTTCTAGGTGTGTAAGGGGATGTCATGTGGAGAAGGGCCGTGCCCTGTTCTTCCTTGCAGTGGAGGGCAGGACGCATTCCAGTGGGGCAAAGCTCAAGGAACTGGGCTTCAGGTTGGATGCCAGAAAGTAGTTTCTGATGGTTAGGACTCCTAGGATATGGAATGTGCTTCCACGGGAGGTGGTTGAGGCTCCATCAGTGAGGGTGGTCAAGGAAAGATTGGACAACCACATGCTGGGGATTACATGAGTGGAGCTGGCTGGAGTCAGAAATCAGACTAGATGGCCCTTCTGACTCACTTTGTTTCTGTTTCTATCAGCAATAACCAACATATGCCAAGCCACAGAAGTCAGTCTAGATGTAGCCATATTGTGAACGAACTATATGGTCTGAACAGTACAGTCTGAAGGCACAGAAGGCATTCACCATGTTCATGCTAAGCAGGTCTGGGGCTGGCCAGAGCTTGGAGGGGAGGCCACTGGGAACTGCATGAAGCCATTTTCAGTTCCATAATGGGAGAAAGATGGAGCATAAATGTAGTAAACAAGCAAGGAAGCAAACAAAAAATAGCTTTACTTAAGGAATTGCATGCAGACATTGTGAAATCCATTCTGACTGCTTTAGAGCTTGAAGGGTGCCTTTCAACCCATGGCTCTCTCATCAATGCAATCCACTTTGTACAAATGCATCATATACACTTGCACACATTTCAAATTGCATGAATTTGCACTCCCTAAAATGTATAAAAATGTATATTTCCATGCTCTGGCCTGTGGGAGAAATGCACATTTTTATGCATTTTTCTATTTATCTAGATTTGTATAAAATGCAAAGATTAAAAGGGGTGTTTCTGAAATTCCATGGAACCCATGTGACTCAGGAAAGGCCAGTCACTGCAAAATCGATGGGTCAGTTCTTTAGACATTCAAACTCATTTCAGTCCATGCATGGATTTCTTCAACATCCCTAATTTCAGTATTAGGACAGTGGTGGAAAAATAATATCGGGTTGCTTCAATACAATAGAGCAAGTTCAGATTATTTCAAGAATGCAGTGTTACCATTTCCCCCCTCACATTTATGAGAATTATTGTATTAAGAAAGGTAGCATGAATTTTATGAGAGCAGAAGTTTTGTGGTGGAAAAACTCATTGTATCTCAATGTGAAAGTATATGTGTGTGTAAACATGCAATTTTCAGCATAATAACTTTGCAAAAGGAGCCTGGCCACTTCCTAATAACTTAATATCAGCAGCTGAAATTCTGAAGGCAGCAAAACATATCTAGTTATGAAATGGTATTTTCCCAGTTGTCCATCATTTTGAAGTGCTACTATTGTAACGCCATAAATAAATTATGCTTGTCTTTAGTGGAACTCTAACTCCATGATCTGGATCGTATTTTTAAGGCACCCTCTCATGTAGCTCCCTGAAACCCTCCAAACCTGAAGGCTTCTGGACATCCAACTGAGCAGGGGAGAAACACAGAGTGTCTTTGTGCTTCTCCCACTCTGCAAAGACATGGAGAGCTGATTCCCGCTGTGTGTCTGTGTTGTTGGCCTGCTTGCAAGGAGGAAAGGCACAGGTCCCACTGCATTTGCTTGTGTCCTGGTGCAGCCTCACTCCTCTGAATATCTCCTCCAGAGCTGTCTTCCCAGCCACACTTGCAGCTTCAGAGCTGCAGCTGTGTTCACCTCAGGGCAGGGGGACAGTGCTCCATCTTAGGAGAAATGATGCCAAGAGCCACCCGGAATCCGGCTCTCCCATGCACTCTGGGCTTCTTCCCCATGCTCAGCCCTGGCCTAGGAAGTGAGCCGAGGTGAGATCAAGTCCGCAAATGCTCACAACCACCAGTGGGCCCCTTTGTCGTGCTGAATTCTCCCGCAATGCGTGCATTCCCCATGCACCGAGCATGACCTGAGCGCCCTGTGGGCAGTGCTAGGTGCACATGTGCAGGCCCTGATGTTGCCCACAGTGTATGTGACCTCAAAATGCATTTCCAAGGGCTGAGCTGGGCAGGGGACCTATCTGGTGGCTACCTAGATAGCATCCAGCAGCCCTAGGATTGTGTTCCTAATACGTGCTTCTGTGTACAAACAACCAAAATCTTTCCATCAGCTGCTTGATTTTGCCATACAGCACACTGCATATGTTAAAAGATGTGATCTGTAACATATAAAAGAAATGGAAGCACGTTTTCTGTTGGATGAGGATCTAAATTTAAAGTGACAGTTCAAAACAAATGACTACCAAGGAAAACAGTTAATTAAGACAGGGGTTGACTTACCCAAAGCTTCCTAAATACTAATTCCAAGGGAATTAATCCAAAAAGCATTTTACACTGTGACTGGACAGCACTCTGGATTCTACAATTGTTCAGGGGACCTACAGCCCCTGGGAAGCTGCAGCCCTGATGCTCAGGGATGACATCACAGGTTGGCCCATCCATTGGCGGGGGAGCAGTTGCAGAGGGCTTGTGCCCCCCTTCCCTGCTCCAAAGAATAGTTGGCTCCAACTCAGAGCTGTCCTGCTGGTACTGCAGAAGTCATGGGGAAAGAACACTCTGGGCCCATCTGCTGGTCCAAGGAAGAATCAGATCAGAACAGCACCAAAGGAAGATCGGCTTATTCCAAAATGCAATTAAACAGATCACCATGTGCACAAAATTATCCCTCTTGTCCTCTCAGCTCCATTTCCCTTGTATGTATCTTGCCATTTTTGCCGGTAAGCCTGGTGCCAGGATGAGCTGTTTTGGGAGGCAATAATTACTCGAAAAGCAGGACACGAAGCAACACATTAGAAATACAATTAATAATAATGGTTTTGGGTGGAAAATCCACCAGATTCTGCAGTTTTTGGCTTCCTGCACTCTGGTCTGCTTTGTGGTGGCCCAGAATCCAAGTTCCTGACAAGCACACCCAAGTTTTTCAGGGCTCTCTCTGGGCACTGAGCCCACATGCTGCCAGGAATGGCAGCCAGGGTGCCCTCCTGCTGCACCCCCTTTCCCCACGTACTGCCACCATCGCCACGGGCAGCAAGTGGGCAGGGAGACTGGCCACTGGGAATGGCAGCTGGGGAAGTTTCCTGGTTGTGCAAGCAGGGGCCAGTGAACACTGCCAAGCTTCTTCCAAGCGCGGCGCACTTCTGTGAAGAGGGACAAGCACCGGAAGAAGTTCTATGGGCAGCAATGAAACAGGTTCTGGAGGCGGAGGCGGAGGCAGAGGCAGAGGCAGGGAGGAGGAGGAGGAGATTCAAAGCGTTGCATCACCCATGCATGGCTGCCCATTCATATCCAAATGTGGGGACACAAGCTTCTCCTCATGTGAAGTATGGAGCAGACTAGCAATCCACCATGAAGAATGTGGGGTTCACCGCAGAGCCACAAACAATGCATTCCTAGGAACCACTGGGACAAAGTCTGAGATGTCCGAAGAGCCCCCCATGTCAGGCAGGAGATTCATATGGCATCGCTGAACAGCTGCACACCCAGATATGACTGCCACATAAAATAGCAGGGCTGCTGTGTGGGACAGCCGTGATGGTGACGGTACATTTGCTGCTAGCACTGGAAAGGGCAGAGAACATGCACGGGAGGCTGCTGCCACTGCTGGGCTAGTGAAGCCTTTTCTCTTACGTTCTTAGCAATGCACGAAGCCATTCACCACCATCCTATCAACCACGTTCTAGCTTTGCTCAGCGTTGTTGCAGGTGTTGCAGGATTCGACTGTCACAAGCAGAACTCCATTGAGAGTCTACTTCAGGGGCTCGACAAGCATAGTGAATGGATCCCTGAAGCAGAGCAGGCTAAGAAGTGAAGAGTCAGCTGGTTGCCCGCTTCCTGGTCCCTTTGGTGGGCCATGTTATGAGATGTTTAGGAGGTGCAGGTCCTTCCTGTATAAAAAAGGGCTGTTGAAAAGGCTGGAAATGTGTTTGCTGTGTTTTAATCTTCTTGTATCACCACCACCACCACCTTGATCAATTTAGAGTTGTAAATGGCTTCCTTGGTAGAAAAGTGGGATACAAATCAAACAAATAAATACATTAAGCAGCCTCTCCTTCTCTGTTGTGAATTCAACTTGCCTCTCCCTTCGCAACTGTAATAATAAGTTAAGCTGATTTACTTCCAGTAAGTCCTACGGATTGCAGTGGGGTTGCTCTAAGCAAGACCCAAACCCTGTTCAGGCATGGCTTGAAACTGTGAGGCTCACAATGTGGCCTGGGGTGGATCCACACTGACTAGCTCCATCCCAGTGTCAAGGCACCATATAGCTCCACCCAAGGGCATCCTCCTTGCAGTGCAGAGGCCTTTGGACACACATCTTTGCGGGTAGAACCTTCCATGTAATTTAGAACTGAGTGAGCACTTTTCATTGGCTCAGTCGGGCTTTCAGGTTCAGTTGTTCACAAACCTGAGTCTAAAATATTTAATGATAGTCTCATGCATTATTGCTAGCATGCTCAAAAGACCTGCACAAAGTGTGTGTGTGTTTGCATGCATTCTGTGCGCATCATTGCTTGGACATCATGTTATTCTGATTAAACCATTTTTATTTCACACGAACACTCCTGGACATTTTGTGGCAGAATCGCAAACAAGAAAAACAAACACGTTTCTTCACATTGATTATTTCTATGGCTGCAAGAAAGCACAAGAAAGCATATGTATGTGTGTAGACAGATGTAGATGATCTACATGGATATGGGACACAAAGCATAATCAGATACGTATCTCTCATACATCCTGCAACATCACATAGTTTTCAGGCGTATTAAAATTCCAGATAATAGTAATTACAGTATTGTATCCATTTCACTTTTACTTGAAAGTAAATCAAAATTCCAAGATAGAGCAATTATTTCCCAAAGAAGGGAGGATAACATTTTAAAGCTAGTTCATTTACTTGGGATTTTTGCTTGTTTGTCCTGAGCTGCATTATCTGAGTGATGTAGCATTACAGGAGATGAAATGGAATAGTTTTGTTTCTTCTTGGGAGATTATTCCACAGCCCTGACAAGTCCTCTGTGTCTCTGTCACTTCCTTTCCCTTTCTAAACCCTTGGATGGAATGCCTCATTATCGTCCCACTTAAAGTTTAGTGCCAGTTGTCAGAGGGGAAAGCTCATTGTCATTGCTGGTTATTTATGGCACCCGGGCCTGTTAGTTATTCCTTCACCTGATACAGAAGGGCTGATCTGTTTCTCCTATGATCACTCATGACAGATTTGCAGTTACACCGAAAATGATTTACCCTACATGCAATTGTGAGGATATGACACTTCCAATTTTTTCTCTCCCTTTGTCATCCATCACCATTTTTAAGACAATTTGCCAATGCAAGGAACATTCTTGAAGGTAATAATTGCCAGCTCTGAGTAACGTAACACCAAAACAAAATACAGAGTTCATTATAGCAAGAGGGGAAGCAAGAAAATTATGTGTAATAGGTCTCATTTGTTATTTCATATGCTTTATTTTTACCAAAAAACGTCATCTTGTTCTACTTTGCTTCATGGTACCATCTGTCACACATCAGAGAAGTGCAAAACCATTATAACAAAATCATCCTAGATGGAAGTGATCTAAACCTTTGAAGTTCTATGATCTGAACCTTGATTATTACAGTCATTCCTACAGCTATAGGGCTGCTGATGTTCTTTCAGACTGGGTCAGGCTTCCCACATCCTCAACTCTGTTTCACTTTCCGACAGTCCTAAGGCTCTTTCATCAGCTTTGTCTTACCATACTTCCTCTCTCTGTGGAGGAGGCTGTCTTCTTCTTTGGAGTGGGTGAGATTCTCATTCAGTTCAGTTTTTCATTTGAAAAAGTTACCTAAATCCACAATGAGACAGAAAGAGGTACTTGAGATACTTTAAATATTATGTGGAAGAAAGCAGAACTGGCAGATGCATTCGTTTATCAAAGGTGAGGGTTCTGAGGGCTTTGTAGCCTTTATACTCATTCAGCCATATTTGTGTTCTCTCTCTCTCTCTCTTCGCCCCTCTCTCCCCCCCCCACCCCCTTTCTCCCTCTCTCCCATCCCACCCACTGCAGGTTTTTAGTTTTTTGCTTTTAACAGCAATCTGGCAGGCATAGACAACTGGCTGAATTTATCCAGTGCAGATGGATGAGAATTTTACTCAGTTCATGCTTTGAAAAGAACTTACCAAAACTCTTCCTAAGCAGGATGGAAAAGATTTTTAAAAAATCAAATGTGGTGAAAAGTGTAAGCTACAGATTCATCCATCCCTACTTCTTAGTAGTTAGTATGGATTCCTGCTCTGGAATACTATCAGGGCACCCTTCCAAACCTGGTGCTCTCCATTGTCCTGGTGTGTCTGACCACTGACTATGTTAGTTGGGGATGATGGGAGTTGAAGTTCAGCTGAAGGCACTGGGTTATGGTAGGCTATGAAAAATTGCTGTGTTTTTAGGGAAAGGAGTCTTTCTTCGCCCAGTTTTTACTAACATTATAGCGCTTGCCATTGGGCATTTTACTTGGGCAAGCAAAGAATATTTGCCTGGGATAAAACACCAAGCCATGAATCTTTTCTTCCCAGGTGAGGTGACATCGGCTTCAGTGTCTTGCCTTGTATGCAGATAGAAGCATTGTAAAGTGAAATAAATCATTAGTCCACAATGTTTTTATCAGCCAGTAGAAGATTTTAATGGAAGAGTTACTTGTCAAGCTGATATGGAATCAGACCCTGAGGATTTAGAGACTCACAGAAATGGAAATAAGGGAAAGCAAGTAGATAAGATTGCTTGTCATCTGTCAAAACTTGTAGACTAAAAATTAGAAGGGAAATAAAATGAAATGAGATTTTCTTTTTCAGCCAGTGGGACTAAAATGAACTAGAAGAGCAATGCTGATGTGTATGGACAAGTTGAATGCAAGTTAAAGATTTCCTGGAGTCCTTAAAAAAAAAAGCGAAATCCCTAGAGCTTAGCTCAACCTGGGTGGGAAGTATTCAGACTTTCATTCAGGATATGATTGAAAGCACTGAATGCTGATTGAAGATATTTAGATGCATAGAGCTTTGCAAAAGACTGAGTGAATTAAGAACTCTTATCCAACATTCCAGTCCTCCTAAACTTTAGAAATCAGTTCATTCAAATCTAAGCAGTCCAATCTGTAGTTCTTTTACCAGCGCAAATAGAATTGCACCAGCCTAAGTCCTACCTAGAAAGTCATTGGCTTAGAGCAGCCAATTATGCATTGCCAAAAAAGTAAAAAAATAAAAAAGAAGAGGATACCAGGTTGCAATACATTTGCCTACTCAAGTATATACACAGGTGCAAATTTAGAAATAAGAACTATACTCTAAATAGAAATGCAATGCGCCTCATGATAGCAGAGAAGACTGATGAGGTGACCTGGGTACCTGCCCAAGTTTAACACCCTTACCCTTTCTCCTTCCGGATTTCTTTAAAAGGTTCAGAGCAGAAATGGAATAGCCAGCCCATGAGAGAAAAGACACTTTGAAACAGGGGAACTGTCCTCTGCTGTTCTCCAAAATAGAGGAACATCCTTGATAAAGTGGGACACTTGGTCACCCTCCATTTGCTGCTCTTGGTACTCTAGTTCATTCCACATGATAAGGTAATAGATTGGTCAGGGCATGTGTTTTGCTCATGGAAATTCCTAGGTTCAGTGACCAGTAACTACAGTTCAAATGAGCTCCTCTACCCAGATGCTTGAGAGATGGCATCTCCCCTTGTTCCTGCATGCAGTGATATTACCTGCATCTCTTGGGCTCATTTGTGAGCAGGAGAGGACTGCTAGGCACATGCACCCTTTGTTAAATCCATTCTGAGTCATTTCACTTCGGGGTCTTTTAGTGCATTGTCTGATGGATTGGATTTTACTTCCCAAGTTTGTGTTCCCAAGTTTGTGTTCTGTGTGCATGCACAATTTGCACTTCTGAAAATGAACATTTCCTTTCAAAGTAGGTAGTTTCATTACTTCGGCTATAGCAGAAAGTTGCATTTTTGACCAAAAGAAGTGCATGTCTGTTTTCTGTATTTTATTATGACTAATTGTGCAAAAATTATGGAAAGTAAAAACATTAAAATTTAAAAATTCACAAATCTATGTAATCTACACAATTTAAGAAAAGCCAGTCTGCTGGTGAATCCATTGGTCACATTTATCGACTTACTTGAATCTTGTGCGTTTCCCCTTTGTGTGCAAACAGTTGCACAATGCTCTGCACAACAGTTATGTGCCACAGGTTGCTTGCAGTGGCTTGCATGACATGTTGCACACAAGTTATGTATACTGGTTGCATAAAAGGTTTCACTTGCACAGCTGTTTGTGCAACCATGTTTGTGCAAACATAGCACCAGTGGAGTTTTTTTTAAGCTTGGTTTCTGCTCGTGCTAAATGAGTCACACAGTTGAGGATTGCCCATAGTAGGGATCTGGACTGAGGTGTGAGCATTCGGGTTTCTTTGGATCAAAACTGTCATCTCGGTAACAGTCCGATTAATAACTACAATTTGTGATCAGTGAAAATAAGATAAAACATCAGCTTTGTGCTTCTTTCTTTTAAAGGATGAATACACAGCTGAAAAGTAATGTATGACATGCACAATGAATCTGCTTTCCATCTTTGAAGTGCCTGTATATCTTTACAATCTCCCCTCTCCCAATTTTCTTAGACATTCTGTGTGGATTTGTAACCTTTTTGTTCATCTGTAGACAGTCCCTCGCCGGTACTATCATTGTTCAGCCAGATCAGATATATGCATTCTCTGTTCTGGCTGACATATTCATCTGCCGTTTCTGCTTCTCCTTGAGCAGTTAGTTTGAATGAGCACCCTGGCCTGCGAATGCCTGGGTTATCCCTTTCCACAGCCTGCGCAAAGCCATTCTTTTCCTGTGCAGAAGGCAGCATGCTTTTCTTTGCAGGAATGTGAGAACCTGTCTGGCCCAGTCTCACTGGGGTTCTCCTTTCTCCACCACCAAGCTCGTTTTCACTCAGAACCATACTGGATTGCAAGCCTTTATTTTCCCACTTTCATCTTCAAAAATGTCTATGCATTTTTCTGTACATTTTTCAATGTATAAATATTTCTGTAGGTGTGTTACTGTTGACTCAGACGTGTTTTCCACGTGTTTGAATTCTTGGCATGCAGTTTTTTCTAATGGACATGAATGGGTTTCTGCTTGTATATTCTTGTTGGGTTTCTATTTGGCTCTTGGTGGTACAAATGGCTAATTGCACAAAATAAAATAATAAAATAAAATAAAATAAAATGTTCTCAAGGGACCAGGCTGAAAACTCCCAAATCCTGGAGGCAGAATGTCTCCAGGTGCAGCCCATCCTTCAAAAGCAATCAAGAAGATAGAAAACAGCTTCTTCTGAATTGCTGCCTCCTGCAGAACTCTTGAAAGTACAAGTGGCTTCTGGAGAATCTGATCCCTCTGACTGGGCCCCCAGTCCTACTGGAAGAGCATAGAGGAGACTTTGGGGATGGGCAAATTCATAAAAGTAGATTGGATTTGAAAGGAATGTGCATGCTGGACTTTTCTAAGTTTTGAGGTATAGAATCTGGCATTGTGTTTTTCTCTCCACTACCGATAGGCCTCCATTGCAAATGTTGGTAAGACATTTTTTTTAAATGAAAATCTACTGCATCTGCAACAGCAAGAGTCCATGGGCACAGCTCTTTCTGGTGTGGAAAGAGACATGATGTCCCTGACTCTGATAGTACAAGAAAAAAGAGCCCACTGCAATTAAGCCCAAACTAGGTAGAATGCACAGAGATTTGAGCCTTGGTGCTTTGAAGCAGAGGGTTCTGAACATGGCACGTGATTGGTGAGCTGGAATGGATTCCTTCTACATCCCAATTCATCCCTCATCTGAACATTCTGCTTCAGGAGGTGGGCTGTGTCTGCAGAGAGGAAGTGTACTCTGGACAGGGGGCAAAGGGTATCTCTGGGAGTTCATTCCGCTTTCATATGATGTGAAGATGCCCCAACCCATCAGCCAGAGAAGGTGAATGGGAATTGCTGTCCCCGCACTTACAGTCAGAACATTCTCTTCTGTCTGTGTATCATTCATTCATTCAGTTTATATGCCATCCTATTAGCCACAGTTTCTCTAGGCAACTCATAACACAATAAAATCCATAAAGTACAACAACAACCACAAAAATACAATACAATATACAACACAATAATACAAACAACAATTCACAATGAAACCAATAAACAATGAAAATTCATAAATAAAAACTACTAAAATCAAGACCAAAAAAGATGATAAAAATAAATAAGATAAATGTCATACATGGGGATGCAAAAAATAAAATGGCAGAAACCAATTAAAACATGATTGATATTAATATCTGGTGTGAAGGCCCTGGGATAGTTTCCGGCTGACAAGACTGGTGCTCCTGTCGAGGCTCTGGTCGAACTATGGAATGGGGAGATGACTAGGGCTGTTGACATGATAGCTCCTAAGCGTCCTCTTCCACCAGGCAGAACCCACTCTTCCCCTTGGTAGACATCTGAATTGCGGGAGATGAAGCAGGCTGGGAGACAGCTAGAGCGTAAGTGGAGGAGATCATGGGATGAATCTGACCGAACACACTTAAGAGCCCATTATCAGGCCTACACTGTGGTGGTGAGGGCGGAGAAAAAGAAATTCTTCTCCGTTTCCATTGCCTCCTCAAAATGCTGTCCGGCAGAGCTTTTTCGAGTGGTATAAGGACTGGTCCGCCCTGACCCTAAGAAAGATCTGGTTCCACCCTCGAAGGCCCGCTGTGACGACTTTGCCAAGCATTTCAGGGAGAAAATCACTCAGATTTGTCACGAGCTAGACTCTACTAGTGATTCAGAGGCTTCTGGGGAGATACCAATGTTGCTGTCTGGTCCAAAATTAATGGATGAATTTCAGTTATTGTGGCCTGATAATGTGGACAAGGTGCTTGGACGAGTACGTCCCACCACTTGCCTATTGGACCCTTGCCCATCTTGGTTAATAAACAACGCCAAGCACGGGATTGGGATCAGGATCTTGGAAGTGGTTAATGCTTCTCTGAGGGAGGGTCAGGTACCTGCCCCTTTAAAGGAGGAGGTAGTCCAACCGGTCCTGAAGAAAGTCACTGGATCCAGAGATGGCCACTAATTATAGACCAGTGGCCAACATCCCGTTTCTGGGCAAGGTGTTGGAGCGGGTGGTGGCAGGACAACTCCAAGCACTCTTGGATGAAACTGATTATCTGGACCCATTTCAGTCCGGCTTCAGACCTGGGTACGGTAATGAATCTGCCTTGGTCGCCCTGTACGATAACCTGTGCAGGAAGAAGGACAGGGGGAGTGCGTCCCTGTTGGTTCTTCTGGACATCTCAGCAGCTTTCAATACATCGACCATGGTATCCTTCTGGATAGGCTAGCAGGATTGAGGGTCGGAGGCACTGCTTTGCAGTGGTTCCGCTCCTATCTCAATGGCCGATTCCAGAAGGTGGTGCTGGGGGACTATGGCTCTGCGCCATGGCAGCTATGCCATGGAGTACCGCAGGGATCCATTTTGTCCCCTTTGCTGTTTAACATCTACATGAAACCGCTGGGAGAGGTCACCAGGAGGTGTGGGCTGCGGAATCATCAGTACGCTGGTGATACCCAGCTCTACCTCTCGTTTTCCACCAATCCAGGTGAGGCAGTGGCTGTGCTGAACTGGTGCCGAGGTAATGGGCTGGATGAGGGCTAATAAACTGAAGCTCAATCCAGACAAGATGGAGGTCCTGTTGGTTGGTGGATCAGGCTTCGGGGAAGGTGAATTGAACCTAGTCCTGAATGGGGTTGCACTCCCTCTTAGGGACAAGGTTCGCAGCTTGGGAGTGCTCCTCGACCCAGAGCTTTCACTGGAAGCTCAGGTGACAGCGGTGGCGAGGAGCGCTTTCCTTCAGCTTCGGCTGATCCATCAGCTGCTCCCCTACCTGGAGTATGACTGCCTGGCGACAGTGACACACACGTTGGTGACTTCCCGACTTGACTTCTGTAACGCACTCTACGTGGGGCTACCCTTGAAGACTGTCCGGATACTTCAATTGGTTCAAAATAGAGCTGTCAGGCTGCTGACGGGGACTGGGCATTATGTTTACATGACTCCAGTCCTCCGTCAGCTTCACTGGCTTCCCATTGAAGTCCAGGCCCAATTCAAGGTGTTGGTGATGACCTATAAAGCCCTTAAAGGCTTGGGTCCTGGTTACCTGAAGGAGCGCTTACGTCCATATATGCCCGCCCGCCCCTTGAGATCTGCGGGAGAGGCCCTTCTCCAGGAACCCTCCATGAAGGAAATTAGGAGGGTGAGTACTCGGAGGAGGGCTTTCTCTGTGGTGGCGCCGAATCTATGGAATGCACTCCCCAGGGAGGTCTGCCTGGCACCGTCGTTATTTGTTTTTCGGTGCCAGGCGAAGACCTTTTTATTCAAATGTTATTTTAATTGTTAATATTATTTATTCATTTTATTCTTTGGCCAGGGCGACTTAATTTATATTGTTAATTTATATTATTCTATTGAAGTTTATTTTTGCCCCAAGGCTTCAGCGAATGGGGTGGCATAGAAGTCTCCTAAATAAAGAAAATAAATAAATATCTAGCATAAAATCACAAGCCAGCAGCATTCAGTGGTATAAAATCTTAAAATCATCCTTAAAAATCAGTTACCGATTCACCAGTCAAAAGAACAATGGAACAAACACTTCCCTGGTCTTCACTTGACTGTGAAGCTCACCAAGTTGGTTTTGGGCCAGTCACTGACTCTCTGCCTAACCTACCCCACAGGGTTGTTGTGAGGAAGGGGAAGAGGAAGATTATATAAACTGCCTTGGGTTCCTTGCATGGAAAATGAATGGTTATGAACATAATAAACAAATTAGCAGAGCTACATCAATTTTATCTAATTGGGGACTGACACAGATACAGGGTTTAATTAAGAACAGAGAATAATTCATTTTCATTGAATTATTGGGAATTTATCATTCATAACATTTTCCCATTTCATTCAACCTTGGCTTCCTTCATTATGCCTGAGTGCATAGCTCGATTTGGTTTTCTTTTCTTTCTTCCTTTTGTTTCATCTTTGCAGACATGAAAAGGCAACTTTTAGGCTGTGCTGCTTAACACGCCTAGCTGGGGAGCCCTGATACTGAGCTGCAATGCAAAGGAATAACAATAATTAAGATGGTTCTGTCCTCCACTTGACTGTCTGTTTTCATCATCGTACGGTGCCCCGTAAGAGAAGCTGAACCAGCAGTCATGGGGATGGTTTTCTTTTGGAAAGCTCATTAATTAGTGCATCTGCTCCTGCTGTCTTTCACAAATTCTGTTATCAGACTTGGGCAGCAGAGGAACACTTCCAGGATGCTGCACGTCTATTGTGGTGGTGTATGTGAATGTGTACACTCCAGGGGTGCGCAAATCAGCAGCACTCAGACCCCAGTCCAAAGTTCATTTGGACTCAATTGCATATTGGAAAACAAGCATTGATTCCCCTTTTCCTTTTAGCATGAACATCCATGTGTATTCTTGTGCACATTTTCCTAAATGTTTGTATTAATTGCATGCATGGATACATTTTCTTGCCATGTTTAGAGTATAATTATGCAAACTTTGAAAAAATACACCGCTCTTCATGTGCATTTTTCACATGTATGCATGCTTTGAACAGATTCGCTTTGGTCCTGGCATCATACTGCCAGCTCAGGAATGGGTGGATCTCCACTAGAGAGTGTGTCCAAGTCTGCATGGTGTCTGGAAAGGCCAAACTGGGTAAAACTTGATTAAATAAACAAGCAGAAAGGATTGTCTCATATGTCCTGAGTAAACTGTCTCTTTCCCTGGGCTTATTGGAAACTGCGGACATGAACCAGCAAAGTCCCATTGATTGCAGGAGAAAAGTTCAGCATGTGGGCAGAGGTCTCCTTCCAAAATCAATAGAAGGTGAAAATGCATAGAATCGGCTGGACCGTGTTTCTGATTTCCATCCTTCCTTCCCCATCTTCAACCCCTCACCCTAGCAGGGCTAGGAAAGGTCATTCTGCTTTAGGTACTGGAGAACTTATCGGCAACATTCACCATTTGAATATTATTTCAGCTTCTGGATAACTTTGTCACACATGTTGGAAATAATTTAGGAGCATGCCAATAGCATTTCCCCCCTCGAGAGTAACTTGCTTGGAAACAGATTGTATTTCCTCTTAGAAAAAGAGTTCATTATTCCAATCCGTTTTGCAGAGACTACCTTTCCAGAGTGAACCTGAGCTGTTCACTTTGGGGCATCATTATAATGATTTGGCATGTCCAGGAAGATCAAAGATGTCACTTTGCTACATCGCAACACATGGATAACTGAAAGCAGACACAATGTTCACAGCTTTCACACACACACACACGCACCAGGAAAAATAAAGCCCTGTATATTGGAGAGGGTGTCATAAAAGATCAGTGTCTTTGAATAATTGAGACAACTTGTGTCATAAAACTGTCAAGATAAAGGTGCCCAAGGCGATAGCACAGGCCTATCATGGAAGGCTTAGAGGACATCGCAGCCAGGAAGGGAGGAAGGAGCTTTTTTGCCTCTCACAAACAAGAACAGAATCACACCAGCATCCCCTGAGTCTATTGAGCCATCAGCCAGGCCCGGCGCCACCTACTGCCTAACGTGGCAGCGTCCACACGAACCCAGACCATATGGACTTCTCAAGGCTGATGGACAAGTTCAGGAATTGTGTACCACTCTGGAAGACAGCAGAACAGCCCAGCTTCGTTTCTTCAAAGTGGTGGAAGGAGAAAAAGGCTAGCACATGTTTTTGAAAGTAGGATATTGTGGTGTCTAAGATGTTGGCATTTGCTCAGCAGTTTAGGCCAGTGAGTCTTTCTGCAAGTCCCAAGGCAGAAAACAGTGGGCGGGAACATCAAGTCGTGTGAATGAGAGCACCGGCTTGGTTCCAGATCACAGCTCCATCTGAAGGAGGTGAAGGTGTTGTGTTACCGGGCAGCTCAGATGACTTCAGAAATTCAGATTTCATGCTGGTCTTTCTCATGATCTTCTGAACAGACATGGGCTACTGGTAACCAAAAGGCTGGAAGAAGATGCAGTGTACAACTCAGTCCTTCAGGGTGCCAAAACACCAAATATTTAAATGTGTGTCTAGTGACTACATCTTTTCTGCCCTGTCTCATTTTGACTAGGTTCAGCTCCCCAATCTTTGAATCTTTGAATTTTTAAGATCCATATAGCAGTTCAGGGCCTACTCTAGAATATAAAGGAGAACAGAAAGACATGCTGTGAGACACATGTGTAAAGTAGCAGCTGCTCCCCTTTCAAACTGAAGGTGAGGAAATGTATGTGGATGATGTTTGTTACAACTAGCACATCAGAAATACAGCGAGTGCGAACTTCCTTCTCAACCATCCAACCATCCACAGGGAGGGCATTTTAATACAAGAAGTATCGAGACATGCAATCAGTCCCCCACATACCTTCTGAAATGGTGCAGTCTTAGGAAGACTGTAACACATACAGCCCAACAGTCACACACATAAATGTTCAGATAGGCCATTTGGAGTACAAGATTTAAGAGTTAGTGGCCATCTAGGGATGTGTCTAATGGAAGTTAACGTAAGTTCTCTTATATGAAGTTGGAGATCAAGAGGGAGGAAAAGTAGTGACTGAAATAAACTTTGAATTAGGGAAGTACATGATGCAAATTACCCATGTCAGAAAGGGTCCAGGCAGAGATGGGAATATCTTTGAAGGGAAAATCTTGGAAGCACAAACTTCTTGAGGTTCTGAAGTTTCCATCCTGAATGTCAGTTTGCCTTATGTCTATTTCCACCTGGTGGTGGTGGTGGTTGCTGTTTCTTTCTTTTTAAATGGGTATACACTAACTAAAACATAAACCTGCTTTGTTCTCCTTAAAATAAACATTTTAAAAAGTGTGCATATGATTTTTTTCCTAGTCAACACAATGCTTTGCCATTGATTGCAAACTCAGGAATTTGTGAACTTTGGCCTAGAAAATAGCTCCCATCTCCATTTGAGGCTGCATTTTTTCGATACTTAGCAAACTAGGGGAAAAGCATCCACAGGGCAATCTATTTTCAGGTCAGGACATGATTTGAGATGGGCTTTGCTGCTAGCCGGATCCTGCCCGTCAGTGCTCCCCTTTCCAAGGCTTGGGGCTGGGGAACAACAGCAAGGAACCCCAGCACCTCCAATGTGACATGGAACTCTTTTGGGAGTGTGGTGGCATAAAAATGATCTGAGGAATTCTTGAAGAAAGAACCTAGAGCTTCAAAGAAACTTCTTCTCAGCTCCGGAATTCATATAGTTGCCAGTCCTTGGGGCTTTGAGTCGTATTGAAGGAAATAAAAGGGGGAAGGAAAAAGTGGGCAGAAGAAGCTGTGTCCTTTCCCACGGTGTCCATAGTGCGAGCTCCTATCACTCCATCGAAGCCATTCTGACTTCTTGACCTGAGATGGTCAGCTGCTGAACGCTTCCTAAGAGAAAAGGGGAAACACTCTCAGGGGGTCTCTTGGCAGGCGTGTGCCTGAGAAACTCCCAGTAGCTTTCAGTCACGCTTGGGATATCCCTTGCATTCTGCACCTCCCTCAAGCCATTCCAGTTTGGCCGTACGTTGCACATCCTTTTGCCTCTTTGCTAAGTGCAAAGACCTTTGACTGCTCTTTTCTAAGGAGCTGCTGTTATTTTGGTGTCCGGACACATCGCACTGGAAGCTTAGTTGGGATTAGATTCTTTTCTAGTCTACTTTTGAGGCCTCTCTGGGCTTTTATGACATGGATAAAGCGCTATGAGAGTTAAGCAAGATCCTCTGCCCCTCTCAACATTAATCCTGGTATAACCTCAGAGAAAAGGATACTCGGGGACAGGAACTGGTCTGTGACCAGTGCTGGCTGTTTTGTTTCCTTCTGTGGGCTTCCCTGTCCTATAGACACCCATTGAGATAAATGACATCAAGGGAAAGAAAGGCCAAATGATAAACAAACACACAAATAGTAATCATTGGAGCAGTGCTCCGAGATGTTCAAAGGGCTTCACCTGCATTATCTAGTTAGACACCCTGCATTATCTCCATTTTAGCCACTCTGTTACTCCATGAGATGTAATAAAGCAAGATGAAAAGTAAAGGGCTAAATACGTTGCTAAGGGATGATTCAAATGAAGGTGAGCAGGGAGCAGGCATGGATGGCACATGCCCATAACCATCTGCTACCTGGTCACATCACAGTATGTCCTGAGGGCAGATAAGGCATCTGCCATGTTGAAGCTAAGCAGGTCTGGGGCTGGCCTGAACTTGGAGGGGAGACCACCTGGGAACTGCGTGTGGCCACCCAGAGCATCACAATGGGGGAAAGTTGAGATTAAAATATAATAAATAAAGATATCAATATATAAATATATTTACAATGGAATATAAAAATAATTACAAATGAATAATATAATACATACAATAAATATAACTGTAGAGTTCATGGAACTACTTAAAAGATCTGTATTGTTCTTCTGATATGTTGAGAGAATCTCCCCACTTTTACTGGACCTGGACAGAGTTACCTATTCAGGTTATCTTGGGGATCACATTGCATTTTATGTCCCTGTCCAGTTGGAGCCAAGAGGTGGATGCAATTCACAAGTTCTTTGACTGTTGACATGCATAGACTTAACCGGGAGGATAAAACTGAACCAGGATATTTCTAAAGGCAATACACAGCAGATCAGCAAATTTTCAAAAGGCCACTGACTAGATATGCAATTGGTTTTCTATACCAACCCAGTAGCTGAAGCTCTCTGAATAGCTCACTACATTTCCTAGAAAAACACAATTCACAACACACACACACACACACACACACACACACACAGAGAGAGAGAGAGAGAGAGAGAGAGAGAGAGAGAGAGAGAGAGGGAATGTCACTGCATAGAAGCAATTTACAATAAATTAACTCGGATAGTTTTAGTACTGTAGGACTAACACAGAAGCCCTGTGTAGAGCCCTGCCAGTGAACCTGGCACCAAAAAGATAGAGCTGGTGCTCCATCCAATGTTCCCATCCCAAACCACATAAGGCTGTATACATTAGAACCAGTACCCTGAGCCCAGCTTGGAAAGCACCAGCAGCCCATACAAGCAGGCCAGGATGGCATGCTTTGATCTTCTGGTCTCCGTTATTAGCCTACGTACCATAAATTGCACAAGCTGCAGCTTGTGAACAGTCTTCAAGGGTGGCCCCACTGGGGTAATCTAGCTCAGAGATTCCTAGAGCATTGTTCAGAAACCAGGCTATCTCTGGCATGGATGGGCCACTCACCACCATTGGTAGAAGGCACTCTGTGCCATTGAGGCTACCCAAATCCCACTCTAAATCAGGACGCTGTGCCCTTACACTGCATAAAGAAAAACCGAACCCTCACTTAACATGCTACATAATCAGCTGAATGTGTAGGCGGGCGCTTTGAATTCGCCACAAGCAGAATGCTGAATGCCAGTATAGGTGTCTTTGTTGTAGCAAACTAAACATTTGGTGCCTTGCTTTCCAAACAAGGAACCCATTCAAGGAATGGAACCTGTTCTGTCTGTTGACGTGGGAAGCATCCTCTGTCATTCTGTGCAGGTGCACAAATATTCCACATTTCTATATAAAACAAAATTATGAACACGCTTTATTATTTATGAATTATTTAGACTGCCACTGTTCGGTGAATTAGCTGCTGTCAAGATAAATGAATAGAAATGTCAGTTTGATGGGGTGGCCCCCCTTTAAATACACCAATTAAGTTAAGCTGAATATGCCTAGGGTTTCCTAATGCTTAGATCACAAAGGTTTGTTTCTCTCCTTCATTAACAACACTCTTTAATTCTTCCTCGTGCTCCTCAAAGGGGGAGAAATGCTCTGTAACCCTGCATACAATAATCACTTTTCTGTTTGCATTCGAAGTGATTGCAGGTAATTTATTCCATTTAGTTATATCCTGAAACATAAATGCTTTTTTTAAGGTCTGCTGAAAGCAATTAGAAAACTTGAAAATCTGAACTATTGAACTGCATGCATCAGTGCGGCTCGCAGTGCTAAATATGGGCAAATTGGATTAAATGTTTTCAAGCAGAAAGTTCTAATAACTTGGGCAATAGTGTTCATTAACTTCTATTTACACCGTTTTAATTTGGATACACATCGCAAGTGTGTTTTGTTCAATTTATTTGTTGTTTTTTTTGGTTTTCTTAACATTTCAAGGAGAAATCCTGTCCACCCAAATCCAATACATCATGTTATTGAATTTACTGTACCATTGCAGTAGGAAAGCTCTGCTCAGATATCCCATCTCTACTATGATGGCCTTAGGCATCATAATAAAAGATAACACTGGCATCATGGTATTAAAAGAGGGCAAAAGAGGACAGCAAGGACAAACAAGAGGAATATGGTTCCCAAAAAAGGCTGATTTACATGCATACATGCTAATTTAGAGATAATAGAATTTAAATAGGAATGCAATTTAATAGTGGGGAGGACAAGGGGCAAGTGACCATGTGTCATCTGCTATCAAATTGTCAACCAATCAAACCCAAGGACCTCCCCATATGAACATGTATGTGCTAGTTTTGAGCTGTGGTTCTCCATATGACCTGTGGAACTTAAACTAGGTCACATACCTGTCAATTAGGAAGGAGCACTGTTGCCCAGCCATCCCCCTTGGAGGACGAGGGAACGTGGAAGTGTCCCCAGGTCTCCAAAGGTCAGTGAAAAGGTGGCCATGCTTGCCCACTGGAACCACGGGTGCCTCCAGCAAGGCAAGGGAAAAGTCATGCCAGTGCGGATTGGGGCGGGCCATGGATGCACCGAAGATGGAGATGATCAGGAATTTGAAGCTGAGAATCTCTCAGAAGCAGAGACTGCTGGACAGCACAGGCCTGAGTCGCAACACTGGGAACCCATGAAAGAGGCTCCCTGCAACATCCTCTTGAAGGATGCAAACCCAGATATAAGAACCTCATGGCTGGGATCTCTGGAAAACAGACAGCCTGAACTGATGAGTGGAAGTGACTGGGGAGATGGTCTCACAAGGCTTCCAAAGCTAAAATCTGGAAATCTCTCTCTGTCGGGCTGCAATTCTGAAGACAAGGTTCTAGTGTGACCCATATGTAAATCCAGAAGGTTTACAAATGGATAAACACAAGACTACATGAAATAATCAATGACCAGGAACTGAATAGGAAGCCAGAGATATGTTGGCTTGTGATACAAGTGCTCCACATAGCTTGCAAGCACAGGCCCAATCACTTTGGAGATGTTTCCAAGGGCTGAATGAGCAGGCATTAGGACTCTAATGATTTTCATAGCTCATTGACTCCTAATCAACTCAACCCCCTATAGATCCTGGGTAAATTAGAAATCTCATTCTTTTACTGACTGCAATGTATTGGTGGTGTGCTTTCAGCGGGGTTTTTTTCTAAAGTCTGCCTTAATAGGTCAAACACCTCGACTCAAGGATCTCTGAGCAAAACTACACATTACAAATGTAATGCTTCTCATCAGTGCACAGTGCGTGCTTGTTTTTCATGCCTGGAATGGGTACTGCTATCCAATTATGTCCTCCCCCAATCCCATTTCTACACAAACAAAGAAACAACCCTGACTCCTTAGTCGTGGGCATGTGTACTTAGACCCCTCAGTGAGAATCTTTTCTAATTTCTAGGGGAAAAGATGTCATTACTGAACTCACATTAGAAAGACACTCTGGTTTCAGGAATCGCTTTTTGCCAGGTCTCGCTGTGGAAAAAATGTAGTCACTCAACAGTGAGGAAAATATTATTTATGCATGGTCAGAATAATATTTTCCTTTAATATTATTAATTGCATCTGCAACCCCACTTTTCTTATCAGCTCTCCTTGAGGTAGCAGGAATGAGGGGCTCTGGGTTCACACAACAGTGGCATGAATGGGGACAGGGAAGATGCTGGCTCCAAAATAACATGGAGTACCTTTAGTTCACCAAGACTCCTGTAGGAAAAGCAATGCAAAATGAGAGACCCTAACCAGGGCGAACTTCCTCCGGAAGTAATGAATTCACCCGTGTTAGCTTGACAAGAATTTTCCTCCAGTGTGAACTGCCCTTCCATGTTGGTGAGGTTTTGTGCATCTTGCACAAAAGCGCATCTTGGGGGATGAAGTCTGGAAACATATTGAGCATGATGCACTGTATCGCCACATTATGTAGCCCAAACTGTACAAGTGCACAACAATTGTAGCGTGGAAAGGCAGACCACACTTGTTTCAAAGCTCACCACCAGTTCCGACTGTCATGGTGAATTCATCAAATGGAGTTGAGACCACTTCAGAAAAAACCTAAAGGTATTCATCCCTCTAGCATTTGCGGACATTCCTTCATGCTTAGCTTGGTCTTAGAAGGCAAGCCAAGCAGAGAGGAAGTTCACAAACACTCACAAGATGAAGGGTGCACAACTGGTAAGCATCTTCTGTGGCAACACAGCAGCACACACAAAAGCTGCTGCACTGCCCTGAAACTGGCACATTCCTTGCAGGTGGGGCTCAATTTCTGCAGAATGCCCTGAAATGATGGGTATGTTCCCCAGGAATTCAGGCTTAGGGCCGGGACAAAGCAGACCTGAGTCCGAGGAGCCTGGTCTGGAAAATCTGTTGATGCATAGCCCCAAAACGGATTCCTCACACATCCCTAGCTGCTACAAAGGTGAGCATTACAAATGGATGAGCTTTAACCATAAGCTGGCTTGGCATGAAATTCAGTGGCATCACTAGAAGAAATCAGGAAGCAACCTACTGATATTGAAAAAAGCAAAACAGGGCTCAGGTTGTTTTAAGAAGGAACAGAAAAGGGGAGGGGTAGAGGCACAAGAAGCAACCAATTGGATCAACATGTTAATATAAGCTCCCAAATAATTATGGAGAATACTAAAATTAAATGAGCTGTCTTTTCTCACCTCCGTGGCTGTGCAGTCCAGGACTCAGAGGGAGGTGAAGGCCTCCATTGCCAGCTGTTCTTGGTAGAGCAGTTTGTTTGTTTGTTCGTTTGTTCATTCGTTCGTTCACATATTTATAGGCTGTCTATAACTGCCAAGGCCATCCTAGGAATGGAGGAATGGAAACTGTGGTGGGAAGGTACTGGTACTGGTTCTTCTGTTGATTTCCCTCTCCTCTCCTCTCCTCTCCTCTCCTCTCCTCTCCTCTCCTTGCATGCTGACTCCACCTCCGTCTTCACCATCTTCTCAGAGCCTGTCTCAACTTCAGAGGCAATGGAATGGGACTCCAGAAATTCCACCATGGGGTCTTCCCTGCCCAGGTTTGCACATTTATTCCCACTTGTCTTCCAGAAAGCTCAAAGTGGCATACCTGAGCTTCCCGGATGGTGTCCTAGCCAGGCTCTGACCCATCCCATACCTGCTTAACTTTAATCTTCAGAGCATGGTCCTGAGGCCATTCCTAGAATGACAGCAACTACCTGCTGTTATTATTGCTTCTCCTCTGTGTGTCCTGGCATCATGACCTGGCAATAACCCCGATGCCAGGGCTAATTTCAGGAGAGCTCTGGCACAAATTAAACCTTCAAATTTAAATTAAATCCAGGCTCTTATTTTTACAACTAAGAAATTCAGCCCAGCTTTTGGTCCCCCCTGTAGAAACTGCGTGAAGCTTAGTGAAGCAAGATACCTCTTGATTTGCAGGGCATGGAGATGTGGCAAGAAGGGGCATGCATTTAAGAGTGTAAGATTTAATTACAGTGTGTATGAGGTATAAAATGAGTCTCATTTTTATTTTTTATTTAAGACACACAGACACATTTCAAAAGGGCAACCATGCCTTGGCTGCGTCAGCCCTAGGAGCAAGGTTATGTTCTGATGTGCGGTCTTTCCCAGAGGCCTGCCCGACTCCATTTAAAGCGCTGAACTGTGGCAGTAACCAACCCCTTGATTGATGGAGGGGTGGATTGACTTGATTTGAATTGTACCCCTACCTTTTACCTAGGAAATGGCATTCAAGGTTATTTGCAATCACAGGAACGAAAAAGAAAAAAGAAAAAGAAGTATTAAACAAAATTTTAAAAGTCAAAAGCACAACAAAAGGAGAATCAAAAGGGCGATCGCCCCAAAGACCCCCCTACTTGCTGAAGGCTCTGCTGGAAGCAACATGAAGGAGAGAGCCAAAATTGCCTCCTCGACAGAACTCTGCAGTCTGCAAGCAAGTACTAGGAAGGCTTCTTTTGCTAATTTCTTAGCACTTCAGCCAGTTTCTTTTTCTTTTCAAGGAAAAGTGAGGGGAACTGTGTCCACCCAGCTATGCTCAACTCAAGTATGTTCATCCTTCCAAGAAACAATTGATACCCATCATCCCTAGAAACTCCCAAAGTCCAGGTGCGATTGATGGATAAGTCCACAGTCCAGCTCTTCCTTCTGATTTTTAAAACCTTTAAACTGGACTTGGACAGGACAGCCATGTGAATAGGGGATGCCTCCAAAATACAGGACAGTCCTCTGACCAGTTCAAATAAAAGGCTGTTCTTTGTAAAAGAGGATACAGTGTGAGTCTATCTCGTGATTAAACGAGGGTCAACAAGTAGTACTAATGAGGATACGGGGCCAGAGAGAACAAGCATCTGTAAGGGTGGGGTACGATGCAAGGCTGAGGTGGGGCCACTGGTGGGGACCGGGTCTGGGCAGGTCTCCAAAGATGCCAGCCATGGGTGCCGGTCCTCACACGTGGCCTACTGCACCATGATAAGAATCCCAGCACAAAGCAATGCTTGCATTGCCCTGTTTCTACCAAAAAAAAAACCCCCTTTCCCTTCTCAGCATCTCCTTTATAAAATATTACACGACTGATATTAAAAAGCAGTCCTGAAAACCAGGTTTTGACGGCCTGTGTATATTGTGCTTAAATATTGCATGATCTCATTTACCTTTCTTAGGAAGGCCTTGACATGATCATTAATCTTTGGGATATTTTGGCAACTATTCTGCCCATGTACAACACAGAGAGTAAATAAAAGTGAATTCATTGTGAGTTTTTAAGCCAGCACTTTAATGATTTTCAATGGGCTTTGTTGTGCTCTAGGAGTCCACAAACTGTATCATCTTTTCTACTCAGGTATCTATTTATGCTACCTTCCAAAGTCACCGCTGAATCAAAAGGATTAATGTTTTCGGGTTTTAATGGTCTCCGGTTTAGCTGAAGTCAATAAATCTGTCTCTAGGGCTAACAAAGTGCTTCTATGCAAAGTATTTCAGGATGAACAATGAGAAGAGGCAGTGTGTGCTTCTCTGAAACGTGGGGTACACAAGGGGATTTGGAAGCCCGATGAGTTTCTGGGGATTTCAAATAATACAGTCCGGATGTACAGAGTGGAAGCCATTTTCCAGGAAGGGAGTGTTCCGAACAGAGCCTTGTTCAGAAGGGAAAGCACACGCTCATCAGCTGAGCATTCACAGTGGTAATCAGTGCAGAGACTCGGCAAGATAAAGCCATACTACAATGAAGTCTGACTGCATAAACATTTTTAAACCTGCAATGTTTTGTGAAGAGATTAAAGCTACAACCAAAGAGCTGTGTGGGGCTGGGGCACCCAGATCCAAGTTCACAAAGGAAGGATATGTGTTTTGGCAGAACTGAACTGAAATGGGTGGGATGAGTGTGTGAGAGAGCGTGTGTATGTTTGTATGCAAAACTGTTGAGTGGAAAGATGAAGTAGGGCTGGCCAACGCAACTGGGCTCACACTTCCTGCCCTGTGTAGCCACAACTGCTGGTTATGAATTGTCTCTTCAACACAGGTGCCCAGACCCAACGAGGAAGAATGAGGTGCATTGTACACTTTCTTCTCCATAGGTTGATTACAAGAGGGGAGAAAAGAAGGTTGCTTCCCATGGTCTTCCTGGCAGCCCTGCTCCCAAATTCCTACGAAGCTCCACCAGTGCCACCAAGAGGAGCCCTCCTCACGCCATGCCTAGTGAGGCTTCCATGCTGCCAAGGGTAACACAAAAACAGGCATGCCCTTCACCCTGCAGGAGCTGGTATTGGTGCTTCCTTGCCACCAGTTGCAACACAGAAGCACCGACGCACATCAGGCTGATGTGAGGAACCAGTGAGGAACATCAGGTTGCTGCTTGCCTTTATTCACTCATGCCACAAAACCAGTGGTGCTGGTCAGGATTGCTGGGGAAAGAAGCCACGGTGACTTGGACTTCTCTCCCAGCCTTATTCCCTGCAAGCAGGCAGTGCCGGCACTTCCGTGACACCATTAGTGGAGGAGAAGCAGTGGTGCTACTTGGGGTGGCTGCTTCTACACCTAGCCTTCTCTTCCTCCTTGGAGAAAGGCTCCTCCCACCCTTTCTATATGTGCACGTGCACTCTGTCGTGATAAGTGTATCTGTGCATACACACATGTGTGTGCAGCAATGCATATGCTGACCTTGGCAATCCAGGAGACACCTAAGGTGGCCCTCTGGGCTGAAGGGTTGTGTGCTCCTGATTTACAAGACCAGGAGCTGCATGTTGTATTGGAGGCTTATTAGCATGAATAGCAGTGCTGACCAGCTTTACTGCGTGGCCTTCAATGGGATGGGGGCCAGTATATTTCATCTCAGGTGTGCATCCCTTTGCAATGAATCGACTATGGGTCAGCCTCAGCCATTCTCTGATTTACGTGCAATTCAAACCATGGTTTATTTGTTTGTTTTTGGATTTATATCCTGCCTTTTTCCTACAAAGGGCTCAAGGCAGCTTGCATCATTCTCCTCCTCCATCTTATCCCACAACATCCACCCTGTGAGGTGGGTTGGACTGAGAGTCTGTGCCTGGCCGAAAGTCACCCAGTTGGCTCCATGGCCGAGCGGGGACTAGAACCCGGATCGCCTGAGTTCCAGTCCCATGCTCTTCACCACTACACCACAGTGGCTCTCACTGGTTTCTTCCTATCCATTAAGTAGTTAGATCAAGGAATCCTTCTTCTACATGCCAACCCCCTTAGTTCCAAGGGGGTTACTCAGTGCTATCAACAAGGATAGGCATGGTTGCACATCCCACAGTCCAGGAGGAACCCATTAATATCAGCCCCTGGGCTTGCCCCTCTACTTCCCTATGGCAGCCTGTCTGGTTGCTCTCTTCTCATCCTGGCCCAAACAATGGTAGTGGCGAGGAAGAGGAGGCAAGGGCACCACTGGCCAGCTCACTGCTTCACTTCTTGCCAAGCAAGCAAGCAAGCAAGCAGTAGAGGAAAAAGCGGACCAGGATGCCCAGCAGCTGGGGACAAGGCAGGCTCGCTGAAGGAGGGAGCCATCTCCAGAGTTGACCAAGGCCCACTTTCCCCCTGAAGACAGCCCTGGCTTTTCCTGAGAAAAGGGGGCAGGGATGGTGAGGCTGAAGAACATTCTGGGCCCCAAAAGTCCTTTTGTCAGGTTGAAAATGTTTGGGTATTTAGGTCATATCACTCTCTTCTACTATGAGACACAGAGGAAAAAACAGGAGCATAAAATGTTGAATTTCATTTAAATAAAATTGTATAAACCCAAACTATCCACTCTACTCTCAGGAGTTAAGATACTGGACTACATAGAACAGATATGTTAAAAGTCACAAAAGTATGTTGTGATTTTTAATAAACTTGTTCCATGCAATTTTCTTCTTTAGAAGGGACATAAGATGGATTTTCTTTCGGCAAGTTGATGCATGTTATATACTAACCAAATCCAGAAGAAATGATGAAAGGATTATTTACTCACATCAAGAAATGCAATAGGAAGATAATGGAACTGTTCATATATTTTTCTGTAATATCTAAAATGGATTATTTAAGGTGGAAGTTTTTGCTGGATGCATAAGATTCTATGCTTATTTTATCAGAAAACTGATTAGATCAGGGGCATATGGAGATTTTTGACAAATGTTTGGTTAGGTCTGTGACACATTTTTTTCTTTTTGACTGGGATTATACAGGACAAGGACAAATCAAGGAAATGTTCTAAAATGAAGTGAAGGAAGGACTGTCAATGTCATCACCACTCTGGAGACGTCTCCATTCAGAGGCTGCTTGCTTCCTGAAGGCAAAGCTTGTTTACATGATCATGTAACCTGAGATGATTGTCTCAGAACTCTGATTTGTTTGAACAAGTTTGGAGAGCAGAGAGAGACATGGCATGATCCTTAGTGTATTTACATAGAAGCTGGCCTCAATGAGCTCAATTGGACATACTCTCTACTAAGGGGGTCTGGAAGGAAATGTCAGGAGCAATTAGGAGAGACAAGCAAATCTATCTATTTCGCTTTCGCCAACATTAATTTTTTTTTCCACTCAGAAGTAGCTTTTATTCTCTTTCTGCACCCATTTGCAAACTTTCTTCTAAAAATAATAAAAATTGTATGCATTACTCCCAATATATACCTATTGCATCCAGATTTTCCTAATGCATGCACTATTGGCAAGGCTTTTTCCTTAATATCTGCATATGAGAGACAGTGTGGTGTAGTGGTTATGACTATGACTCAGGAGATCTGAGTTCTACCCCCCACTCAGCCATGGAGTTCACTGAATGACTTGGGGCCAGTCACAGACTTTCAGCCCAACCTACCTTACAGGATTATTATGGGGATAAGACTGAGAAGAGAAGGAAAATTATAACTAGACTCCCTGGAAAGGAAAAAGGGGGATACAAATAATATATGAATACATAAATATTAGACTGCATTTTTCCTGAATGTGCATATCTTTGTAGGCATTTTTAAAAACTCACAAACTGCATCACAACTTTGTTAGAAATGCTAACAAAGGGGTAACAACTTTGTGTAATTCTTCAGGAAATGGAAATTGGGTCAATTTTTTATCAATATGCAAATGAAAAACCATGTGAACATCCCAAGAGGTTCCTAGGTTCAACCTATCCTGTTGGAATTCTTGACCTTTTCTCCATTTGTCCAATTGAATGTCATTCTCCCTATTTCACACCAGAAAACGCCTTCTCCTCAGCTCTGAAATCAGCTTGACAAGGGTCAAGCCTAACCTGAACCCAAACACTAACCTGAACCTGAACCCGAACCCCATTTAATTATTTGCAATATCTATATACCAATTAATCTAATAACATCCCTAAGTGGTTCACGTTGAACTGATGGCACTGGTTCTTTGGATTCTGGCCAGAAGAGTTAGCTACAAATAATTCACTCCAGATTAAGATGTGTGCCAGTTTCATCCCAATAGCCATCTCCAAGTATTGCTTTAATTCAGTCATTTCCAAATGTTGTGCTCAAGAGAACTGTGCATGTGTCTTGAGAATCAGGGGAAGGTGATGAGACCTACCATTTTAGCTACCCCATCTGGGTCACAGCACCCTGGCTCAGGATGGCCTTAAATATCACTCCTAACATTTCCCAGCCCAAATATCTTCAAGGGCTGCCAAGGAGTGCCGGACCAGCATGAAGACCTTACCATTTCCAAACAAGGAAGCTCTGCACTGGCGAGATAACTTGGCTGCAGTGGACGATCTTGGACTGCACGCTGACAAACTCCGGTGGACTCTATGAGAAAAGCCACCTGTGCCTTGCATTGCCTTTGCTTTCTCTCTCCTCCCTCTTTGTTCTTTAAGGAGATAATTCTCAGCTTTCTACCTTACATCTTAAGAGCCACAGGCACTGTCACTTTCTTTTCAAGGATCTCCATCAAGTCACTGAAATGTGAGTGTGCATGCATTCTTTAAAAAGTAAATTAAAAGAATAAGATGTGGGAATACAAGGATTAAAGATGGCAAAATAGCAACAAACAAAATAACAATATATTGATGGAAGAAGTCTAGATATTTAGGCCAAGACTGATGTGGGACTCTTGGGAAAGTACCCAAGACTGCCCGTCGGGTACTGCAGTGGTAAGCAGGAACAGCAATCAAGGATGGGAAGAAACATTTATTTCTGGAATGGAGCAGGTGAGTGGCGCTTGCAGAAGGAAGCATTACTGACTTACTTTAATTGGCAAAGAAGTATGAGCCACCAGTTGGCCGCCGGACATTCCCACTTGCAAGAGAGAATGAGCGAGAGCACAGCAACCGCACTGAATGCTCCCCTTGGTCAGAAAAGAATTGAGCATATCAATCCTCGAATTTAAGGAAACCCTTTGCCTTGTTTCGCTGTTAAGCCAGAGGTAACCTTTTGCTTGCCATCATACTGGCATTCGGTACTTAACACTATGCCAGCCACCCTCAGCTTGGTGCCTGCAGATCTTTTGGACTACAGCTTCCAGCACTACTGGCCATTCGCCATGCTGCCCAGGGCTAATGGGAAAGGAAGTCCAAAACAAAAAAGAAAAAAGAAAGTAGAGTTTCCAGAGTTGCAGAAAGCTGCAACAGAACACATAGTGGTGACTATAAGGTACTTTCCCAAACTATCTGGAGTTTGGAAGTTATATTTCCTTGTGAATTTTTTAATAAACCATTGACACAGATCTTCACTAGTCAAAATACCCGACCAATTTTGTGGAGATCTAAAAGAGTTTTGTGAAGTCCAGGACTCTCCCTCAGAGATCTTGGAGGTTTTGGACTGGGGAGAAAAACTGAACTAAACTCTGAATGCAGTGGCTCTGCTGAGAAGATCTTAGATAAGAGTTCCCATTAAATGCCATTAAAGTAAAATTTCACAGATAGTTTGGAGGCTCCTACCTAGAAGGAATGATGTCTTAATCAGCTTATCAGTATTTCTCAGATGAGTTCCACACATCCTGAAGTCTTGCCTGATTCTCAGACCGTGCATGAATACATATGCACCTGGAACACAATCCCTTGTGTGTTGTTTGGAATTAAGTGACACTGAATTCAGTGGGGTCTATTCCCCCACAGGGCACAAGACCCTCCCCCCAGCTCTATTTAAAGTTCAGACTTCAATATCAGTAGGACTTCATCTTGTGTGAATTTGATAAGCCCCTACTCATGATTGGCTCAACTGCCTGGACATTTGAGCATTGCAAATGTCAGAAGAACATTCTCTTTCGGGAAATCACATTTCAGGAAGGAGGTTTTTGGCCAAATTGTGAGCATGTGGGAGTGCATGGGATCTTCCTGAAACTGCTGTTGGAAGATGACATTTTTACAGTTGAATCCAACATATGTAGAGCGCACTTAGTACATAGTATTACAGCATTCCTGCTGTGGGGAGGTAATAGATAAGCATTTCTGCCCAGTGCACATTCCAAAACGAAAAGTTCCTACAACTCCAATTATTTTCCAGTCGGCATAGCCAGCTGTGGAGTTAGGGTACTGTAGGACTTCTGTCTGTCTAAATATGCATTGGCCTGCACCCTAATTTGGGAATAAGGGCCCTTGCCCTTGTTTACAGGTGTGCCTGAACTAAAAGTATCCACTATTTCTGTGAAGATTGCTGAAAAGCATCCCCCTTTCCATGACATTTCAGTGACTGCTTCAGAAGTTCTCCTATTTGAGGTGTAATGCCTTCAACTCTGAAAGCAGCAGCAGCTAAAATGATGGCTTTGATCAGGAATGAGCAAAGGTGAATCCACAATTAAATGCATTGTTCAGAAATAGTATCACACATGTACTCCAGCAAACACTTCATTTCCGCTCAACAATTAAAATTGGGTTTCTATTCAGAACAGCTTATTCAATTTCCAAGTATATCTGAAGTGTCAAACTACACAAATATTGTATTGTGAGCTGCATATAGAGCCCAGATATACACTAGTGTAGTGGCATACAAATAAAAATAACAAATAAATAAAAGCCAGTGTCACCCTATACAAGCTACTCAAGACTCAGTCTCACTTACTCCCAGGAAAATAGGTTTAAGATTTCACTTTTCTTGTTTAGAAATATTTGCACACAATTTGTAAATTGGGTTATATTCCTGTCTGTAAGAACTTACATAGAATTCTAGAATGAAAAAGTGAGTTTCCCGTATCCTTGTCGTACAAGATCAGACTAATTTAATAGATAAAACTAATTATGTTTGAAATAATACATTGGAAATGTTATTCCTGGCATTGCAACTTTCCCAGAATAAGAGTTTGAATACTTTGATGAGCTCAGACATCTTTCCAGGTAATATTGCGAAGGTGCTGGCATTTTTATAGATAAAAAGCAATATAACAGCACTGGAGATGCAAAATATTCACAAATCTCATTTAGCAATGTAAATTTAAATCAGAAAGATAAAAGTTTTGAAATGAGTGGGCACAGCTGCAGAAGAATGGGTGAGTTTATTAAAGCTTGATCACTGAACCTATTAATTAAGAAAGAGTTGCCTGGATTTCTTTCTGATAGCATATTCACCCTAAGGCACAATCATTTACCAAGTTGTTTTTTTTTTTTAAACTGACACCTCTCTGCACCAAAGATACATCATAACAACCTGTTGTAAATAGCTGAGCACCAATCTACAGCTCCAGTGTGGAACACAATGCCTAGGAATAGTGAGCTCTTCCAAAAGTTTCAGGTTTTATTGGTGATAGTCTGTTTCTCTAGATATTTATTGAACATTCTTTTTTTTAAAAAATGTCATGGCATCAGTTTTGCATTGTTTTATATCTCCTGATCTTGTGTGCTGCCTTGATGGGGTCCTACTCTTAAAGGCATCTCTTAAAAACATTTTAGAGAAATAAAGAAAAACCCTGCAATCAGTGGGAGTTATACACCCCAAGACCATTTTTTCTTTTACCATTTTTGTGGCAATTATTACCAGCAAACATATGATATCAGCTAACTGAACATGCTCTGTCACTTGCTGCCAAAACTAAGAAGCAAATCTTAGTTCAAGATGTGAAGCAAAAAATGCTGGGTTTTTAAAATGAGAATCTAGGGGGAAAATGCCATCAGTCAATGGTATCACTGTATGAAGGAAGATAGCCTGTACAATGCAAGGATTTCAGATGTCTTTGCTCACCTCCTGAATGAACAGCAGGCATTCTCAGGATGGTCTCCTAGTGCAAACCTATGGAGAGGGAAACCCATTGAGTTTGGTGGGACTTCCAGGTGAGAATGGTAGCACTGGTTGCAACCTTTTGCCGTTGCCATGTGCCATCGAGTCATCTCCAACTTCGGTGCCTCTGTGTGTGAAAGCTCCAAAATGCCCTAACCAGGACAGCCTTGTTCAGCTCTTGTGCTTTCAAGGCTGTGCCTCCCTTTATGGAGTCAAGCCATCTCATATTTGGTCTTCCTTTTCTTCTTCTGCCTTCAACATCCTCCACCATGATGGTCTTTTCCAGGGAGTCTTGCCTTCTCATGATGTGTCCAAAGTATGAGAGCTTCAGTATTTGTCAGTTGTACTTCCAGGGAAAGTTCTGTTTCAAGTTGACCTAGAACCCACTTGTTCATTTTGTCAGGCCATGGTATTCGCAAAGCTCTCCTCCAACACCATGTTTCAAATGCATCAACTTGCTTCCTGTCAGCTTTACAGTACAGCTTCACACCCACACATAGTGATTGGGAATGCAATAGTGCGCATGATCTTGGCCTTGGTCTCCAGTGAAACATCCTTACTCTTGAGGATCTTTTCTAGTTCCTTCATGGCTGCCCTTCCAAGTCTTGGTCCTCCTGTAATTTCTTGGCTGCAGTCTCCCTTCGAATTGATGAGTGAGCCCAGGTATGTAACATCTCTCAGAATTTCAATGTCTCCATTTCTGAGAGTAATGTTCTGTAACTCTTCTGTAGTCATGATTTTTGTTTTCTTAACATTCAGCTGCAGTCCTACTTTTGCAGCCTTAGTTTCAGAGAATTTGGATGGCTGCAGTGGCAGATTGACGGCAATAGAGCAAACAGATCAGCTGGACTCAGACTTCAATACAGTTTGCATCCTGTTGGTAATGTCTGTGTATGTGTAACCTCCTAAGTTTGCCATTATAACCCTAGCCCCAGTTTGAACTTTAGTACCATTACTCATTTTCATAAGGTGGAAAAACCATGATTAGGAGTATATTGCATATTTCATATTGCAGGTGGAGGAAACTGATCTGAATGCTGCTCTGTACCGACAAAATGTGGGATGGAAGAACTTTGCACATAGGAAACTGATGTGTCAAGAGGAAAGCTATGTGAGAATCTTCACTTTGATACCTGTTTCAACTGGGTGAAACTGGAGGGACCCAGAGGAGGGAGCTAAAATTATATTCAACCCTTGAATATAACCCTTGGATAAAGTTATATTCAACTGTTGCTTTTCCAAACAAAACAGCAACAATCTTTGTAACCAATGTCAATCCTGCTATTCATTTCGGTAAGAAATCTACATGGAGAGAAAACTCACAGTGGAGTAGTGAAAGCCAGATTTTGTGGGTAGCTGGAGCTGCCTGGGAAATCTGTCCTGGATCCATATGAATTTGAATATCCAATAATCTGACCTGTGAATTCTTGATTGGACTGCTCTTGCCTGTATCGCACAAATTAAATGGAATGACCTTTTACTTTTTAGAATTTTATGTACATACAGTTCTAGGGGAGAAAAAACCCACCAAAATACATGTTTCCTCCCATCGGCTAAAACATGGGAATGCTCATTTGCGGAAAGTATTCATTCTGGGGGATTTGCACACTTTCAGGACTGCAGATTTGTACAAGTGCAAATTTATGCAAATGAACACAAACACGAGTTTGGGAAATGGAAGTAAATCTGGTGAGTGAATGATAAAATGCAAGGTTCTTGAGTATTGGCAAAACACAGACAAAATGGATTTAACAAAATCCATACATCCTGGTGCTGATCAGTCTCTCCGGACAACCAGATCCACCCTCAAAGGCAGCTTAGAAATGATTTTTATAGATGGATGGGTGAAAGGATGGATGGATAGATCAGAGTCCCATGTTACAGCTATACTACCTACGGAAATGTGATCAATCACTCTTTGCTTACCTAGTGGGTGGTGGCATATGATATAATATGAGAGGAAAAAGATACTAGATAAAGCAAATGTTTGCTGCAAGACCATGAATTATGAACAAGGAATGCTTCTACAGGGCGCTGATATTCTTCATTAAAAAGGACCCCTTGGATGCCTTTTTGTGAGAAGGTGGGGTAGAAGGCAGCTTAATCAATCAATCAATCAATAGAAAGGGAAAGCAAAAAAAAAGTTTACTGTTGCTGTAGGAAATGAATAGTGACATTTGAGCAAATCAGAATTGGAAGGGGCTTCCAAGGTCATTCTGTTCAATACAGGATCTGTAACGCAGATCATGACCACGAGAAATGATCAGCCAGTCCCTGCTTAAATTTCTCCAGCAAAGAACGGCCCACCACCTCCTGAGGCAGGTCCACAGCTCATATTGAATTCTCCCATGAAGTCCCTCATAGTCTTTGGAGATCCATCCATCGTTTCTTCGACTATATCCTCTGTTCCCATGTGGATTGGCAGGAATGAACAGCACTCAGGGGGTTGTGTCAATCTTGACAACCTCTTTACTTGGCAATGGTTCTCTGTCTTTCAGGAGAACTTGGACTAGGCCCAATGGCCTTCTGGGTCCCTTCCGTCCATAGCCTCCCTCTGCACTCCATCAAAAGGAGCGTATGTTCATCACCGCCATGGGGAACAAGCCCAAAACACAAAACCCAAACAGCAGTTTTCCTTTATCAACTGACTGGCATGCCCAAGACTTTATGTTTGGAATGCAAATTCATAGCATGGTATATAATATTGCTCAGGGTAAAAAATATGCTGTGCTTTCTTATATGCTGCATTTTTAAAAAGTCTGTTAACAGATATATTTCACATAATTGTTTTTGACAAATGACATTAATTATGTTGACTCATATTTCTTTTGCTCAGAAGCCACAAATGTAATGAATAATTCAGATTTTCACTTAATCTATTTTTGTCATGTTCTCGACTTGTGAGTCTGAGTGTCTGAAGTATCTTTGTGGAATTACCATGAAAACAAAGGCAAAAACAGTCTGATCAGCAGGAAACAGAAGCTGGCTAATTTAACAGGCGACATTTTGGCATCCAGGGTCAGAGATTAATAATGCAAATAGTTGCAATACAATCAAAAGCAGCAGGTCTGAGAAACAATTTTAATTGTAATTTGTATTTTTAGTACCGGATGACAAGAAGCTAGCAAATGGAAATAGACATTCTTGGTGGATAAGCTACAGAATTACCCACAATCCTCTGAGAGTCTCCAGAACTTAACAGCATTCAGCTGTACTCCTCGGCAGTAGACTTTTAAATATTATCGGTTTTCTGATAAAAGCACAAAAAACTTAATTATGCCTTACAAAAATTATATGGTAGAGACAGCAGAAAATGTCAAACCGAGACAGCAGTCCTCTTTCTGATTAAGACACATTTATTCCTTATTACTATTATGGATCTTCAATCTCTGATAAACTAGAGGTTTCAGACATTTAAATCATATGATTTAAATAATTTAGTTAGGTTTCTAATTTCTGTACCCATTCAACTGAAAATCAGTAGAATGACTTTAAGCAGGATGCCAATGAACATCCAAGAAATGAAAGAGCAGACTGTGGGTACCAGCATATTATGCTTTCCCTTAAAACAGGCATTGCCTTTTGCATATGTAAAGATTTCTTTCATCTTCTTCTGTTCCAATATACAGTTAAGCAGGGATGGGTGACCTGTGATCCTAGGGCAATATTTGGCTCTCAGCTTAATTTCTTGGATCCCACGGCCTACTTTCAAAAGCCCTCTGGGAGTAATCACTGGAAAGAGTGATCTGACTCTCCATGAGTGGAGAAGAGAGGAAAGGAGGGTGGCAAAAAGAGGTGGCGCAAAGGACTGGTGAAGACAGAAAGACGGCAGAGAGAGAGAGAGTGTGAATCGGGTAGAGGGGGCTAGCAGGAAGTGGGAGAGGAAGAGGGAGAGAGGAAGGGTGACAGAGAGTAGTGGAGTGGGGAGAGGCGTTGTGATCTAGATTACTCCTGGCCACGGTCCTGTCAACTACAGGCATGCTACCCCTAGCAGATTACTACTACTACTACTACTACTGACACCCAAGAATGCAATTCTTTGCAGAAAGTGGGTTCCACATCTCTGCTTTAAAAATGAAATGTGATTATAGCAACAGGAGCAGCAGAACATTTAAGCTGCTATTTACATGCAAGGAAACATTTTCTTCTCATTCCGTAGCTCTTAGGTCCATAAAGCAAAAGACAGGTATTCTCTTTCTCCAAGGCAATTACTCCTCTACATTCAGAAGTAAATGCTTTACTTACGTTTAGAATGGAACGTACTCCCAGGTAAGTGTGTACTGGACTGCAGCCAAAAGGATGCTCTAGAAGGAGGAGAAGTAGAAGTTCTGTAAAGAAGTTTATGGATTACTCATGGCACAATCATAACATCACACACACACACACACACTTAATTAACTATGGCTACCCTGAGGGGATGGGAAAGTATAATTATAATGCAGACATGAAGCTCAATGGCCAGGCTGAATTTAAACAGGTAAAATCATTCCCTTAGGATATCACCCTCTTTATGTTTCTCACTCGGTTAACATTCTAGCTGCTGTCTGGGTGGTTTCTGGATGCAGCCACAGTCAGAATGACTTTGGGCCTTCCAGCTGTACTTTGGTTACATAATTCAGGGGTGAACGGGAGGTTGAAGCAAGTGAAGGAGACTTCATAAATCCTGGCAAGATCCTTTCGACTCACCTTTCATTCTGCAATAATGATATCGGATAGCATAAACAACTTTGGGACTGCCATCTCTGCTGGCTGGAGTTCAGAGTTCCGTGAGAAACTGGCATGACCTATTGCAAGCCCTCAGCTATGGAGGTATTTTAGAGCTGAAACACCTGGGAATGTCTCCCTTGCACAGACATGGGTTTCTGCCTCAGGGCACCAGCCCTTTCCTGTATTTCCTTAGACCTCCAGTGCAATGCTGTATTTCCTCGACTTTTGCCAGCCTCCACGGGTTGGGTAGTCCAGGTTGTTCTTGTGCGGTGTCCAGGCAGGCTTTCAGAAAAGAATCTGCCTCGCTAGCGCCAGCACCCTGGTCAGGGAGTTGGAAGAAAACTTGACAGCGATAACAGGCCCTGTCTGAGCTGAGAGTCCTGATTCCCTTGCCTGCCCCTTTGCCTGTTGCATTGGCGTCCCTGATGGGGTTTTTGGGAAATCACTGCGAAGAGGCCGCATCGTAGGACAGCAGCTGGTCCTCCAGTGGGCCTCCAAGAGACTACTCTATGTAGGCACCAAAACACGTGAGGGAAGGGCTGCTGCAGGAGCAACGTTAACCAATGCGAAGTGACACCCACCGTGCTTGCCAGTGCTGCACCGCCATTCATAGCCATGCCCTTGCAGGGGCAAAATGTGAGGTTTCTAGCGCGAGCTGCAGACTCGAGCCACTGTGTCCTGATGAACGAGAGAACAAAAGGACGCGCTGCTATTTCAGGCCCCTTTTGAAGGAGTCTGGTAAATGCATGCAAACCTGAACAGCTTTTGAAATATTATTCTAGGCAATGTGGTTACACACAACTGTTGGATCCACTTTCCTGGTCCCTGAAGGGGATGATGGCGATGGTGATCATGATGCGACTTTTTTCCTCTTGTGAGGAACCCCAGCTTACACAGCTCCATTCTTTTGCCCCTCTGCCTTTCCCGAGAATTTTTGCTCGCCGATTCCACAAGCTAGAATGGGCTGAAGATTGACATTTCTTTTAAAGGCTACAAATACCTCATAATGTTCTTCTGGGGAAAAAGCACCTGCTACATCTTCTCACTTAGCGCAGATGACAAGCTGTTTCCAAAGGTGCTGTTCAAATGGAGGACTTTTCCTTCCAAGTAAATCCACGTGTACATTTTTCCTCCATGCAGGCGTTGGGGGTAAAAGCAATGCTTGTCAAACGAGGGGTGAGCTTTTGTCAAACGTTAAACTCCCATGAGTAAGCAACACCTTGATGTTTCTGCTTCCCAGCTGGCATGGGCTATCCTTGAATGTTCTTCTTCACTACCAACTTTGAGATCAGTCTGTTGATCCATTTTCTCAGGATAAGCCATAGAACTTCCTGCCCCCATTTGCTGTTTACAACAGCTGAGTGTGATTCAGCTGGGTCACCCTTAACAAAGGACCACTTTGCTGGTACTATAATAAGAAATGCTGGTTTGATGTTCAAAACCCTAATGGTTTCAGAGCAAGTTCACTCAAGGCCTGCCTGCTCCTGTTTGAACTTGCCCAAGAATTATGGTGGGCCCCTCAGCCCACCACTAAGGGTTATTGGGGGACTCCAGGTACAGGTCCTTTCCAGGAGTGTGCCCAAATCTTTGAAACTCTCTTCCCAGGGAAAGATACATAGATCCATTGCAGCTGGTTTTATGAAAATTCTGAAGACATTTTTATTCTAGTTTAGGGATGCTTATACAAGCAAGCTTCAAATTCTAAAGGAACTGATAAAGCTCATTTCATACTGCATGATTCTTTGAGATAAATAACCACAGAGCTGACTGGGGTGGCCATTTTACAGACTCAGAGAGTAGAAGAGCCTTCTATTTTGGAGGTGTCCTCATTTGAAAGACTGTCCACTCCAGGTCCAGTTTAAAGGGAACACACCATCCAAAGGAGGAGCTGGGACTTGAAGCTGCCTGTTCACAGCACCTGGACAGCAGGCTGAGCAAGACCCTCCAGTTACTTGGTCACAGTCTTCCGCACCATGGTGAGATATACTGCTTTTCTATTTAAATAATATTTATTTCCGAATTTGCCATCAGACACCTAAATTAACACGTGCACATTTTAACGAATAGGTGGCATCTCTGCCTTCTCTTTGGGTGATGTATCTGCTCTTCTTTAGCAACTCGGGCATGCCCCCCTAAGCTGCAGCTGGCTCAGGGCTTGAGAGGTCCTTTGGCAGGGCGCCTTACGAGGTCTTGCATGGGTGGCCCCCCCAGGGTACTGCTTCTGTTCTGCCTCCCCTGTAGGCTCCTTTCCTCTCCTTCAATGCACATACCTGCAGGATCCTTTGTTCCTCCTCCCCAGGTGAGCTGTTTCATTCCTCTTTTTCTTGTTCCCCGGTGGGCTCCTTCCCTCATCCTAAACCACAGTGGGCTTAGCAGGTGGCAGGACTGGCCAGCTCTAATTTAATTTCCACACCATTCCCAGCATCTCAAGGGGGCACCGCGCTGAGGCTTAGTTGGAAAGGACGTGTCTGGCTCCTGGGACATCTGCACTGCATACAGAATCCATCTTCTCAAGGAGGAGCGGTGCCAGGGGTGAATCCTTCATCGCACTGTCCCCATGGAAGCGGCATTGCAAGCTGTGGGTATGTGCACTGCAAACATAAGCAACCAATTGCTCTTCATCACACTTTTAAGAAGTGGTACAGTCTTGTACCGGGTGTTTGTAGATATAATTTTATGATTGTGCCATTGTTGTTGTTGTTAGTCACGAAGTCGTGTCCGACCCATCGCGACCCCATGGACAACATTCCTCCAGGCCCTCCTGTCCTCCACCATCTCCCAGAGTCCACTTAAGCTCACACCAACTGCTTCAGTGACTCCATCTAGCCACCTCATTCTCTGCCATCCCCTTCTTCTTTTACCGTCAATTGTTCCCAGCATCAGGGTCTTCTCCATGAGTCCTTCCTTCTCATTAGGTGGCCAAAGTATTTGAGTTTCATCTTCAGTATCTGGCCTTCTAAAGAACTGTCAAAGGAACCTTTAAAAAGGTGAAGTTGGAAATGAGAACCACTGCTTTGAAGGTCAGTGGTTATAAGGATCCAGTTGATGGAACTCAACCAAATTCAAGCAGTCTGCTTTCCTTCGCTTCCACTTCCTGCATGATTGGAACAAGGAATGTTTGGGCATAAAAAATAGGAAGAGCCCTGCCACATCAGCCCAAGGGTCATAGAATCATACAGCTGGAAGGGCCCTAGCAAGCCATCAGGTCCAACCACCTGCTCAATGCAGGACTCAAGTCACCCATTTCAGATTTCAACCCAGCCTGACCCTGCTTAGCTTCCAAGATTAGGCAGGACCAGGCTGTGAAAGCTACTATCATCTCATCCAACTCTCTGTTTACGCAGTGGCCAACAGATGCCCAGAGGACACCCACAAGCAGTGTATGTGTCCAACAGCACTCTACCACCCAAGTTTCCCAGCAAATAGACTGCATAGGCATACTGAATTAGATACTGAACCTAGCATACCCTCAGGACTCGTAAGCATTACTCTTACAATAACAGCCTTGTGTTGCTGTTGTTCAGGAGTGCGGCTGCAGCTGCTTTACTTGCTTCTGCTACAGGATCAACAGCAAGAGAAGGTTTTCCTGATGTGCAGATCCAGTGACTCGTCTCCTGGTGATTTTCCACTTGTTGTGCTTCTGTAAAAGGTCCAGGATCCTTCCCAGTGGAAAAGGCTGCAACCTGACAAGTTTCTACTAAGGATGTGGAGAATCTGCATTGGGGGAAAGAATCTGATGGACTCTCTGGACTTGGCTCCCCAGACTCTGGTCCGCTCTGTCACAGTGGTGAGTCTGAGTTCCTGGGAAGGGTGCCCAGTGTTCACACGACATTCCTCAGAAACTGAGCCCATGCGAGTGCGGAGTAAGTGGCATCGTCTTTCCATGTCACACTTTTGTTTGTGGTGCTGCAGGTGTTGTGGAAGAAGGTTGCCAGTTGCACAGCCTGCGTTCCACGAGCATTCGCGGACTTCCTTTCAGCTTGGCTCTCTCTCCAAGGCTGGACTGAGCGCGAGAGGAAGTCCACAAACACTGGAGGAGCAGAATTCATTTCTGCCAACCTTTGACGATGCTTTCGCCCACGGGTGAAGGAGGGGACTGGTCAGGGAAGCCCGGAAGCCCTCCAGTTGGCTGGTCCTAGTTTAAATCATCCCTATGCCATTTTGGAGCCAACTTTGTGGCTGGGGCTGATGGGAATTCCAGCCCAGAATATCTGGAGAGCACCAGGCTGGCTTCCCCTGCCAGAACCTCATGAATCTCAGTGGCGAGACTAGCCCTCTGTCTAAGATCAGGACTCTGGAATACACCTCCGGAGGAGATGCATGGATAGCTAATGCTTACGCAATACCTCTCCACACAGGTTGCCTCGTCATTGGCTTATTGCGTGACGTTATTTGCAACAAACACTCCAGGTCTGGATGCTTCATGTTCTTGCTGTGATGAAGTGGCACTGCTGGAAAATGCCAGCACGCCCTCATTTTGCTCGTATTGAAAACAACAGAGCATAATATTATTTGCCTTTCCCTATTCATTATTGATACAATCGACTTTACGAGACTTAATTAAAATGTGCTGTATTGCACCAAACAGGGGTAGAAAAATCAATGTGTTGAATTAGCAAATAACAGAGAATTAGTGATAGTTTTGTGATTTAATTAACACAGCTTTATCCCAGAGCTGGGCCATCTGGTACCGTTTCAGAAAAGGCAGGCACTGACTCGCCTCACTTTGTGTACATCCCTCTTAGATGTCATTTGCATTTTGATGAGTCCATTTCTTCTCCCCTTTTCAGACAAATGCTCGCTTCACCTGGGAAAGTCTATAAAGCACCAAAGGATGTTTGAGGATGAAAATAGAAATATAAATGGCAACGATTATTATTATTCCCTGCTCTGCTTCCTACAGCTATTGCATTTTTTGAAAAAGACTGCATGCAAGAGCACAGAGCCAAACCAAATAATGGCTTCTTCTGTTCACAAACAATAACTCTCCTTTTAAAAAAATCTTTGTGAATAAAACCCAGAGTTTCAAATTCGGGAGCCCTTGGGCCCTGTTCCTAATTTCCTTCTGTGCCTCACTCTTGCCTTTGATTCTGAACCTTCACCCACATCCCCTGGGGAAATGGTGATATATTTAGGGCTGGGTCTCCCGTGAATGCGTGCCAACTGATTATATTCCTTCAGTGATTACTCAACACTTGCTAACTGGCAGCTTTGTTTGAGCTGTGCATTTTTTCCATAGTGTGTTGACTGGGGTGACTTTGGATGCTAAGCAAGTACTGTCTCCATAGACTAAGGCTTCACATGGAAAGGTGGCTCCCACAGTGGGAACAATCATGCCTTGACACCCCTTTCTACCCTTCCCCCTGCCTCATTTTCAGGCAAGGGGAGAGCTGCTAAATGGTACCAATTCATTTTGGCAGAATTGTAGCCAGTTTATTTGGAAGTAAGCCCCATTGAACTGGGTTAGGATTCAGTGTCCCACATCAGAAGCCATGAAATTGCCTCCAGGTTCTCCCCATAATCATGAATTTCCTCCAGTAAGAGAGACAGCGGTGTGCAGAGCTTGAGAAGAAATGTACAGAACTACCGCTGAGTATTACAATAGCTTTGTACTTACCAAAAGGGTGTATGCACACAGAACAGCACATTACTGGAGTCGGTCAGTTGGAGAGACCATCCGGATGGGCACTGGAAGAGGAATAAGCAATCCAACCTTGGTTTTGTTTTTGCTTGATGCCATCTACTTGGGCATCCTGCTGGAGAGGTCTGATTGTAGCGCACTGTGGTGGTTCCCCTTGTACCTGTATAATTAGTATGTCATGGTGGTGCTGGGAGATATCTGCTCACTTCTTTGGCATGTATTTGGTGGGTTCTCATAGCATTTCATCTGATCACCTGATATGTACGTGTAACTGCTGAGGGCACCCAGGAATCCAGGGTACATTGTCATAGGTATGCAGAAGAAAAATGGCTCCACTTCTCCATTTCTTCTAATCCGGGTGATCCATTGGATGTGTTTGATCATTGGTTGGTTGCAGGAATGGACTGAATATGGGCCACCAAATTAAAGCTCAGCCCAGACAAGGCAGAGATGCTGTAAGTAGCTGGTTCCTCTGTTCGGATGAGTGGTATTACACTCTTCCAAAACAATGTGGTTCATTGCTTGGGACTATCTTGGTGATAGCCTTCTGTTGCCCTGAGAGAACCTAGTAGCCTCAGCCATTGGAATGCCTTCAGTCAGCTTAACCTGGTACCCTGGCTTAGACCCAATCTGGATAGGGATAATTATTCTCCTTGCCTGTGCCCTAGTGGCATCCGGTTTGGATGTGTGTGGTACCATGTGTGGCATTGGAGGGTTCCCTTAGTAAATGATTGAAGAAAATCAGTGAATAAAGCAGCAAGAGTGCTGATGAAGAACAGCAATTCTTAGTGTATCGCCTGTCTCTGTCTTGGTCTTCTGGACCAAGCCAAGGCACTGACTTTGACTTACAGAAGCCCACATGACTTGCAATATTAATACCGAAAGAATCATGTCTCTGACATGTCTTTTAATATCAACAGGGGAGGACCTTCTCTGAATGTTCCCTCAGACAGAAACTTGAAGGGTGGCAACATGAAATATTGTGACCCCCCCCACACACACACCATGAAATGTGCTCCTCTAAGGGGCTTGCCTGGCACCTACTTGACCACCTTTCAAGAATGATGCAAAGACTTTTTTTTAGGTTTTCTGGAATTTTAAAAGTTTAGCTAACTAAAATATTGATAGAAAACTTGGACTCTGTGTCTATCAATGGTTAAGTCCTACAGGATTGGCTCTGTCCTTCCTGCATCCCTTGATAAGGAAGTTATTGCTGAGCTGCTCTTTACTTGCCTTAGCTGTTGATTTCCATGTGAAACTGATTGGTTTTGTGGACTTGATTTAACTGCTTCTCGATGGAGGGGAGAGGATAGATAGGTCAGTGGCAGAACATCCAGGCTGTGGGTCTAACCAGACCTGCGGAAATCCAGCATCTGGGCCAAAGAGCTTTCTGAGGCTCCTTCAGGGATTTGTCTCAGATTCTAAGTCCCCCTCCCTGAACTGCATGGGAAGGAGGCACAGTTCATCTCAATGCTGACTGAATTCCTTCGGCATGCAGGGAGAAGCACTGCGTTGCTCAGCCTGGAAAAGGGGCGGAATGGTTGTGTGGAGGCACAGAAAGGCAGCGTATGTGGCAGTGCTTGACTGATGTCATGACGAGGCTGCTGGGGCCAAGTCAGCCCCCCCTCCCCCAGAAAGGCTTCTGCACCCTGATGCATGCTTTGTCACTCTGGGAACAAGTTATGCAGTGACTCATAAATCTATTGAGTAACTAAGTGGGTTGTTACATTTCAAGATGGCGGCCCATCAAAGCAATTCCTCCACTGAAGGGCCAGATGGAAGCATCCTTTTCCCCACAAGATTTTCCTTGATGACTCAGATTCTCCTTGCCATGAAAGAAGCCTTCCATGTTTGGCCTGCAACACGTGATCAGAATAATAGGTTGCAATTCAGCAAATGTGTGCGTCCTAACCTGGCTGATTTCTTTGTGCTGTCTTTCCTGCCCATAGCAATGATGGCTCTTCAGTGTCAGATCCCAAACTTTGTGTGAGAAAAGCATCGACAGACAGACAGACAAAATAATGAGAAAAGTGTCCAGACAATGCCGCTATATTCATTGTGCCTGATTAAAACAGGATGAGTAACTCTTCCTCTAAGAAGCAAAGGCTGCTATTTATCCCCTCAGGGGAATGTTAAAGTGGAAGGCTGCTCAGATGGTCCAGCTTAGAGGTCAATAGAAGATGCAGCTTGCGGTTACCATTTCAGTCCAGAGGTACTCATTTAACAGCTCCAGCAATTTTTGTACAGCTAAGTGATATTGATTCTTCCCTCCACCCCTTTTGATGATTGCTATTGGCAATCAAACTCTTTGCCTATCGTGAGGATCAATAAGCTTTTAGTACGAGTCTTCTGTGAACTTTCAAGGAAGCACTGGACACCAAGAAAGCGCTGTTGGAAAACAAGGCTGATACACTCATCTACATCTTCCATGAGGACTGAAGAGGCATCCTGTTTGTTTTTATTTATTTGTTTTGTAACCCACTTTCAGCTAAGTTTGTTCTCAAAATGACTTAACAATGAAATCCACTCTAAGAGAGTAAGAATCCCCCCTCTCTCTCTGACACACACACACACACACAGAGAGAGAGAGAGAGAATGAAACATAGAAACAGAGTGTGTCAGAAGGGGTATCTTGGGCCATCTAGTCTGACCCCTGGCTCCAGCTGGCTCCACTCATGACATGCCTAACATGTGCATGTCCATTCTATGCTTACACACTCTCACCAATGGGGCTTCAACCACCTCCTGTAGAAGCCCATTTCATACTCTCGGGGTCCTAACTGTCAGGAAGTACTTCCTGGCATCCACCTTGAATCTCGGTTCCCTAAGCTCTGCTCCACTGGAACACATCCTGCCCTCCACTGCAGGGGAAAAAGGGTTATGACCCGCATTAGCATGACACCCCCTCACATACCTCTATGTCTCTAACAGGTCTCCTCTGAGTCTCCTCCTCTCAAGGCTGAAAAGACCCAGTTCCCTCAGTCTCTCCTCATACGTATGGCTTACCCTGCAGACCAGCCACCTTCCTAGTGGCCCTTTGCTGCACTGATTCCAACCTTCCTATATCCTTCTTGTATATAGAAGAATTGAACACAATATTCCAGCTGTGGAATTCCAGCTGCAGAATATTCCAGCACCAGAGTTATATAGAGTAGCAGGAATACCCCTCTCAATGTAGAAGCCACGCTTCTGGCTATGCAACCAAGGGTGGCGTTCGCCCTCTTGACCACCGCATCACACTGCTGACTCATGTTCAGCGTGCAGTCGACCAGCTCCCCGAGGTCCCTTTCACAAGTGCTGCTCTCCAGCCACTTACCCGCTCACCTGTGACACCCGTTCCTATGTCCCAGGTGCACTTATCTGCATTGAACACCATCCTGTTGTCCCTGGCCCATTTCCATAGTCTATCCATATTCTTTTGGATCCAGATTACCTGCTCCTCAGTTGTAGCCACTGCCCCCATTTTAGTATCATCTGCAAATTCGATCAGCAGACTTGTCACCCCCTCTTCCAGATCATTGCTGAAAAGATTGAACAGGATTGTTCCCAAGACAAAGCCCTGGGGGACCCCACTTGTCACCAACAGCCATCCTGACAATTCCCTGCAACAATGTTTATCATTTCCATTTCATTGTAGTGGTTGTTTTCTTCCTTGCATTCTCTATTGCTTCTGCCCTAGCCTACTTGGCTATTTTATTCCTTCTGTGTATTTTTAATTAAATGCAATTGCCCAAACTTCATAAAACATATAGCTAGCATTTTGATGACTGCAGAGAACCATGTAACCATGCTCTTTCTACAGAACAAAATGCATTTACCCAACAGTGCAAGAATCCAGTTATTGCCTGGTAGGATGCTTCTAACGTGGGTCTTTCAGAACCAAATCACACATGGCACTGCAGGTAGTACACAGGTGAGGGTCAGTTGTTTATTTACTCTGGTGTATGCATAAGATCCCACTTAAGGCCTGGGACCCTGTGCACTGGGAGGAAGGCTTTAACAGCTTATTGTTTTTCAAAATCTCCATACCATAGAAAAGGGCAACAAATAGACCAGCAACCCCTCTCCACTGATAACAATGAATAACTTCCCTTTTTTCTTTTGGTGAGCTCCCCCTCCAAGTACACAAGAGCAAGGGGAATCTTGTGATGCAGACAGGAGGAATAATTTCTAGTTTAATTGTACTTCCCTGGTATGTTGTGATCCCATTCTGAATTGGGGCCATGTATTCTTACAACCGTGAGCTTAAGTGGGCTCCGGGAGATGGTGGAGGACAGGAAGGCCTGGAGGAATGTTGTCCATGGGGTTGCAATGGGTTGGACGTGACTTCGCAACTAACAATAACAGCAATTCTTACAACAGAGTAAAGAAAAGGCTAACCTAGTGTGATATTCAACATGAATGGTGTAATGTGTATTTTTACTTTCTGTTGATCGAAATGAAATAATGAAGGCAAATTGTCTTAAATGTTAAACCTCTGCTTGCAGTTCCAATGTAGTTTCTAACTCTTCATTTCAATGGTCAATGAAGTCTTCCTCGAAAATCATGTGCAAACACAATCAATTCAGAAAGCCTAGGGAGATAAGATACATTTATTTGAGTTCATTTTGACCAGAATTTACATCTCTCTGAATGAAACAGAACCCCAAGTGCTGGCCATGTATTTTGCTGAATGAAAAATAAATGAAAAACAGGTTAGGAAAATCCTTATTTCTGAACTATGAGCATCAAAAGATGTCAACTTTTGAAAAAAGGTACACAAAAGCACTTTACTCCACTGGAAATGAGGGGCTGAATGCACACATTTCAACAATCTGCACATTTGATATGTCCATTTGGAAAAATGTGCAGGAAAATATGTATGCATATTTGTGTGAAAAAAGAACAAAGCTTACAGACAGACCTGGACACAATCCAAAACTGACCTTCAAGGTAGATTCTAGAGACCCTTGACAAGCTCAGCTTTTCTCATCTCAAGGTGCTAGCAAAGATGAAAGGAGAGTTTCTGGCATTTCATAACTGTCCTTCAATCCCTTTGTGGAATAACTTTGAATCAGCTACCAGATCGTTCCTAGCGGGCAAATTGTTCCAGCCCCTTGGTCAGTATGGCTGCCCTTTTCTGCACCTTTCTCAGCCGTGCCGTGTGCATGTGTAGAAGGAGAGTGAGACAGCTTTGTGGGGAAGGATGTGACCAACCGCTCACTGCACATGGGCAACTTCAAGACCTGTTCAAGCTTTCTCTTCTGATGGGTCTTCATGTTTAAAGTGGACTTGAGCTGAATGGCCCCTTTAATAGCAGATACCCTCCAACAGAGGACAGTTCTCTGGGACAAAAGCCTGGCCAACTGTGAAAGCTGGTGGTTCCGATGCCGGCCAGTACCCTGCTTTAGTCAGAATGTAAAGCAGCTGTCCATGGTGCTGAATCACAGGCAGCCTCGCTTCAGCACCATGGATAGCTTCCTAGATGTTCCGGCCATGATCCAGACTAGATACAGTGCTTTGGAACCACCAGCCTCCATGACAGGCTTAGTTGCCTGAGGTGTGCCAACAGCAGTAGAGGAAACACGCCCACTGCTCTCCAAGGCCCTGAAAGTAGCCCTCCAGTCCAGTCCGTTCCCCCCGCTCCCCATACACATGTCCTTTCCCCTCCCTTCCTCCAACAATCTGCTTTGGGTACTGAACATTCTGGGTCCCTACTGGATTGTTTGGGGCATGTTCCCTTTTCTAGCCCCCTCACTGTTTTTATATTGTACAGTCTCTGGGGTTTCTTTGGGGATCCTGCTGATATTCTCTTTTTGTGCATGAATGGAGAGCTATTTTAGATACAAATATCTGAACACTGAAAGTAGAGTGGATGCAAAGGAAAATGTTGAAGTATGTATAGTTATAAGTCTGCTGATTCTCAGGGCACCATCTGCTGCAAGGTGGTTCATAGAATTCTACAAGTTCCAGCAATCCCTAGCTAGTCATGCTGGCTGGGATTTGTAGGAATTAAAGGACTTTTCTGCTCTAAATATGCATAGGATTGCATTAGATCACAGTTACTCTCTGTCAGCAACATTCCTGGATCCAGCACCATCCCTGCTGGATGAGTTTATTTTGTTCTGCAATTCCAATTGTTTGGAGGAGGAAGTGTTTTATAGAAATCTGTAACTGAAGTATTTAGTATTCCAGACTTACCATACTTCAGATGGCGAGACTCTGAAAGCAACAGTTTCACTGCACCCTAAAAGTCCAGCACTGTTAGGCCTTATAATGCAGGACAGTCTTACAGCTGCGGTTCTGAGTGCACACTCCGTTTGTCCATATAAAACTGTCTGTCTTTCTCTGATGCCTGATCCTTCTTGATGCTGGTGGTGCATAACATGCGGAAAAGCAAAAGTGGACTGTCTTAATTTTGATCCCCTTGTTCTGATCTGAAGATAACCAGGAAGATGAAGCTGATCCTCGACAATACTTCAGTGAAATAAGATCTGGAAGTCATGATAAGGAAACGATGCGCACACTCACACACACCCACACCACAATCGCCAAGCTTCTTCCAGAAGGGGAAAAACATTCTAAGTTCTGCTTTTGAGATGAAATTCTGCAGAAACTGCTAAGGTATATTTAGTTAGGATTTGGAGTCAAATCAATTCCCCTCTCACCAAAAATAAAACTTACAGACAACATGGAAAACACTTCAGCTCAACGTTATACAATAAAGAGTGTTATTATAATGAATTATGCTATTTCATTATGCAGCACTTAACTACCTCTTTCTTGACATTATTATTACAATAACCTTTTCAACAACTTTGGAGGCAGGTCAGTATTGTCCCCCGTGTTTTGTAGGTGGCATGTCTGAGACCGAGAGATTGCAGCATGCATCGGACCACCTGGGATCCCAGGATGGGGAGGGAGGGGAGAAGGGAGGATGGGAGGCATACAGGAAGGTCCCCGCAGGCCCATAATCCAGGCGACATTCCCCCACAGGGCTTCCTACCATCTTCTGCCCTCCGAGATGAATCTTTTTGCACTGCTAATTTACATATTGCTTATAATGAGTTGTATTAATGTACTGATGTGTTACTCATAAGGCACATTGTATGGATTTTATCTTGAAAGGCAGGGTATAAATAATAGCAAGAACTGTAGAAATTAGATAGTGAGATCATGCCAGAAGGAAGATGTGGACTGGGAGCTTTCAGTCCCACTTCCCTAGGCATTATGCGAGGATAGCTTCTGTCCATTATTTGCTACAACCTTTCATTTTCTTCTGTATTTGAAGGTACTATTGTAGCCTATATGTACAAAGCTACTTAAATAAGTATCATATTGGTGTTAGGTATTATATTACTACATTGCTCAATAAGCAAAGTTCCTGAGTGGTAAGCAATTCGGAAAACCACAGAACGTTATGAAAGAAAATGGTGGATGTTCACAGGGGGCAGTTTAATGGTGGCCATGGAAGTGAAGGGAGGGATTAGCGAGTGATGTGGAGTGATTCTCTTCATTTCATGCTGGGTGGTGGCATTGCCCTTGTGTAGACCCAGTCCATCACAACACCCAAAGACGCCATCCTTTCTTGGGTTGTACTGCCATCTAAGCAAACCCACTTATAGCAGTGTGATTTTATGCTGCTATAACATTTTTATTTTATGCTATCAAAGGTCTGACCAAAGAGATATCATCAAAAGACCACTAACGTGCAGTCTTTCTTTCATCCTGGCTGAGACCAGGATGCATCTGCACTGCTCCTTTCCTTCCTTCCTTCCTTCCTTCCTTCCTTCCTTCCTTCCTTCCTTCCTTCGGCTATTCTATCTTGAAGCTGTTAAAGGAGATGAACAGACAGACAGACAGACATCAAGACCTTTTTCATTACTCCACAGCTTGGGCCAATCTTTTATAAATTGACTTGCCTCCGCTCCATGGTTCTCCTCACCGAGGTCTCCTTCCATGCATTGCACTGCTTCTCAGGCATCTGGAGGGAGCCATGTCGGGGATCTGAGAACCTTTTCCTAGCTGTCTTCAGTGTCAGTGCTTCCTCTTAACAGTTTCCCCTACTTGGTGTCATTGCCCACTTTTCATTTTACCAACACAGAGCATCGGATCCTTCTTCCTTTCTCCCCATAGATTCCACCATCTCATTTCAAAGGATGGTCAGATGGTGATGTATATGTCCCTGTGCATGTTGGAAGGGGCAGAGAGGTATTTCTGAAGGAGCCCGTGGCTGTAAGAATTCAGAAAATGTCTGGGGGATTGTGGTGAAACTTTCAGCATTCACTAATGTCAGCTGATCCCATGTTGCCCAGAATAACAAGAAGTCTTCAATACATTATTTGTACACTGTATGAATAAAATATGTCCTGGCGAATAGGTGAAGAATGCTTTCCTCTTGCTGATTTTTTAAGGAATTGTAATCACCAAGAGAGTCTGCCTTAAATGGGTTCAAGTGTCTCTCCACTTATTCAGTGTTGCATGTCACAATCCCCTCTCACCCCTGACGAGGTGAGCTTCATCCTTCAGGTTTGGGGAATGAAGCAAAGGAACTGCAGAATGCCCCAGGAAATATGGAGAAAAAATATAATAAGAAACACAAAGTTTTCCCCACCTTTCCTTCCCAAGTTTTCCATTTGTGGAACAAACTCATTGCTTTGCATCTGGGTCACACAGATGCAACCTTGAAATCCCATGCTTGTTCTCCCACTGTAACTATGGCTTGGTTTGCACATGAAGCAAATGTTCCGAATGGAGCAATGCACTCAACCCAAAATCCAATTGAGAGCCGTGCTCTTGCTCAGGCCATTATTTAGAGCAGGTGTCCTGATCCCAGGACTCACGTGTCTCATATGGACATTTGGGGTTCTCCAGATGGTCACATCCCTTTCTCAGGGGCCCACCCCCTGGTGGCTTCCTAGCTTCACACTGTTTTTCCCCTCTGGGCAAGGTTGGGATGCCTCTCCCTAACCTTAGCTACTGACAGGCCTTTTAGCAAATGATTGCTGCTAGTTGGGGCATTTTGACCTCATCTCTTTTGCCTTTCCTTTTACCGACCATGGGAATGCAGTTCCCGAAAGCTTCTCTGAAATTGAAATTGGCTGTGAAGCTGAAAGAGGTTTCACTGCCCTTTCTAGACAAAGCAAATGCTAGAATGCAAAATGATGGGGGAAAGAGTTCTATGGTCAGCTGGACACAGAGGAACAAAGAGGAGACCATCATGGACAATGAAAATGGATGTCAAGATTAACCAGGAGGGAACCCATCATATGGCAAAATCTATCAGTTACTGTCATTTTGGAGAGAAGAGAGGGCTGATCCAATTCCTAGGTGATACAAGATTGCAGCAAATGACCTCTAGACCTGCCCCAGAAGGACTCTGCTGAACCTTTGTGTGGGACATCAATCATGGCTTAAAGTGAATTTATTGATGTCAGCAAGGCTGCCTCTTATTTAGCATTAATGACAACCACTTCTTCTTCTCCTTGCTCAGCAGTAGCAGCTTTTTGTTGTTGCCATTTTGGCAGGTCACTGCCCACAGAGATCTTCATTTCTGTCCTGTGGTCATAGTCCAGGGAACTGGACTAAGTGCTACTGAAAGTCAGAAATTTCAGAAGTTCTCTGTGGTCCAACTTCAGGGGACTGATGAACTCTTTTCTTACAAGGCAAAATTCACAAGCAGAAGCCTATGTCAGTTCTTTGGACTGTGGCCAGAGTATCTGACACTCGACTTTGTGCTATGGCCTAGGAGACCTGGGGAAATGCAGTGATGGACAGTTATTTGGTGTGCGCTTCTCCTTTCCTTTCCTGATTTGGTACCCCTGGAAAAAGTGAGAGCTGGGGCCAGGAGATTTGGTTCATCCCGGAAAACAGAATTATGATATCTAATTTTTCAAAATATTTTTTTGTAGAGAAAGATGGGGGAGGAATTTACTGAGCTAATGGTAAAAGCATATGCCTGGGCTGGCTAATTTTCATCCATTTCATATTGCCTCTGAACCCCCTGACCCAGGATGAAATTCAGGACAAGTACACATAGTTTCAATGAGAAAGAGGAATCAGGAAAAATAGCATTCCTGTCTTTGCCCACACATTAGGCTATTTCTCAGGGGCCCTGATCCACACACTTTCTCTGAAATAGAGACACTTGGTCAGGACTTTTCAGTGATGGCACCAAAACACTGTGAAGCCCTCATGTGTTATGAGCTGGTCTTTCCCTCTCCCCCCACCCCCACACACCCTTTATCTCTCTTTCAGCAGGGTTCTAACTACAGCCTTTATTATGTTAAATCTGGTCAGCCAGGGCCAGCTCAGTGGTACAATAATAGAAAGGTTCATCAAGTGAAGACCCTCTAATTGAGGAGTTGGGTCTTATCCATGCCAGGAGGTGATTCCAAACTGAGTTCCCTTATTCCTTTCCCCATCAAACAGTGGTGGCTCCACCCTCAGGAAGGTTCATGGCGTTTGTGGGTTAGATGGTAAGAACGCGAACACTTAATTGTTCTGATCATTTGCACTGCCATTGTACCACAGGGCTATGAAAACCACACCCCTCCACTTCTGACCCTCCCTGTTGCATAGTGTCTGCTCTGAACCTGAGAAGGTCAGATTCTCACCAGCCATTTGAAGCTTGCTGGTCTTAGAATGTCAGCTAAGGCGGGTTCCAGCCCCACCTTTACTTCATGTTCAGGTTCAGACTCCATTAGAGGCATTAAAGACATCATGGAGACAGAATTGCCTTTGGGCTCATTTGGGGGTTTCGTTATATAACTTGTAAGATGACATGTAGGAAAAACTGGATTGTAACGTTATTAGCATTAGTTTACCTGCTTTGTGTATATTCACAGCCCCCTATTGGAAATAACCAAGCCCTTTTTTTGACAGTGAGTATGTATGTGCAATTTTTTTCTGTTTTATAATCAGGCTTCCAATGGCTGTCAGTCATTTATTAAATATTAATATAAACAAATATGTTCGGCAAGAAATTTTAGCTTTTGCATAATGACAAAACTTCACATTCCCTTGACCAAGACACATTGCAATGCAATTTTGTGCATGTCTGGCCATCGGTAAGCCTCCCCAAAGCAGGACTTATTCTCAGGTAAGAGTCTATAGCTTTGTGTTGGGCCCCTGGATATATTTCTGGACTGGAAAAGCACTCCAACCTGAAAGCTGGGGTTCCATGCTTGGCTCCCCCTTTTCTGCACCTCCCAGCCAGTATAGAGAGAACTACACAGTCAAATGACTAAAGAGAAAAGGGGAAATTACAGGGGGAGGCAGGGGCTGCCAGAACACAATGTATCTTGCGGGGACTCCAACATCCTCCTCTCCTTCTCCGAGAAGTTGCAGCCAGACAGCTGAAATCTAGCTGATTGGTAGCATAGAAGGAGTACAGGGTGGAAGAGTGCTCCTGTACCCTGTTTGCTCTCCACAGGATACCCATAATTCTCCATGTTTAGAGGTTTTTGGGCCTCCCTAATGGATTGCACCCTTAGTGAATCAATCAAATATTTAAGTATAAGCAAAACCCAAAACAATGACAATATTAGGCTTAAGCAAAACATTAGAAATTTGTAAGGGTTAAGAGATCTTAAGCACCCTTAGGAGGACTGGGAAAAATTGAAAGCTCCATGCCTGGTGCCAAAAACTAGTTAATGTCATGTAAGCTTCTCTTTAAAGAGAATTCCATACACAGGGTGCCACCACTGTTAAGGCTGTTTCCCTAGAATCCACCTGCCTTGGTCACAATATGTGGAAAAGGGTCACTAAAGATGATCTCAGGATCAGGGTAGATACATAATGGAGAAGCTAATACTTCTGGTAACCTGGTTCCTGGCCATTAGGCGCTTTAGAGGTCAATGACACCTGAAGCTATTGTACGTATTCTGTTGAATATTTAGTTTAAAAAATCTATGAAGCATTAAGTGAAAAGAACCCCACACCAAAGTAATGCACTCATATTTCTCCATAACTGCTATTTAGAACACTGTGTGCAGTGACACATAGTACAATCTGTCCTATGTTTGTTTTTCATTCATTCAGAACTAATGTTGTAGTTCCTATGGTTTTATTTCTTTAGTTATTCAATTTATATCCTGCCCCACTAGCCATAGGCTCTCTGGCTGGCTTACATCATGATAAAATCCATATGCAACACAATAAACAGTGCAATATACAACACAACAACTCACAATTACAAAAAGACCAATAACAATAAAAATCCATAAGTAAACTACCAAAATTAAATAAACCAAGGTAAGAATAGTAAAACATAAATAAAATAGATATTATATAGAGCTCCAAAAATAAAACTTAGGCCAATTAAAATTTAAGTTATATTGCAATTGTGATTCATCTGCTACTTATTTTTTTAATTACCTTTAATCATGGAGTAATGGAAATAAGCTGCTATTATCCAAGGGATACGACTCAACCAACTAGCTGTATTGATACATATCCACAAATAGTGCTTCAGTCTTTTTGCATAATGTGTGTAGATATGTGGAGAAATTGTGTGTGGTCTGCAAAATTTGGCTCAAATATTGTTTACATACAACACTGATCTATTAAGCACCATTATGCATTAAAGGATGTATACAGGAAATTGCATACAGAATAACTGATTGTGCATGGCTTTGTTTATTTTTAATTCTCCAGACTAATATGAACATTGGATGGGAAGAACTAATGACTGGATGCATTTGAAACTGATGCAGACCAGAAAAGGACTGATTTGTCTATCTCCAGCTGTGTGTGTCCCTGAATTACTGGTGCTTGCTGACTTGCTCTCTAGAGGATGTATATTTTATTTATTTTTAGGGATGCTTGTGTGGTATCATTAAGGTCAGATGATCACATAGACAGCAGTTGCTACCAGGATGGATGCTCTATTTAAAAGTCTATCTCACTTTCTTATTACCGGTGACAGGAGAAACAAAAATATATTGCTGTTTGGAGCAGCAGTCAGCTGAAAAGAACCTCGGCTAGCCTCCAAGGAAGACACAAGGAGAAAGTCCTAACATGCTTTGATGGAGCCTTTATAAGCTCCACTGACACAAGGTTTGTTCTTTGTTGACTTTTCCATGAGGGCCACTGGGCTTTTGCAATAGAAGATCCATTCCTTGGGGTCAGAGCCATAGGCCAAGCCTTGCTTCTGTCAGAGCTGGGGACCATGCAGCACGCAAGTCCGATACAGCCAGGGGAATGGAGAGGACCATCTGACCCACCTCCTTCTCCCAAGGTCCATCCTCCACGCACCTTCCCAACTTGTTATTTTTGTATTTTATTGTATTTTATTTTGTGTTGTGAGCCGCCCCGAGGCTTCGGCAAGGGGCGGCATAGAAATGTTTTAATAAATAAATAAATAAATAAAACTCAACCTTGTCTTATTTCTAATTAGCAGTAGCTCACTCGGTCTGGTGGAAACGGCTGCTTGGAGGTGACGAGCCTGTCCTTGCTCACTCCTCTCCACCGTATTGCATCTAGCCCTTTAAAAGCATCCAATGCTACCAACAGAAGCTTCTTTGGGATGGGGTGATTTTGTTTGTTTGTTTTGAGCAGGTCATTCCATCTAGCAGGGAAGGGTGGCTTCTATTGCACAATGCTGCAATGGTTCTGGAAAAATCGCCACCTCCCCGCTTCCCACTGCAGCCATGCAGTTCCCATGCTCTAAAAGGACTCCGTGCCCTACAGCAAATGTGGAAAGGCCTCTCTGCAGCATGTGTGTATGGGGCAGGGGACAACTGCTGAAAAGCCGAGGGCTAGCTTCTCCCTCCTTGTGGTTCTGTACAAGACCACCCTCCGGCTGCCGTGCTGCAGTGCCTCCCAAAGCGCCCGTCTCCCTGGGCCGTCAGGCTTTCGGAAAGCCTCCCTCGCGTCCTTGCGCAATTTACAGAGATGGACCATAGCATGAGAGGCTTTTTGTGAGAGGGGCAGTTGCTGGGGAAAGACTCGCCTTAGCTCCCCAACACTGTGTGCATCCTTAAAAATTGCCATTTCCCCATGGCAGCCAGGCTTCTCTAGGGCAGGGCACTGTGCATGGAGGTGCACGTTTTGTGTATGAAAGAGCATGTTTGCATGGCGGGAGAGAGAGAGACCATGTGAAGGTGTGGAACGGGAAGCATGTGCCTGGAGAGAGGCAGTGCAGCTCTTCCCAGGTAATCTCCCAAGGTGGGCTCCTCAGATTCAGGCAAGGAGGCAGAGGGGCAGAAGTGGGCAGATGAGTCAGAGGGTTCAAGGTTACAAGGACGCAGGCAGAGCGTGAGAACCAGTCTGCTTTGGGAGTGAGGTGGGGAAGTGGGAAGGGAGTTCCTTGACCTTGAGAGGAGATGCCAGACGAAGTGAGCAAACCAGTTAAGCGATGCCCAGCATTCCCACCGTCGAGACCTCCAGCAGCAGGAGTTGCCCCAAGGGTGGACTCAGAATCCTTTTGAAAGGGAGAGAAGGAGGGGATGTTTCAAGGTAGATACAGGTCTTCACATGGGCAGAGGCTTCTCCCACACCTCAGAGAGAATACTGCTTTGAGTTATGTTGTTTCTCAACCCACTGAGCTCCAATAAAGGACTATGCTTCTAAGGTTTTGCCTAAGTCTGCCAGGAAGCGACAAGGGAGTGTGGGAACAGAAATGGCCATGACAGGGGCAATCATGATGGGGGGTACTTACTAGAGTGGGGTGTCCCCATCTACTGCTCCTTTAGGACCCCTGATGTGCTTGCCTGCAGCCAATTCAACCCTTTGGCCAGAACAAGTTCCCCAGCCTTCTATATCAGAAAGCCAGCAGATGCAAGTAAAGCCATATCCATAGGTAAAAGGCATGATAAAATGCTCCTGCTGCCTTCTTAGTGCAAGGGTGGACAACCTGTGGCCCTATAGATGTTTAGACCCACCATTCCAACCCACTGGACCTCATGTATCAGCAGGCCCAGCCTTCTGAATACCTTTAGTTGCTCTCCCCTCTTCCAGCATCCGACTGATAGAAAGCCCATGCTCCAATGGAGCCAAGCTCAAGGAACAAGGTTCAATTTGGATGCCAGGAAGCACTTCCTGACAGTTAGGACCCCGAGGGTATGGAATGGGCTTCCATGGGATGTGGTTGAAGCCCATTGGTGAGGGTGTTCAAGAATAGCCTGGACATGCACATGGTAAGCATGTCATGAGCGGAGCCTGCTGGAGCCGGGGATCAGATTAGATGGCCCAGGAGGCCCCTTCTGCTTTGTTCAGTTTCTATGTTTCTAAAGGAGGCTAGGCTTGAAAGAATTATTTGAGACCTTTGTCTTAGAGTGGGGGCAGAGTTAGATGATCACCCCAATCCCATAGACGGATATTTCAAGACAGACCCACTATGCATGCTGGGGATTTTTCAATATGACTTGAGAGCAAGTCGCACTGGGAGGTACAATGTTCTTATACCCTTCATATTTTAAGCAGCACTTAGCTTAATCTGCACAATTGGTGAGACACGGAAACATTCAAAGGAGTTCCTGCAGCCTGCCTGAGTCAATCAAGTGAAGGTTGTTCAGATGACCTGCCAATTAATATTCTGCTTCCAATGGATGTTTTAATTTGGCTCCTCCATGGAACATGCCCTGATCAGATCTTTGTGCAGCTCAAGGTTTTTTTAAATTCTGTTGTTTATTTTTTACATCAGATTTCTAATACGCTTGTGCAACACTCTATGGTCCTTGTTGGACTAACAGCACCCTAGAAATTCTGATATTTTGTTTGACAGTTAAAATTGTTTATAAACAAGTCATTGAGTGAAGCAGGAATCTTGGTGGGACCCCCGCATGCCCCTTCCCAACCCCTTTTAGCTCTGTATTGCCACTGATTTTCTATTCCTTCATGTTTCAAGCATATTTTCTGGGTATGTTTCAGGCAATGTGGACTTCTATTAATCTGCCTCAGACAGTACTCTCTGCTTGGAAGGGCTTCATTGGATTTAGCTCTTCATTGGATTTAGCTCTTTGTCATGCTATCGGGTGTAGTAGCTCTGCAGTGCCAAATTATGTGGAAACAGAGGATTCTGAACCCCACGTTGCCCTAATCACCCTTGTAAAAGCTCCGGGTGAATTTTCAAAGGCCAACCACCAAGCAGAAGAAGGATTCAGCCTTTTCCTCCTTCCAAGGATCTCTCTGCACACCATCTGTTCTTCCTGCAGCCGGCTTCCAAGGATGGAAAAATCGCCAGTGGAGAGGGCGGGGGATCTCCATGGCAGAATTTGCAGAAGATCAGTGGCATGCAATGAGTTAGCCCCTCATGCTCACTGCCCCTGTCCAGAAAGTGCACTACGTCCCCAAGCTGGTATGAACTGGCACACGAGGGGTGTATTTGTTTTTGCTGGCAACTGGATCTGCCCCAGCATGGGTTGCAAGACAGCTCTGTCTGATACAACTGTTGGGTGCTGGCCCCATCCAAACAAAGCCCTGCGCTTGCAGCTTCTCCCTGCCATGGTGCACCCCTACAGCCTCCCAAGAGAGAGGTCTCCTTATGGCCCCAAGGCAGCTGCCCCACAGCAGTAGGGAGGAGGCCAAGTGCATCACTCAGACCCACGTCCTGCTGACCTCCTCTGGCTCCAAACTGTGTGGGCTGCAAAGTGGTGTGCTGCCTGGAGAACTCAGCCTCTAGGGGCTAAAGGGGTTCCCGGTCTGCAACTGCATGGCCACATTTAAATTACCTAGCAGTAATTCATCCAGTTTTAAAACAGCATCATCCCAAACCAAATGCCCCTCATGTCCTCTTAGGATTTAAGCTTCAGGTGCCCAGTGCCACTATCTTGGAGCTGTGGGGCAGGCAGGCAGGCAGGCAGGCAGACTCCTCCTTTATTATTATAGGTAAAATTGGTATTCCGCCTTTCCCTTCCAAATATAGAGTTGCTCAGGTTGGCTAGCATCAATTAGAACATGCATGTTTTATAATAAAGAAGGACTTACAGCAGGACCAAAACAGTGGCAATCAATAATGTGGCAGGGCAGGAGAAGCAAATTAAAAATAAATCAAACTGGGGGTGTCCTTAGTACAACCTTATTAAACCAAGAAATCAATATAGATAGAGCAGTAGTTTCAGTGCCAGTAACTCAAAATCTGTCATTTCATGGCTTTCCTCTAGGGGATACAATCATACACACAGTTTTTGCTCTCCCTCACACACTATATACCTTACAATATGGTCTGGCATGTTATCTCATTGGAGGATCTTAAGAACAAAGTAAATTCCATAACCCTGCCCATTGCCCACTCTAGCAATGCAGAATTAATCTGGGGAATACAGGATTAATTATGCCTTGGACGGATAATGGGCAGACATGTTATCTTCTCGGGTGCACCGTACAGCCTCTTGACATTGTCTGGGAAGTCATAGGAACCTTCAGAGCCTGCGCTCTGAGATCCTAGCAGTAGGACTCCAGCGGCTGAACCCCAGCCAACCCCCTCGCAGCCAGTGCCACTTTTGTCTCCCACCTGAGGTCACACCTGGGCTCAGAAGATGAAAAGATGGGTGTGCTTGAGATGGGGAAAGGAGGAGGCTGGAGCTGTGGACTTCCGTCAGTCCCACCTGGCATCCCAGCCTCCTGCCCTCCTGCTCCCCAGTGCTAGATCTCGATGGCTGAAGGTATCAGTCTAGAGAAGCTGCATGGCGCAAGGTGGAGGTGACTGCGGTCCCGCCTCACTCTAGCCACTGGATCAGCCCCTGTGTTTGGAAATGTGCATGATATGCATCTGCTGCAGAGGTGACAGGCTTATACCATTAAGCACATGAAAGGTGGTGCTGGCAATGGTGAAGAAGCTGCAGCTAATTTGGAAGCCTGTCTCCAAGCAAACCATTTGTGAAAAGGAGCTTAGATGCGTCTAGAGAATTTCTTCAGGGACTTTCACACATTCCTGACTGAACTATATGAAGAGAATTTCTGATTTAATAAATGTAAACAATATAACATTTATATAACATATAAAAATGAAATTGCTTCCTGAACTTCTGGTGTTTAGGGTGATATTTGAGAAGGATTAGTTTCCTGCCAACCGGTGTTTTAGAGCATATTCACTGTATTCAGAACATTATTTACGGGGAAGAGACAAAAGATGCCTTCAAAATATATCTTCTATTAATGCATCTAATGAGGAAGACTTAAGTATTTAAACAGTGAAATGCAAAGGGATATTTTCACAAAAAGATCCACTCAGTGCCAGATCCCACAAGACCAATTCTGGAAAACAGCAAAGTATCGCATCAGGAAAGATGCTGGTTGAATCCCACATCTCTCAGGTGGGAGGAATTTAAATCTGCTGTTCCATACTTTTTCCATCAATATCCAGTAATCTCTACACAACACTCTAAACGTAATGGGTTTCTTTTACCATTGTTCATTATTATTGTACATCTCTGATAAATTCTCTCTAGTACATTTGTGAATTCCTCTTTTTGCAAAGGTTGTCCTGGAAGCTTTAATACTCTACAATTATTATATAGAATTGAGTTATATGCTGTTTCTAACACAGGATAACAAACTTACTTTCCATTCGTCATGCATTATTCTGTCCTTAATCAGGGGCCCTGCTGATTCTGGGAAATCTGGCTCATTTCAGCTTGACAGATTTCCTCCCTGCCTCCAGCCCAGTGATCAGTAGCAGGCCAAGGCAGGGTTTGTTTTGGTTTCAGGGTTTTGGTGGATGCCCATGTCTAATATGGTTGTTTTTATGCATTTTTAAGCATGAAGGAAATTTGCACAAACTGGAAGCCAAAAGCAACATACCTCTAATAAGATTTGCACAAATCACACATTATGCACAAATAGGAAGCCCAAAACCACATCGTTCAAATCATTTTGTGCACGTAATTGGAAACAACTGGGAGAGAGCAGAAAGATCTTTGTAGAATCCCAGTCTTTCAAAGAACAGGACACCCACATGGGAAAGGTGGACTTCAATCATCTTGTGACTCTATTTTCTGGAATTGGTCTTGTAGGATCCACAGTAAGTGGATCCTTTTGTGATCTCCTTGCACTGAATTTTCCCTGATGACCTTCATAGTGGAGAACTGAATGTAATCTAGATTTCTGGTCTCTGGCCTAGTGGTTAATGCCAGGAACCAGAGAAGCTTTTGCTCACAGTTTCTCCCAGTGAGGCTTGCCTCACTCTGCTTTTTCTTTCAACTTGATTGCCTTTTGCCAGAAAAGGAAACAGGTCAATTTCCATGTGCATTCTTTAAAAAGTGTGTACTTTTCCACACTGATGAAACCGGGCACATGATTTTTTAAACAAAACGTTAAAATGTACATTTTTAACAAATAAGCAAAATAAAATTCTGCACATACATGCACACACATTTTTGAACACCTTCACAAATTCTAGAATGTGTGTGCTTTCCAGCCCAGCCCCCATATCTAACTATTATGTTTCTTTTGTGAATGGAGCAAATTCTAATAATTTGCAAACTGAAATGAAAACCTTGTATATGCTCATTAATGAAACAGTATGTGCCTTCTGAGGAGAGAAGGCAATTTCCATCATTATTACACAGAAATATAGCCAACTGGTCAAACCCACCCTAATCATTATCAAATCTAAGTCCCTGTTTATGTTCTACTTCTTCAGGGTAACTAAAACAAATCCAGAATAAATCCACTGGAATGCTGCAGTGGAGAAGCAAAGTGCATGTTTTGAAGGCAAAACTTCCCAGGTTTGTGCAATGACTTGGATAATGCTAATCAATGTTGCAGGCCCAGTTTAGGCCTTCACAGAAAGGCTTGACGGAACTTACAGAAATCCTGGCAAATGCTAGTCATTGTAGACCAGTAGTCTTCAATTGTTTAGATTTGGTTGAAGCGCCAGACTTTATCCCAAGCATACATATGGAGAGACACATCATCTGCCATGAGTAAACTTTCTGCTGGTCCACCTTAGGTCAGTCGGTGCCCACCAATTAATTGAAGGCCAGTGGTATAAAGCACGCCACAGTAATGACCCTGTTCTTTGTGGTCTTGCGGAGCACTCCTTTGGATGGCATGTTTCTTTCTCTTCTCCCCACCCTCTACGCTTTGCAACTTCTTATTCCTCCTTGAAAATGGACAGCACTGTTTTCCAACCCAGGCAGAAAAAGGGAACACTAAGCATATAAAACTCTGCATTTTGAATTCGCTTCCATCATGGTGATTATAGCAATAAAATGGAGATTGCTTCTGCTGAACACATTTGTTAGGAGGGAGAGCCATTTTGTTGTAATAATGATTTAAAAAGAAGGGATAATATATTCTGAAATGCAAAGTAATCAAATAGCATCTGCAGCCATGCCTATGCTTGGGCAAGCACCCCTGGACTATCAGAGAAGGAAGAAAAGCTGCCACCGTGAGCAATGTCAGCTCCACTGGGCTCTTCCATGCCCAGGCCAGACCAGGCATGATGCTGGGCTTCCGTGCTCTCTGATAGTCAATTAGGGATGTGCAAATGAGCCAATCTCAGCTCTCCAAAACTGTCTGAATTTAACTGAAGCCTCAATCCATCTGGAGACATATCAGATTGCAAGCTTTTTTCCCTAGCATATATATCTGTGGGTATTCTCCTGTGTATTTTTCCAAATGTATGTATTTGGGAAAATATGCACAAATATGCAGAGCTATGCGCATCTTTGAAAGGCACACGTTTTTGCATGTGCACTTTTCCAAACATACACATGCTATAAAATGCATTTTGATCAGTTTGTGAATCACACTGCAAGCTCAGAAATGCATTGACTTGGGCCCCAGATTGCAGTCAAGTGTGTGTTTGCTCCAGAATGCATGATCAGGGCAAATGCTGACCGAAAATGAATTAAAATGCAATTCTCATTCATCCCTAGTGGTCATTTGTGGAAAGGGATGTCTAGGTTGGGGAGTCCAGGATTTTTGCCCCAGAGACCTGCCCTAATTGCACCACCATAATACTGAGGTAGATGGACAAACAGCTGCTAGGAAGCAGCTTCTTATAGGGAAGGAAGGGTGAGAAATTAATTTCAAACTGGATTGTGGTGTTGACGACCCCATCATAGCAGGAGGCTTTTCTTTCCAAGACCAATAGGTGAATTGGAAGGGGAAAAACTTGACTAGCTTGTGAAACCAAAGCATTCTTTTACTTGAACACAGGGCTCTCTCTCAAGCTGGATGTCCAGAGAAAAATGAAAGGAAGGAAGGAAAATTAAACTTGCTGAATTAGATTGTGCTATTTACACAGCCTTAGCTCTGTAGGCTTTTCAATTTCAAGAAAAACAAGTGAGCTGAAGAGAAGTAGAAAAACGTGACACGTTGAAATGTTTCAAATGCACAGCAAGTTCTCCACAGTTATAAATCAAATTATCATGGGCTGGATCCGAATTGAAACAAAATTAGATGGTGGGAACAGACTTCCCTGCTCCACTTTTCTCATGGCAGCCCTTCCAGGCCCCTGGAAATGATATGCAGAAAATCAGAAGGGGAAGCTTCGGTTTCAGAGAAAAGGGTTTCCCTCCGCCCTACAAAGCTAGCAAAGGAACACATGATAGGAGGTCTTGAAAAACAGATCTTGGATTCAATCCCACAGTTTTATTGATGTACCCCAATAAAGCAACAGTTCTCGATGTGCCGTGCTAGCAAAGCAAAACAAAGGCAACAAGAAAAAGGAGGAGAAAACTTCTGAATTATGTGTATTTTGCAGCCGAGCAACGAGGAAGGATAAACTATAGCTCCAGTCCCTTGAGCAATAGTCCAGGAGGGTGTGTGTAATAGGAACCCAGTCAGCACTTCGACAGAAAGCAACAATCAACAATTGTGAGACAGTCAGCACTGTGATGGAGAATAATGAGAAGCACTAGTCTAGCACTGTACGGATAACAAGCCAGTCAGCACTTTAAGCATTTGTGCAGGGATGTGAAGTTGAACTAATCATTCAGAAAATCATATCCCTGCAAAAATTATACACCCACATTTGCAATAAATGTTACAGGCAGTTAGGGAATGCTTGAAGAATCTGATCTTTGGGGATTCACGTACCAGCTGTCATGATCTTTGTCTCCTCTATGTGAAGCAGAGCTTAGGTTATCCCAGAAATAATTCAGGAGTCCCCTATCCAACCCAGTAATTTTGTCTCCTGGCTCTGTCACCTTCTGCCCCACAGTGAAAAGCTTTTATCTCCATCCAGAAGCTGATCTGAGATAAAAGCTTTACTCAGTAGGGAGGAAGAGTCAGGGTCAGGGAAGCAAACTGCTGAGGGATTCAGCCTTGCTTCCTTCTGAGTCTGGTCTTGTCCCGCTTACTTCTGAGTAGATATACTGCCTATTATAAATTGGTAATAATGGAATTTGGTTCGAGGTACATTCTTTCAGCTCTGCCTACTTTTACCTTTGGCCACACAGAGCAGTGGAATATGCCCTTCTCCCAAGGACTTCTCCCAAAGTAGAATCAGGCCAAACAAGGTCCCTATCCATGATTTATTCACTGGCTTTTGTATAGACCAAATGTCTGGCTCAGAATGCGTTTAAACATGCATATTTTGTAAACCTTTTAGAAACTGCCCGGAGATCTTCAACTCTAGGTGGTATAGAAATGTAATTAATAATAATAATAATTTGGTATAAATATATTTGGAATTGTATACTTTGAGAGAAAATACATTAAAAAATAAGGATGTAATTATTATTTTATTTAAATAATTTATTTAAATGCATCTAAATGCAACTATTCATGCAGATTTAAAACAATTGCTGGATACAGAAATAGAATGGAACAAAGCTAGGAGTGCATACAAGTACAATATTGTGGACCATTTGTCCGTCTTTATATGCAGTACCAATTTTGAGAAAGGGAAGAAACAATCGCAGTAGACAGCGATCAACAAGTCTGCCTGTCTAAGCACAGAGGCAAGGCTATTACATGGTAGCTTAAGCTCCACAAAGCTGACCAAATGTTCTCCATCAACATGTTCCGATGATATATGCAATCATGTTCTTCTCTCCAAGTTACCTTCTACGCATCAATGCTTTTCCTTGGTCTTTCAGGCCCAAACCAAGATGGGAAGGAAGAAGTGTCTACCGAGACCAACAGAGATGCCCCACATTACCCTGGTTCTATAGCACATTAAGAATCACAGGATCATAGGGTTGGTAGGGGCCACCAAGCCATCAGTGCAAGAGAATCACAGAATGTTTCACTCACAGAATGCCTCCTGGGGTAGTTGATTCCATAGTCTAACCATTAAGGAGTTCCTGTCAGTTCAGTCTGTTATTTCACATCCCGTGATCGTGGATAATGGAGAACAGATAGCAGGCTCCTTGCATCTGACAATCCTTGAAAACTGCTGTCACGTTCCACTTCAGTCTTCTCTTCAGTGTGCAGTCTGCACAGCACAGAGTAGACTGGGACTTTAGATTCCCGTGACACCGATGCAACTTAAGGTTCAGCTTGAATACTTCCATCGGTGCAACCCGAAACTGCACTTGCTGTTTTGCAGCTACATCACACGGCTGACTCAATATTCAATTTGTGATCAATTACAACTCTTAATATCCTTTGCACATGTTCTTCTGTCAAGCCAGGTGTATGCCTCCCTCCCTGTCTTATCCCTGTGCATTTCATTACTGCGTCATGAATGGAGATGTTCACTCTTGCCTGTTAAATTTCATTAAGTTATTTTTTATCCAGTTCTCCAGATCATTTTGTTTCTGTCTTCTAAGGGATTAGCTAAGCCAACCAATTTTGTGTCCATCTGCACATTTGGTAAACATCTCCCCAGTTCTTCCTCTTGTCATTAATAAAAATGCTAAAAACTGCAGATCCCACCAATTAAGACAACAGCATCCTTCTCAGTGCCTTTATCCTGTTGATAAGAAACCACGGTCAGGCACTCTCTGAGTACAGCTCTCCAGCCAGCTGTGAATCTACCAACAGCAACGCCTAACTTGCTCATTGGCGTATCATAGGACATTTTATCAAATGCTTTGCTGAAGTCAGCCTGTATCCTGCCCACAACATTTCCACAATCTGCTGTTGTGGAAGTTGTTGTTGTCTGTAATGTATGGCGACCCTAGGAATAAAAGCCTTTCAAAATGTCCAGTCCGTGACAACCCTACTCAGTTCTTGTAAACTCAAGGCAAGGGTGTCCTTTTGGAGTCATTCATCTCACATTCAGTCTACTTTGCTTCATCTGCATTCATAGAATCATAGGATGATAGAATCGTGGAATGGTAGAAACGGAAGGGGCAAAGAGGGCCATCAGGTGCAAGTGCAAGACTCCAAGTTAAACCATCTCAATCAGGAGGCTGTCCAGTTGCATCTTGAAAGCCTCCAGTGTGGCAGAGCCCACAACCACTCTAGGTCGTTTGTTCCATTCTCACACTGCACTGACAGTCAGGAATTTTTTTCCTGATATCTAGCCAGAATCTGGCTTCCTATCAGCTGAGCCCATTATTTAGTGTCCTGACCTCTGGGATGATTGAGAAGAGATTCTGACCTTTCTCTTTGTGACAGCCTTTCAAGTACTTGTAGAGTGCTATCATATTTCCCTTCAGTCTTTTCTCCTTGAGGCTAAAAATGCTCAGTTCTTTCCATCTCTCCTCACAGGGCTTTGTTTCCACTCCCTGGTTCATCCTTGTTGCCCTCCTCTAAACCCTTTCCAGCTTGTCTGCATCTTTCTTAAACTTTGGTGTCCAGAACTGGGCACAGGACTCCAGATGAGGCCTAACCAGTGCTGAGTAAAGAGGAACTAGTACTTCATCTGATTTGGAAGTAATACTTCTATCAATGCAGCCTAAAAGAGCATTTTCCCTTTTTGCATCCAAATAACATTTTTTACTTGTATCCAGCTCATGATCTACAACAATTTCAAGATCCTTCTCACTTGCAGTATCACTGAGCCAAGCGTTTTCCATCTTGTAAGGATGTATTTGGTTTCTTTTTCCTAGCTGCAGAATTTGGCATTTGTCCCTACTGAATTTCATTCTACTCTTTTCAGCCCAGCACTTCAACCTATCAAGTTTTATTTATTTATTTAAAACATTTGTATGCCGCCCCATTGCAACAAAGCCTCGGGGCGGCTCACAACAACCATAAACATAAAAATACAATCGATAATTTAAAACTGGTACCATCTCGGCTATATATTAAAATCTATAAATACAATAATAATAAATTAACAGTTAAAATAACTTTTAAATAAAAAGGTTTTCGCCTGGCGCTGAAAAGCAAATAATGACGGCGCCAGGTGGACCTCTCTGGGGAGCACATTCCATAGGATTCACTTTGAATCTTCTTTCTGTCTTTCAGGGTGTTAGCTGTCCCACCCAGTTTAGGTCATCTGCAGATCTGGAAATTGTTCCCTGCACTTCTTTGTCCAAGCCATTAATAAAAATATTGAAACCCACTGGGTCCAGGACTAAACCCTACAGTACCCCACTTGTTACCTCTCCTCAGTTTGAGAAGATGCTGACTCTTTGAGTCCAATTCTGTAGCCAAGTGTGGATCTATCTGACCATTGTTCCATCTAGCCACTTTTTGCTAGTTTGCTAATCAAGATATCATGGGGCACTTTGTCAAAAGCTTTGCTGAAGTCAAGATATAACAACAATCCAGTCTATCAGGGAATTACCCAGTCAAAAAACAAAATCAGATTAGCCTGGCAGGATTTGTTTTTGAGAAATAGATATCAGCTTCTAGTAAACATTGCATTGTTTTCAAGGTATTGCAGATAGATTACTTTATAATCTGCTCCAGAATTTTTCCAGGGATTGATGTCAGACTAACTGGTCTGTAGTTCCCACCTGCTGCTGCTGCTGCTGTGGCGGCAGAGTCTTCTGCTTCTGCTTCTTTTTTCCTTTCCTGAGGGTGGGGATGGCATTAGCCCTTCTACAGTCATCTGGCACTTCCTCTGCCCTCTATGATTTCTCAAAGATAATAGACAGCGGTTCTACTGAACTCATTCAACCCAATTAGATGATCCTTGACCATTTGCCTATCAACCTTGAGCTGCCGTCCTGCTCATTCAGCTTGTACTTCCCCTTCATCAGGAAGATCATAGATCTTCTTTTGGAAGAAGAGAGAGTCAAAGGAGGAACAGAGCACTTTTGCCTTTTCTTTGTCATCTGTTATCATTTTGCCATCCGCATTGAGTAGTTGAACCCCCATTTCCTTCCTCTGTCTTTTACGCTGGACAGATCTGAAGAAGGCTTTTATGTAGCTTTACCCTTCTTGATGCCTTCCCTGCAATTCCAGATTACCTGCCTATATTATTCTTTTGCAGCCCGGTCTTCTTTCCATTTCCTAAACGTGCCTTTTTCATTCTCAGATCATCTCTAAGCTTTTTGTGAAGCCACATGGGCTTCTTATGTTGTCTCCTACCTTTTTTCTTTGTTGCAATTGTCTGTAATTATGCCTTTAGAATTTCCTTTTTAAAAAATCCCCACCCATCTTAGACCCCTTTTCTCATTTGCCACAGGGCTTTACTTATCATTGTTCTGAGTTTATTAAAATTGGCTTTTCTAAAATCCAGGTACACGTTTGGCTACATTCAGCTTTTGCTTCCTTTGGAATCAAGAATTCAAGTCTGGCATAGCCACTTACCCCCAGAGTTTCCATAGCTGCCACTTTGTCCACTAGGTCTTCCTTGTCGGTTAGTAGCAAGTCAAGGATATCAGTTCCTCTTGTTTCTCCCTCCACTTTCTGTTGGAGGAAGTTATCAGCAACACATGTTAGGAATCTCTTGAAGGGGCCATGTCTGCCAGAACTGGTCTCCCAACGGCTACTGGGAAAATTGAAAATCCCCATAAAAATGACATCATGCTTCCTTGAAACTTTGGCAAGTTGCTTTTCAAAAGTTTCATCCTCATCTTCTCCTTGACTGGGTGGTTGGTAATAGACCCCAACCACTGTGCTCCCTTTGTTCCTTGCTCCATTTATATTAATCCAGACACTCTTGATGGGGCCACTAAGTTAATTCTTCTGTATTTCTCTAAAGAGATAAGTATCTGTAGCATATAGTGCATCTCCTCCTCCCTTCCTGTTCTGTTCCTTTCTTCTTGAACATCTTATATCATTCAATTGTTGAATTCCAGTCATTGGAGTTATCCCACCAAGTTTCACGTATACCTATCAGGTCATATCACCCTCCTGTATTAAAAGTTCAAATTCATGCTGTTTGTTTTCCACACTCCAGGCATTAGTATACAGCCATTGAAGTCGATATACTTTATACTCCAGCTTTCTTTTTTGGAAGACTATTACTGGGGACTCTCAGAGCTATTCTCTTTGTTGTGGCGCATAAGTCTTTGTCTGTTCTTATGCCTAGGAGTACTTCTCCATTTAAAGACCTCCTGATAAACTTCTTCATGTTTCTTCATTTTTTGTTCTCTTTTACTTTGAACAAATCTGAAGAAGCTCTTCTTGTTATTCTTAGCATCCCTTGCCAACTTCAGTTCATTCCGAGCTTTAGCCTTTCTGACACCATCTTCACAAGACCGAGCTATCTACATGTGCACTTCCTTGGTGACTTGTCTCCTTTTCCACCTCCCATATGCATTTTTTGATTTTTAGATAATTGCTAAGCCTGTCTTGCCACATTGGTTTCTTCTCCCATCTCCCTCTCTGCCACTACCCCATTGGGATTGTTCCTGATTAGTACATCCCTTTTTTTAAGAGCTCCAATCTCTCTTGAGTGACTCTTACGTTTTCCTGCTACAGAATCCTATTTAGTATAGTTCCAATTTTCTCACAGTCAGCTTTCCCTAAATGCAAGGCACCCTCTTGACTGCACTCAGCTTTAGTCTTCCCTGAAAGAGCATGAACATTATAGGGTCACTTTTCTCCAAAGTCCTGCTATATTCAGCTCATCAACTTGTTGTTCCTTATTGGTCAGAATCAGGTCAAGGGTAGCTGATCCTCTTGCTCCTTCCTCCTCTCTGAGGGGGAAGGTTGTCAGTAAGGCAATTCAGGAATTTCTTGGGGAGACCATGCTTGGCAGAGTCTGTGCCCCAGAAAGTATCAGTGCAATCAAAGTCCTATATTACTACGACTTCCTACTCCCATGACATGCCTGCAAATTGCTTTTGAAGAGTGTTATTCACATATTCTTCTTGGTTTGTGATCAGTGGTAGTCTTTAGCCACAGCATTGTTTTTATCCCTTCCTCCATTTATTTTAGCTCAGATTCTTTCAATAAGGTCACCTTGTACAGTTTCTTGAGCAAGTACATACAATTCTAACAAAGTGCAAGTTATCCCTATTTTTTATGATTTCTGCCCTTTTTTGAACAAGCCTTATCTTTCAAGTGCTATATTCCACATCAAGTCAATTATCCTGCCTTTCTTGAATCAAGAGTTCAAGCTCATCTTGTTTATTACTCATATTCTGAGAATTTGTGTAAAGATACCAAAAGCCATGAACTTGCTGCTTCAATGAGCTCCTTCCATTTCATTAAGAGGTTTACCCAGCCTGACTACAGCTGCTTTCCCAGTTCCTGCTGCATTCACTTGTAGTCCTTACCTCTTGGCTTTCGTTTCCATGCCCCACAGGATTCGCTCCAAAGTCCTCCAAATCAAACTCACTATTCCTTGGGCAAACACCTCCCTGCTCCCCAAGTTGTCATGGGGTATAATCTATCCTCCACCAACAGCCATCCATCCTAAAGGCATCCGCCATGCCCCCAGGAATCCAATCCCTTCCGGCAAAACCATTTTTCAGTCTGTTGTGCACCTGCAAAACCCTTCCTTTCCTTTCTAATCTTCTTTTGTGGACTATAAGAATGGATGAGAACACAACTGGGGCTCCAAAGGGGTTGAGTTGCCTTCCTAGAATGTCACAGTCCCACATAATGGCCATATGTTACTGCGTGGATAAGCAGAGGGAAATAATCGGTGGACTTGAGAATTGGTAGCTGCTCTCTCACACCTCCAGCCCATGCTTCTGGGAGGCAACATTGTTCCCGAGAAAATGGGTCTGGCCAACACATCTCCCCCGTCTACTCCTTGCAGTTGGGAGTCTCCAACCATGCCCATGCTTCTCTTGTTGAGGGAGAAGTTCCATGCCTTGTGTCCTGGGGGCTCCAACTTTCTCTCCCGGGAGGTCTGCTGTGCTTCTTCCCCTAAGGGCTCAGTGTCACTCTCTCTTCTACAAGAGTCTCAAAGAGTTTCCTCGGTACCAGTTGCGTGGCGTGCCTCTTGAGCCATTTCCTTCTGAGTGACACTCCTCCAAGCAGGCTGTTGCTCTTTCCACTTACCCCTTGCCCACTTTCTGAGTTCCCAACCCCAGCAGCTCCCCGCCGTGTTCATCGTGATTTTTAAAAACTGGTTTTGTGACCCACAGCATTTCTTTAAACACTGCATTGGGACATGGCTAGTTCAGTGTAAGTCCCATTAAGTTCAATGGAATTTCTCCCTAGGTAACTGAGTACAGGACCACAGCCTATGAAACATTTTGGGTCTTTCTGGTTTTTTAGCAGTTTCTGGCTTGCTGTGTCATAAACTTAGCTTGCCCAAATTCACATTACCCAATCTGTCTGAATTCAATGAGATTTACTCCCAGGAAAATGTCCAGAGGACCGCAGCCTAACTCAGTCTTTCCCACTCTAGTGCCCTTCAGATGTTTGGGACAACAAGTCTCTATAGTCCTTATCACTGGCCATGTCAGCTGGGGCTGCCAGATTCTGAAGTCCAAAAACCAGGCATACCATTTGCCAGTGATTATCCTGTTAGCACTAAGTTCATGTGACTCTCCCACTAAATTGCATTTTGCCAAAGTAACTCCGACTTGAAACAGTGTGGAAATCACTGCTGTTCCTGAGAAAGTCCCATACACCTAAACTCTGGGTTTAGAGGCAGTAGTTCACATCTGCTCGGGCAGCTCTAACATGAGGACCAACACACCAGCAATGTTTCAACACCTCCATGTGCCCAGGCCATGTGCTACTTAGAGTGTTGGCATATAACCCATGAGATCCTGGTTCAGATCCCCATGTAGCCACTGAGCCCACTGGCTAGCATTGGACCAGTTGTTAGTCCCAGCCCAGCCTACTTCACAGGGACATTGCAAAGCCAAAATGGATGTGGAGAGAGATGAACTGATATAGTTCTGTCTGCCTTCTCTTCTGCTAATGGTGGATTGTGATGGTGCAGAATGTTAAATCAACTTCCTTGCTGCTTCTGTTTCTCATCTGCCTCCATTCCTTGCCCCCTTCCTGCCTTGCCTTCCTTTCCCCTGCTGTTCAATTGTCCCCAGCAGGAGGAGAAGGATTTTCAACTGACGGCGGTCCTCAAGTCATCTCCAATTTGATTTCACTGTATTTTAAAAAGGAAGGAATAAAGAAATCAAAAAGTTATTGTTTTTTTAACTGAAAATACCCATGATCACACCCTTTAACAAAATCTGTTATAAGATCTATTTTCCAGACTTTTGTTGAAAAGAAGACTTGCTGTGTATCAGCTGCTCTCATCTTCTGTTTGAAAGTCACTTATTCCACCAAATTTCCAATTCTGGCAGGGCAGTTTTTGCTGAACACTACGGGGAGTAGACATTTCCTTGTATTTTGAGGAAGGAAGAGTGCTGAGTCATAACAAATCAGAACCTTGCTTTTTGTCTCCTGGGCAGGGTATGAGAACACTAAATGCACTAAGGACACTTCTACATATTTCCATCAAGTAATCAGTGCCTTCAGCTGTAACCTCCAGTTGTGAGAATTCCCAGAAGTGAAGGATAGCTACTTATTCAAGAAGAAGAAAAAGGAGCTGGTGTTTCTTTGGTTGTGTTGCTGCATTTGTGAAAGAGTGCTCTCAATTTCCCTTCATGCAAAAATGAGAAAGATAAATAAAGCAAAAAAAAAAAAAATGCTTAGCCCTCCCTAATATAAAAACAACAGAGAGCCGTATATTGCAATTGTTGAAATTGAAGGGGAACAGGATGCAATCCTATGGATTCCTAGCATCATCTGCAGGAAGGGGGCAAAAGATTCTTCAGAGTCCAGCACTGAAGGGCTCAGATTCCAATGGTTCAGTGTCACCCCCTGCCCTGTAGCTGCCAAGGAAGAAGGGCACTGACTGTCTCTCCAGGAGTGCAACTGTGACATGAAAAAGGGACAGCCAGGTGTGCTGGGAGGCGAAGAGGGGAGGAAGCTGGGGCCATCTACCTACACGCATTCCTATCAGTGCCTAAGCTCCTTCCCTCCTGCTCCCAGCTGCTGGAAACAGCCCTTGAGATAAAAAGCACAAGGGGAGGTCCCTGTGGGAGATCACCACAGCTCTGCCTTGCCTTAGGCACTGGGTGCATGCAGCCCTCTGAGTTCAAAGGCTTGTATGTGTCTACGGTGAGGGCCACAGGGCTGGACCTTTGCTTGCCTCATCTCCTAGAAGGATGTTGGATTTATCCTTGGGGACCTTCTCCCATGCAAGCCCAGTGAAATGCTGAGAAGCTGCATAAAGGCATTGCCATAGATGGGCGAAGTCTCCATGATGCCTTCAGAAGCACATTTCTGGATAGTTTTACCTGAACCAGCAAGGGCTACAGCCCCACGGGCGAAGCAGTGCTGCCTCTGGGCTTTTGAGGGCCTCAGGCAAGACTCCCTCCACAGGCCACTCCCTCAGTGTGTCTACTTTCTCATCCCAACGTCCATCAGCTGCTTTGGCTCATCTTCCTTCATTGCGATCTCTTGTTGGCTTGATAGACAGAAGACCTGCCACTTGGCCACTTCTTATGGCCAAGTTGTCTGGCCTGGAGTGCAAGGCACTTGAGCAAGCCTCTCAATCATGTCAACAGTGAAAAGGAAGAGACAGTCCTGGGGGCCCTTTTCCATGGGTCCTTGCTGGGATGTGGCCCCTCAGCGATCTTCAAGTATGACCACAGCACTGCCTTGCAGGCAGAAAATTCCATTCAGGCCCAGTTCCTCTGAACCTCCAGAGCCGCAAACAGCTCCTGCCAGAAGCGTTGCAGAGATTCTGCAAGTCAGCAGTCCTGAGGTAGGTGGGGCAGCAATGATTTGATCTGGTACAGAGAAGCTTCCTGTGTTCCTGGTATCATGCAGGACGCAAAATGAGTCACTCTTCACAAAGCATTCGCCACAGTTTGGGACTGTATGAACGATTTCCCACCAACCACTGCCTTTAAAGCATCCCCAGTGTTCTGCTGTGACTGTATTTCATTGTATTGTAAACCCTAGCGAGCCACTCTGAGTATACCTTGTTATAAAAGCCTTGATCAAAAGAAAGAAAAAGTGTTTGCTTTTTAACCCCCTGTTCTCACAGCCTTTGAGAAAGGATGTGGCTACAGTCAGGTTTCCACACTTCTGGTGAGAGCAGGGCTTGCTGAATATGTACTGCACTCCTCAGTTTAAAATTTTCTTCTTTGGAATGACTCTTACCACAAAGGGACAATTTTCATTGCCTCCAATTGAATATGGAGTTCCTGAATATGAAAGAATACAGCCTTCCCATCCATCCATCCATCCATCCATCATCCATCCATCCAATCTCCCCAAAAATGAAGTTACTCCTGACTTCAGGGGACAAATATTTGAGGATCCCCCTTTTTTACACCCTAGTTCCTTCCAAAGAAAATTAGACTGCTTAAATGCTTAAACTCAAGCTGGACCCAGCTGGACTTGTTAAGAACAGCAGCAACTTGACAACTTTCAGCAACTTTTCCTATATAAAAAACGATTAGGAAGAATGGAAGGTTAGCAAGCTGTACGTCGCTGGCATCATCTGTGAAATGTATGTGCATTTATAAATAAATGAATACATTTGCATGCAAGTGTCCTAGAGGAATGCTTTTTAGACGTTCCACCTTCATGAAACTCTTTCTACACTTAGTCAGACAAGGGATTGCTGCATGTTGCAAAGGGTGCTCGGGGGGAGGGGTCAAGGGCAGCGGTTGGCACAGCGTGGGCTTGTGCAATCTACGGTGTTTTTGGACAACTCCAGACCCACCAACCAGAGCCATGGCTCCCAGTGTGGGTGCCTACTGTGAAGAACAAGATGCCACTGAGCAAATGCTTAGTCCAGGATGGTGCTTTATATACCAACACTGCGGACAGGTAATAAGTGAGGTACTGCAGGGTTCAGTCGCAGGCCCAGTGCTCTTTCACATTTTATTAATGATTTGGATGAGGAACTACATGGAACAATTCTCAGATTTGCAGATGAGCCAAACTGGGCAGGATAGTTAATGTTCTGGAAGACAGAAAGAAGATTCAAAGTGATCTTGATAGGTTGGGAAGCTGGGCTGAAATGAACGGAAAGAAATTCAATAGGGACAAATGACAAGTTCTGCAGCTAGGAAAAAGAAACCAAACACATCGTTACAAGATGGGGAATGCTTGGCTCAACTGTACTGCTAGTGAGAATGATCTTGGAAGTGTTGTAGATCGCAAGCTGCATAACAGTGTGATGTGGCAGCAAAAAGGGCAAATGCTCTCTTAGGCTGCATTAACGGAAGTATCGCTTCCAAATCACATGACATACTAGTTCCCCTTTACTCAGCACTGGTTAGGCCTCGTCCTGTGCCCAGTTCTGGAACCACAGTTTAAGAAAGATGCAGACAAGCTGGAAAGGGTTCAGAGGAGGGCAACAAGGATGATCCTGGAAACAAAGCCCAGTGTAGAAAGAACTGGGCATGTTTAGCATGAAGAAGAAAGACTGAGGGGAGATAGCACTCTACAAGTACTCGGAAGACTGTCCCAAACAGTAAGGCCAGGATCTCTTCTTGATTGTCCCAGAGTGTAGGACACAGAAGAAAGGGCTTAACGCACAGGAAGCCAGGTTCTGGCTGAACATCAGGAAGAATTTCCTGACTGTTTGAGCAGTACAATAATGCCCTGGGGAGGTTGTGTGCTCTCCCACAGTGGAACATTCAAGGTGCAACTGGACAGCCATCAGAGAGGGATGGTTTCATTTGGAGTCTTGCACTGAGCAGGGGGTTGAACCCGATGGGCCCCTGGCCTTTTCCAACTCTATTATTGTGTGATTCTATGAAACCTGGATACTAAATCTTTCAATTACAAAGCCATGCCTTGGTTTCCATTAAGCTCTCTTGGTTTCAGCTTAATACTTATTTGTTAGCAAATATATTAGGCTACAATCCTAGAATCTTCAGGCAGGGCCATGTCATATTGACCCCCTCTAAGATGGAGGTGGTATGGCTCATTTCCAGCCTATTGGCATCAATTGAATGGGCTTACTTTAAGAAAAAAAAACCAAGCAACACAAAGAAGGGAAGGGAAGGGAAGGGAAGGGAAGGGAAGGGAAGGGAAGGGAAGGAGCAGCCCCTCCTTCCCTTTATCCTGCCAGCATGTTTTCTTGCAGGTATCCACATTGGATCTCTCCCATACCAGTTTGTAGGATTGCTCTATTAATAGTTGCTATTCTTAACCAAAGTGATGTCAGGAAACCTTGTTGATCTGCTGCAATGGTCCAAAGGTCTACCAGCATCTCCTAATCAACCTTCAGACTGTCTGTCTTCTTGGGCATACATCCAGTTCCTATGGAGCAGTGGCTCTACTTTTAGGGTCTCACCCAAAAAAGTTGTATCCTGATTGAGTTCAACGTGTGAATGCCTCTGGAGATTCATACTGCCTTTCAAGGAAGCTTGTTCATAATTCCATGCATTATTTATTTAGGAAGCTTTTTTTATATCTTCGCTTTGTACAAGAGGGCCAATGAAACAATATATAGGTTTCAAAGCAATCATATATCAAAACAATGGCGTTACAAAAAGAGTATCTTCAACTCACTTGCCAGGAACTTGTTCTCTGGACTGCTGCAAAGCTGTCTGGAGTCCGGGAAGCTGAAAACAGGGAATCTAGTCGGCTTTCCACAGAAAACAGATTCCTTATTTGAGTTATTTTTATACTTCCTGGGGATAGTTTGAATATATCATTATATAATTTAATGACTTGAGTGTCCTTTGTTAGTTCTACACTGCATTGCAAGCACCTCACGGACCACACCCTGATTATAGCAATTTCATAGTGGTATTGCAGTACTTCCTCAATATTCCAAAATTCACCTCAGCCCACACCATTGGCTGTTCTTCAGAATGCAAAACATGTATAACTTGACACCTCCAGAGCATCCTATAAGGAGTAGGAAGGCAGTTCCTTGGTCACTGTAAATGAACTGGTCCTTTTGTCTTCCAGATTGATGCATCCTTCCATTGCTTCATTCCCCTTAGTACAGAAGAAACCACACACAGAGACACATACCTTTGCTGTTCAATTTTTTAGAATTTCTTCTTCTATAGACGTGAAATGTCCAATCCTGTCCTACTACAAGCTTAACCTAGCCTAACCTTCCACATATTCAATACAGCAACAATCCCTATTCTTGAAATATTTTACATATTTATCTTCAAATATGTGCACATTTTCCCAATAGGAACTTCATTTTAGTCTTTGCAAAAAAGAAACAATTCTACAGACTGGTGTTTCATGGAATTCACAGTACAATACCATACAGAACCACTCAAAAGTAAACCCCATTAAGTTCAGGTGCCATGGCAACTGTTTGACCAGTGTACAAACAGAATTGCTGGACTAGATGGACCTTGGCTATTCTTATGTTCTTAAGTGAATTTCTATACAATGTTGCAGCGGGAGTATCAAAATTTTAAGAGTATGTGTATAAACACACACACATAATCCAGACGTAGCCAAGCTTTTTCCAGTGAAATCAACAGGACTTTTGTTAGTCATAACTGAGTCATCCTATTCATTCACTGGAATTCTCTAAGCATGATTAAGCCATCTTCTTTTGGTTTATTTCTTTGATGAGTATGGTTAAGAACTGCCCCATCCTTACAGTGATTTCTCTTTCTATTTGGGTCTGCAGGTATTTGCTTTCTGACGGTTATATCGATGCTTTATAGTGTCTAGAATGTGAACTTAGTTTACATCCAAACATCATTTCATGTCATGCCATCATTGACCTTTCAAGTGACAGCCCAGAAGACAAAATCTATCAGCAAAGGCAATGGAACAATAATTAAAAAGGGTGGGTCTAATGAAGCAACTGCAAAGGAATCAGGGGAAAAACGTAGATGCCATATTAGTGACACTGAAAAGAAAAGGGAGGGAGCTTCAGTTAAGGAAGAAGTAAAACTAATGCTGGTGCTTGAACATTAGTAGTATGCTTTGCAGTATGTGCTAATATCATTAGTTTGTATGTGTGCGGTATGAAATCTTTTTAATGCTTTGCGATGATAAAGTAAGCATAAAATGAGATTCATTACCTAGGAGGTGTAAGTGCATGATGCTCACTGATGGTGAAAATGCTGGATAGCTTCCAAAAATAAGCTATAGCATGGAAAGTTATTATGAATTTATGACTAGCGAAGCAAATGATCCAGCTTCTTCCATCCAAAGGTCCAGCAGGCTTCTGCCAAACGGTTTGATCAAAAATGTTCTCAAGATGTACTGCTTGGATAGAAAATAACATCAACCTGCCCTTTCCCTGTATTTTTATACTCTTATAAACAGTTACCATGTCCTTCAGGTAGGTGTGAGTCAACGTAGGCCAGAATCTAATGGGATGCTTATGCCCCCACTGAGTGATTCCCTCATGCAGGCAAGGCACCACTGCTCACCCAGGAGGGATTTAGTGCTTCTGGGGCAACCTGAAATAAGCAGAAACATTAATTTCTGGAAGGAGGCAGATTGGGAGAGCTCACACAGGGAGCTCCACTGACCTGCCTCCTTCCAGAAATAGGCATTTCTACTTGTTTCCCTGAGCAAGCCCTTAATCCCTCTTTTATAAGCAGTGGGTCCTTCTTGGTGGGACCTGCTGCTGGCAAGAGGAAATCACTTGCATAAGCATCTCAGAAAACTACCCATTCCTGGTTCCTGAGATCAAATTAGTGATTTAGGATATGTACCGCTTGCACTCCGAATAGTTGAAAAGAGCAAGATCAAATGGAAAATGTTAACCAACGTGGCAAAATGTTTATCTTGGACAAATATATGGGAGTGCAATGAATGGCTTGATGTACAGTACTATTTATTGCTCCCTTCCTTTGAAATATCTGATTTATCTTTCAGGGACATGTTCAGCGGCTGGTACAAAAAGATCACAATGAACTAATGACTGGTATAATTCCACTTAGAGATAGATGGATCTGAGCATGTTGGTTTCTCCGGTATATGAAATACTTAACTTTTAAGCTGTTTCTATGCCAAATGTGAATCCATGTATGAATTTTGGTAATCCAATAAATATTGCTATTGCCAGCATGGAGACGATGGAGATGTATTGGCCTGCCACAGATGTATCAAAAATTAGGAACCTGTCCTAACAGGTGCGGTTGCACTGCAAGCGTGGTTGAATGCACAGGGATTCAAAGGCAGACCTTTGTACTCAAAGACCTAGAACTGGTCTTTCTGAGTTTCCATCTCCGTTTCTTGCACAGTTGCTGCTGCTGTTATAGAGCACACATACAAATATCTGGCTTACGTATAAAAACATCTTTTGGTAAGATCTTTTCAAAAAATGAGCTGAATGAAGTTTCTCCCATGCTTATTCTTCACCATGGCAAATTTTGGGGACATCTGGCAGTGTCGGTCCTAACTGAAGTGTGTCCAAAGCAGCCATTCTTCTCAGTCACAATACCACTGTCACAGCTGCCCATTTGCTTGCCCTTTCCCTCAAAGTCCAGGATGAGAAGATGTCCTCAGGCCATGGTCTGAATTCCAACTTGTGGACAGGAGACACCTTCCAGCTGTGGATGCTGCCAAAGGCAGAGTTAGCAGACCCAAATTTGATTCAGGCTACCATCAGGCAGGGGATGAAAACTAAGATCATGGCATCCGGTTCTCTCACTTCCTGGCAAATAGATAGGGAAGAAGTGGAGGTAGTGACAGATTTTATTTTCCTGGGCTTCAAGATCACCTCAGACAGGGACTGCAGCCAAGAAATTAAAAGACGCTTGCTTCTGGTTAGGAAAGCTATGGCAAATCTAGGCAGCATACTAAAAAGCAGAGACATCACCCTGCCAACAAAAGTGCTTATAGTCAAGGCTGTGGTTTTCCCAGTTGCAATGTATGGCTGTGAAAGTTGGACCAAAGGAAGGCTGAGCGCCAAAGAATTGAGGCTTTTGAATTGTGGTGCTGGAGGAGACTCTTGCGAGTCCCTTGGACTGCAAGGTGGTCAAACCAGTCAGTCCTAGAGGAGATCAACCCTGACTGCTCTTTAGAAGGCCAGATCCTGAAGATGAAACTCAAATACTCTGGCCACCTAATGAGAAGGAAGGACTCCC
>NW_025335627.1:8340445-8382020 GCF_004798865.1 Varanus komodoensis
TGAAACTCAAATACTCTGGCCACCTAATGAGAAGGAAGGACTCCCTGGAGAAGACCCTGATGCTGGGAACAATAGATGGCAAAAGAAGAAGGGGACGGCAGAGGATGAGGTGGCTAGATGGAGTCACTGAAGCAGTCGGTGTGAGCTTAAGTGGACTCCAGGGGATGGTGGAGGACAGGAAGGCCTGGAGGAATGTTGTCCATGGGGTCACGATGGGTCGGACACGATTTCACGACTAACAACAACACAACAACAACAACACCATCAGGCAGGCCTGCTTGGCTTTGCCGACCCCTTCAGTGCTGAGCCCACCATGGAGTGAGGCGGCCTCTGCCACCCCAACTTGTCACCTGTGCCCCCCACAAGTTTGTGTGGCAAAAGCACCAGGAAGAAAGGGTCGTGGTTGTAACACCAGCCGCTGTGGAGTGGAGGCGGAAATCAGGTGAGCCCTTGGGCTGGCCACGCCTTCATAGTTGGCCAGTGCACAAGGTGGCACCTATTTGGTGCCTGTTTGGTCTTGGTTTGGGCATCAGAGTTTTCTATTAGGTTTTTGTGGGTTTATTATTGCTATTTTATGGTTCTCTGATGTTGTTGCATTATTTATTTTGATACTGTCGATATTTGATCTTGTTCTCTGATATAGAGTATTGCATTTTAATTTTGATTCACTCTTATTATGCATTAGTTATTCTGGATTTTAATATACTGTTTTATTGTGTATTTAGACATTGAATTTTTATACCACCTAGAATGTCCAAAGGGCTATGGGGTAGGGTGGAAATGTAAATTGAATAGAAAGAAAATAAAATCAAGCATGCTTTGGATGGAGGGGGAGCAAGCTTCAACTGGCACAAAACAGAGTGACCAGATTGCTAACAAGGCCTAGTGGCAGTAAATATATAATACCAGTCCTTCATCAGTTGCATTGGCTGCCAATTGAAGTCCAGGGCCACTTTAAGTTGCTCATTTTAACATATAAATATTTAAATGGGTTGAAACTCAAATTCTTTGGCCACCTAATGAGAAGGAGGAACTCACTGGAGAAGACCCTAATGCTGGGAACAATTGACGGCAAAAGAAGAAGGGGACGGCAGAGATGATGGAGGACAGGAAGGCCTGGAGGAATGTTGTCCATGGGGTCACGATGGGTCGTTGCCTTCAGACTGTAGAATTATGGCTTGCACATTTATCGAGCCAGATAGTTCTCTTTTCCAGAGCTTCCTTGAAACCCAGGTTAGTACAAGATAGTCCAGCCTATGAGGGAAGGAAACCTTCAGACTAGGTAAAAAGAACTACATGGACCTTCAAATACAATTCAGTACTTTTATTGAACCAAGTGGGGAGATGTTCAGAAGCACAGCATGATCACAGAGAATAACAAGAGGACCTTTCCCGGCTTTCAAGAGTGGACCTGGCTGGCTGGATCGACAGTTTTATTTCGCTGTACATTCATCCTCAGTATGAAGACATGGGCAAATTTTGGTAAATCCTCCTTTTAAAAAGGAACCAAAATTAAATCCTGACCCATCCCTTATTGCAATAATAACAGATAGTTAAAAATGAGGTGAGGGACATATGGAATCTCTTTATACTCAGAGAATGCAAGTTGGCCTAGGATGAATTTTGGAGAGAGAAAATCCTGATCTCCCAGCATGTTGAAGCCAGGCTAGGGCACCTTGGGAGTCGCATGGCTTTTGTCTGCCTAAACATGCTTTAGAATGGCACCCTGAGATGACCACAGGCGTGACACCAGTGGGCACAAAGCTGCTTCCAGTACTCATCTCTATAGGGATAAATTCATGAATAGTTCTGGGGAGATATATTCTTCCAGTGATAAATTACACTTCAAGGCTCTTGGTTCTTTCTCAAGTACTGAAATTGCCATCAAAGCCAATGCTTGTCTGCTTCTAGCATTGCTCGTAGCCTCCTCCCAGTAAACCTTCAAAGGTGATATCTTGATTTATTTCGCTGTCACTTTGGCTTTCTTTCTGGAACTAAAACCACTAATGTTTACAATGAGCTTTCCTGAACTCGGAACCTCTACTCTCAATTGGCTACACATCAAAAGTGAATCTTGATAAAAAGGTTTGGCTGGATGATCAGATTGAAGATCTGCCCTGGAGAAAAGCTGACCTATGTTGGTCAGGGAGCCTAGTGGAACTGACAGCCTTTCCTGTTATATTGTTGTCTGAAAGCACCAGGGAGTTTACCCTTTTGACTAGCTGGTCAGGCGGCTGCCACATGTTCTGAAGAAGCACATCTTCTCAGATTTAAATGTTGGATCCCAAGAGATCCCATGAGAAACCCACTGCCTATACAGGGTAGAAATGATCACAGCATCTCAAGGTAACAAGAAGGAGGCAAACACTGAGCCAGGCTCAGCTGGAAGCATACAGTTGGCTGTACTGCTGCAAAGCTCCAAGTAACAGCCATGGCATCTCATCTCCTGCATGCTGGTCATTGCTGCCAGGGATGGGGTGGCTTTATTGGAACTAAAACCATAGAATCATAGGCATGTCACAAGTGGAGCCAGCTAGAAGCAGGGGTCAGACTAGATGGCCCAGGAGACCCCTTCTGACTCACTCTGTTTCTATACAGTTTCTATACAGTTGAAAGGGGCCTAGCAGGCTCAGTGCAGGACTCAAGTCACCTGTCCAGATTTCAACCAGGCTGACCCTGCTGAGCTTCCAAGATTGGGTAGGATCAGGAATGTCAGGCTATATGGATGCTTTTTGTTTTCTTTCAGGATTACCGTGTTGAAATGCCACCACTTCCAAAAGGGGCAATTTGAGGACGCTTTGGAAGGGGACTTGCCATTGTTTAGCACTAACTATCATATGCCATGAGGGTTTCTTCCTCTTCCTCTTCTTCTTCCTCTTCTTTTTCAGGAAGGTGTGTTTTGTTCTGTGAAATGAACGAACCATTCAGCACTAGAATACTTACGTTCCGTTTTTCCCGTGGCAAATTAAAGTTGGTGAGCGGCTGATCAAAGAATTATACAATTCTTCCACACAGGCAGAAACGCTTCATAAGAAGCAAATATTTCTGCCTGTTTTAATCCAGTCCACATGGATGTGGAGGGGCTGTGGATATTTTTCTTCTCCAGCCAAGTGGAGCATGGGAGCAGACCTTCTCATCCACTTTGTGACAGAATTCATGCATCACAGCAAACAACCTTTAGGTTCCCATTGCACGTGGATGCTGCTGCCCACATTCACCAGCAGCATCATGGGGCTCCCGTGGGCAATTTAGGTCCTGTGCTCCCCACGCTGTTCCCCGCTCTCACCACACACGGCAGCAGGCGGTGAGATGGAATCGCCTCCCAGGCACAAGCGTTCCCTGTGGCCCTCAGCAGCCGCATCCTGATTGTGCCACTGAGGTTAGAGGTGGATCCTCTTCTTCCCTCTGCCTGCATCTGTGCAACACTTCCTGGACACCTGAGCCCCAGAAGGGAATTGCATTAGGGAAGTCCCCAAGTTACAAATTCCTGAGTTATGAACAGCCCATACTTATGAACAAACTCCCATGAAACCTATTGATTCTTTAAAAAGTTCTGTGGAAAATCACCATCATCATAGGGAGAGAGGAAGTAATAGGGGAGAGAGAGGCCTCCAAAGCATGCCCCCTTGCCCCACCTATCCAAAAAGGGGAATTTCGTCTGCATTTCCTTGCTACAAAGAGGAGGCGCTGATGAGTTGCAGGGAGGCTAGAATTACTTGTGTTTTTTCCAGTTTCAAGGAGGTCCTGTGCCCCTCTGAATGTGGAGCGTTGGCTATATGTGATCCAGCTTACATACAAATTTGACTAAAATATGAATTTCCTTTTTCTCAGGAACAGAACTCGTTCATAATCCGGGGACTGCCTGTACATACTAATACTGTAACTCCCCCTTCTCCCTCCATGCATCTATTCTCTTTCTCCCTGATTCTGAAAGTAAACAGGGTGAGGGACACTTTGCTTGGCCAATAAGAATACAGTGGGTGGCGATGTGTGTGTTGTTAGGGAGCAGAGAGTAGTAGGGAATGTATGGCAAAGAGGACACGTTGCTGGTTGCTCTTTCCACAGGACTCTAGTATTTCCATAGCAGCCATGGTGAAGTGGAGATCTCAGGCCCAGGCCACCAGGGAAGCCACAACAAACCATGGAAACTTTAGAACAGTTGATTCTCTCCATGGTTTCAGTCGCCAGGGCGACTTATTTTTTATATTGTTAATTTGTTTTATATTTTTAATGTATTATATTTTAATTTATGTTGTGAGCCGCCCCGAGGCTTCGGCGAATGGGGCGGCATAGAAATGTTTTAAATAAATAAATAAATAAATAAATGGAGAGATGCCAGATGTTCAGGCTGGATTCTGAAAAGAAAGAAGAACTTGAGATCATGTTGCAAATATACATTGCAAATATACATTGCAAATATACATTGACTACTGGAGTGTAATAAAGAATTTCAAAAGACCAGTCTATGTTTTGTAGACTACAGCAAAGACATGGACTGTGCAGGTCATGAGAAGTTATGGATAGTCCTAGAAGAAAAAGGATTTCCCCAGCACTTGATTATCCTGACATGAATCCTGTATCGTGGACAAAAACCTACTCATAGGGCAAAATATGGAGAGACAGATTGGTTTCCCATAGGCAAAGACATCAGAGAAGGGTATATTTTATCTCCCTGTCTGTTCAGTCTGTACACAAAATATATCATAAGAAAGGCTGGATTTGAATCAGAGGGAGGCATGAACAGTGGAGGAGCATGCAACAGTAATTTAAGATATGATGCAGATGATACCATTTTACTACTAGTAAGCAGCAATGACTTTAAATAACTCCTGATGAAAGTGGAGGAAGAAAGTGCAAAAGCAGGACTGCTGCTGAACATTAAGAAAACAAATCATATCCACTGAAGTGTTACACAACTTTACAATTAACAGTGGAGAAATTGTGAAAGCCTTTGCATTAGTTGACTCAGTCATCAGGTTTGTAGCCAAGAAATCTGAAGAAGACTCTGATTTGGAAGGGCAGCAATGAAGGAACTAGAAAAGACCATCAAGTGTAAGCACATTTCACTTGAGACTAAGGCCAAGATTAGTCACACTATTTTATTCCAAATCACTATATATGAGTTTGAGCAGTGAAGAAGGCTGGCAGAAAAAAAAATAGATGCATTTAATTCATGATGCTGGAGGAGAGCTTTGTGAATACCCTGGACTGACAGAAAGACAAACAAGTGGCCCCTAGATCAATTCAAAGCAGAGCTTTCCCTAGCAGCAAAAATGGCAAAACTGAGGCTATCATGCTTCAGGCATATTATGTGAAGGCAAAATACCCTGGAGAAAAAAGGGTGCTTTGGTAAGTAGGCCAAATATTTATTTATTTATTTATTTATTTATTTATTTATTTATTTATTTATTTAAAAATTTCTATGCCGCCCCATTCGCTGAAGCCTAGGGATGGTTTACAAAACAACAGTTAAAATATAAAACACTAAAAATATAAAACACATTAACATTATAAAATAAGTCGCCCTGGCCAAAGAATTAAGCAAATAATATTAGCAATTAAAATGACATTTGAATAAAAAGGTCTTTGCCTGGCGCCAAAAAGCAAATAACGATGGCGCCAGGCGGACCTCTCTGGGGAGCGCATTCCATAGATTGGGCGCCACCGCTGAGAAAGCCCTCCTCCGAGTACCTACCCTCCTAATTTCCTTCACGGAGGGTTCCCAGAGAAGGGCCTCTCCCACAGATCTCAGGGGGCATGCGGGCGGTCGTATATGGACATAAGCGCTCCTTCAGGTAGCCAGGACCCAAGCTGTTTAGGGCTTTATAGGTCATCACCAACACCTTGAATTGGGCCCGGACTTCAATGGGAAGCCAGTGAAGCTGACGGAGGACTGGAGTCATGTGAACATAACGCCCAGTCCCCGTCAGCAGCCTGGCAGCTCTATTTTGAACCAATTGAAGTATCCGGACCGTCTTCAAGGGTAGCCCCACGTAAAGCGCGTTACAGAAGTCAAGGCGGGAAGTCACCAACACGTGTGTCACTGTCGCCAGGCAGTCGTTCTCCAGGTAGGGGCGCAGCTGATGGATCAGCCGAAGCTGAAGGAAAGCGCTCCTCGCCACTGCTGTCACCTGAGCTTCCAATGAAATGTGAGGTGGATTGACCCCCTAAAGGAAGCCGTTGCCTTGAATTTAGAAGAGCTATGCATTCACAGAGTCGCCATAAGTCAGAGACAACTTGGAGACACAGAGCAACAACAAAAAAGTACCATGTGGAAACACCACAACTGGGTCTGTATGAAATCATCATGGCTTCTCATGACTTGTGAACCTGGCCTATCCCAGGGATACAACCGTGCCTATTTCTTTGCTATGTAAGGCACAGCTAATTGAAGATTAGAAATGAACTAGTCTTCGCATGGGGCTCTTCTCACCCCAATTGCTATGTTCATGGTAACAAGATGCAGGCTTCCTCCCAGCCCTGTGCTCTTGAAGGTTTGACACAGTGATTCTCTCTTCTTCTCTTCCTTACCTTTCCATGACTCTCCCATGCCTCTTTCTTTCACTGAAGTGTGTGGAGGATGGGTCAGGGTGGTCTTAGTTCCAATCTTTTAAGAGGAAAGCTGAAATGGTGTTTTGAAACCTTAGAAAACCACCTAATAGATATAGCTGATGTTTTTCTTCCTCATTTTAATTCTCAACTCTCTTTGCCACAATAAAAAATAACTAGGTCAAGGAGTTCCTCACACCAGGAGCTAAGGAACATTTACATACTTCTTCCTTCTTTCTTTCTTCTCCTGACTGAGACAGAAGTGAGAGGTCGAGTGGGACTCTTTCCCAAGCTTTGAAGGACACCATATTCTTTCAGTATAAAGCAGAAAGAGGTGGAGGAGTATCAAATGGAGAGGTAGAAAATAGTGTGTAAAAGTTAGCCCATCCAGTGTTATTTCAAGGTTGGTTTAAACAGACACCTAAAAATTAATCTTTTTATTATTGCTATATTAAATTTCAGCACTTTTTTGTATCTTCCTCCAGGGTGGTGTGTAATCCATGCAATTCAAAAATAAAACAACAGCTAAAACTCTTAATCCTTCGAAATATACCCAGTTTAAAATCGCAGGCTTATTTGACTTCAAGTTTTACAATTAGCAAGTCTTTTTTTTTTTCTACCCCTTGGAAGCCTACGGCAGTAACTGCTGGCAAAGTTACGTCAGGCATGCTCAGTTTCACTTTGAAGCTAAAATGTTGCTAGTACGCCAGTGTTTTGGATCCCATTGTTCTCCCTGGAATAGTGGTAGGGCAGGGAGCTAGTAGGGAGATGTCAAACAAAAGGGTAAGCTGATTCTGAAGGCTGAAGGAATCTTCCCACTGATGCAGAATAGGAGAACAAGGATTCAGCTATGCTGGATTCTACTCAGAAGAAAGCTATTCTGAACATACAGGGACATATCCACACATTTGAATACATCTACTCAGTGGCTTGGCAGTAGGATTAAATTTAAATTGTTGCACAGGGGAAGTTGGTTTTCATTTTTCAGAACATTTTAATAATATATTTCTTTTTATTAAAGGTAACTCCATGATATAAGCAAACAAACAAATGCCTTGCCAATGTAAGACCCGAAATAAGGCAATGCAGAACCAGAAGAGCAAGGGGAATCTTTGCTGTCGCTGGATGCTCAATCTTCCCCATCTAGATTTGGGTCAGAAAGACCAAGCAGAAGTGTAGCTGCATGAAGGTTAAATTGTATGCAAGCACATCACCATCCCATATCACGGGTGCATCAGTGAATGCACCAGCCTTAGTGTCCAATTTCCTGGCTTGATGGAACTTGAGCCAACATGAGATTGTCCTAATTCTGGCCTTAAACTAGCAAGTTTAAAAAAATCATTAAACTGTATTGAGTGTCAAGGTTTGCTCCCTTTTATTCTCACCTGTATACATCATGTCAGTTTTCTAACACTTCCTTCTCAGGTTGCTTTCACACTAGAGCTCCTGAGTCATAGTTTTCTTATAATTTGGTGGAAAAGAAAGAAATTTCAAGCTATCACTTATTACAGCACTAAATTGCAGAGCAAAGTCCTGCTCACAGCCAAGTTTCCTCTGTAATGTTTACTGGCTCACAAATAGGTCCTACTCAGCAGACTTCCATCAATGATCATTAGAAGTTTCCTCCTTGTATATTTAGACCAGTTCATTGTTTCATGATAAATGTGTGTGTGGGGGGCAGTGGAATTATTAGCCTATTAATTGCTCCTTAAATGACCTCTTTGAACTGTCCTAGAATCCATTTTTGTTCCACAAGGGGGAAGCCTTAATTACTGATTTCCTCCAAGTATTTTCTTTCTTTTTCAGTTTTCTGTATGGGCAACTGAAAGGGCCTGCATTGCCAGGAACTAGATACAGTGCTATATGAGACCCAGCGTGGGGTACTGGTTAAGAGCACAGGTCTGGCACTCAGGCGATCTGGGTTCCAGTCCCTGCTCAGCTGGGTGCCTTTGGGCCAGTCACAGACTCTCAGCCCAACCCACCTCACAATTGGCAATTGGTGTGGGGATCAGACTGAGAGCAGCAGGAAGAGAAAGATGTGTTCTTTGAGTTCTTTAAAAGATGGGGGAAAAGCAGGATATCTTACATATATTTGGACAGATTTTTGCTCGCATAACAAGTGTTTCCCTTCCACTATCCCTCCTTGCAGCGCCTGTCCTCCACATGCTTTGCAAATCTTCCTCAGAGTGTCAAATTTGTGGGACATGCAGAAGGACCCTGCTACATGAACATCACCTGCTCTCCTGGGGAAGCAATGTCTCCACAGTGGACATGCACAATGGCCCTTTATTACCGAAACCAAGCTAACCAGAAAGCAAACACTACAGACCAACTTTCGAAGACACAAAAGAGCTCAACACAACAAACACTGGGCCGCAATGGGCTGGCAGGGCCATTATGGGATGATGATGATGATGATGATGATGATGATGATGATGATTACTGAGTGAACAAAGGGCAGAAGTTCCCAAGAAAAGAAAAGTTCTTTTTTATAGCTCCTTCTTCTGCCTTTATTTTCCTGCCCTGTGTCAGCCCTTTAGGCCGCACCCTAATATTTTATTTATTTATTTATTAGAACATTTCTGTGCCGCCCCTTGCCGAATCCTTGGGGCGGCTTACAACACAATAAAATACAATAAAATACAAAAATAACAATATAAAATTAAAATTAACAATATAAAATAAATTAAAAAATATAAAAGATATAAAAGAAGTTATAAAAGAAGTCACCCTGGCCAGATAAATAAGTAAATATTGTTAACAATTAAAATGACGTTTAAATAAAAAGGTCTTCACCTGGCGCTGAAAAACAAATAACGACGGCGCCAGGCGGACCTCTCTGGGGAGCATTTCTCACTATATACTCATGGGATGCTTTAATCCCTACTTATGGTTCAAGCTGCAACCTTCTGCTCATGGGACTCTCCCTCCTTCCAACTTAGTGCACCCTTTGTCCAGTTCCACATCTTGTCTCAGTGACATTTTCTTCCGATTTCCCACTGACACTTGAAGCTGAACATAACTGAAGGAGAGAAGGCCCCTAAGCTCTTCTGAGCTGTCCAAACCCTCTGCTGTTGGCAAAGGTATTTTCAACCACCTCATCTTCAGGTTCTTCTTTTCATAGCAAGCTGGCAAAGGCTGAAGTCTGCCATTCCTCCGCAAAAGCACCTCTAGATAATTTCCTCTCAAGATCACATTACCTGGAGGAAAAAGAAAGCTGATCTATGGGTATGTGTTAATCTGCCCATTTTTGTTTCTCTGACTTCCTCAGTTTTCCAATCTTAAGTTCACCCTGAATTTTGCACAGTATCCAATAACATCATTCCATTAATGCAAATGACTTTGTGCTTGTGGAAATAAGATTATGAACTATGCACAAGAGGCAAATCAAATAAACTTATCTTTGTGCAAATGCAGTTGTGCAAGTGTGTTTGTGCAAGCATAAGAGTCAGTTGTTTGTACAGTGGAAAGTTTTGGTGGAGATCTTTTAATGCAGAATTTACACAGAAGCAGAAGTAAAATGTCTATAAATGCCATTCTCTTATCACTTGCCTGTTATTTTTTTCTTTTCAATCCCTAGTGTGGCTTATACAACACCCCCAGAATCTACTGATTTTGCCATTTGAGTGTCTTTATGTTCTAGAACCAGGAAACATCCCAAAGATATAAAATGTTCCATGGATTTTCCAATGAAAACTGGTCTAGGAAAACAGCTTTAAGCACTCTGGACATCAGTAGGTTAGCTCAAGCCATGCAATTTCATTTGGCAAGCATTTCCCTCATCAGAGACAGATTTCTTATGGAAAGAGAAAAATGACCTGTAACACCAAAAGACCAAGCAAAGATCTTTAGTTCTTCACAATGCAAGTTTTACCTAAAGTACTGCCCTGACAGTTTATGATACTTTATTTTAAAACATGACTTTATAACATATTTCTTCTAACACCACCAGGGCATGTTTGTTGAAGAATTTTACCATGACAGAATATATTGAGAAATGGCTTAAATAAGTAAATGTCCCACAAGCACATACAACTACTACATGTTTCTTTTCTTTTTTTTAAATAATGTTTTCCTGCTCTTTAAAGATATTAATAACAATACAAATACCAAAACAATCATCAACAACAATCCAAAAAAAGGGGGGCTTACAAACACGACTAGTGTATCCCATCCACTGCCACAGTGACCTTGGCTACATAATGATTAGTTATTTTTCCTTCCTCTTCTTAACTTCTTCTATGCTTCCCTCTTCAGGAATACCCCTTTCCATCCAAAATTGCATTAAGTCAAACAAAGGTTTGATGCCACAACTACTACATGCTAATAGAGGTCTGCCTGGCGCCGTCATTATTTGTTTTTCGGCACCAGGCTAAGACCTTTTTATTTAAAACTTATTTTAATTGCTAAATTATGGTATTAATTAGGATTTTAAATTAGCCGAGAATGCACCGGGGGTTTTAAATGTTTTTTTTCTTTTAAATTGTTATATTGTTATTGTTTATGTATGGGGTTTTTTTGTATTTTTTGTGAGCCGCCCCAAGGCTTTGTTGCGATGGGGGCGGCATAGAAATGTTTTAAATAAATAAATAAATAAATAAATAAATAAATAAATAATGTTATTTTCACAGATGTTCTTGTTTTTGTGTGCACTTTGCCTGGTATACACATGTTTGTACACAAGTTTTTCCTGGAAAACAAGAAGTGAGGAAGAGCTTCATTTTGCCAAGAAGGGGCGAAGAGGCAGTTCTGTAGCCCATCCTGGAAAGCACCTGAGATGCTGCAGTGTGTGGGTACAAGCAGTGCCACCTTGGCCACTTTGGGCCTGAGTAGGCCACGTGTCCCTTTTCATTCGTGTTGCTCGGATTCTTTGCACTGCACCTCATAGGAATTGACTAAGTTTGGTCAAGTTAACAAGCGCAAGAGGTGTGGCAGGGGGATCACACTGGGACAACTTTATGTGAGGACGGACTCCATGGATTGGACTCACCAGTTTTAAACAGCTCACAGACCTCCAGCTGTGGCACCTGAGGGGGGCTGGTGACTCAGAAGGGCCTCTTACAGCAACAGGATGTACAGCAAGTAGGCCTGAAGCCAGGCAAGGTGTAGGCTGAGCTCTTACCTTGTGACACTTCTCTGTAGGTTAGCCCAGTTTCCGATGTTGTTCTTCAATAAGCCTGGCAGACGCTCATGCTTCTTCCTGCCATTTATTTGTTTATTTATTTATTTAAACATTTTAAAACATTTATTTATTTATTTATTAAAACATTTCCTTCCCTCGCAGTCTGAGTGGTGCCTCAGGGAAGAATGGAGTTGCTTTCTTTGAAGCTGCAGTTGCAAGTGGAGCTCAGCTGTCAAGCAGTCCCCATGGTGCACAGCAGGTTCATATTCTGAAGATGAGGGAGCTGCTCAGGCGCCCCCATCTTCTGCTCCAAAAGGGACCCCTGGAGTGTCTGTGGGGCCTCTAGCCCACGCTCAGGTGAAAGGAGAACGAATCAGCTGGTGGTGTGCTTTAGAGTTACTGTGAAGGCTCAAGGATTTAGATGCCTACGTAAAATTCCAGAACTCCCCCGTCAGAGATCCTTGTGCCTTCTTATCGATAACCTTGCATCCTGCTTCTTTTGCTTAAATAAACAAATAAATAAACACCATAATGCCTGTGCCCTCTCGCCATCACCTTTGCTGCTGTCTCCACCACGAAGGGGTGCAGCCTCTTCTGCTGGACCCACTGACTGCCCCCAGGGGATCCCTCAACATGAAGGGGTGAGAGCCCCAGTGGTGGGGAGAGGAAGAAGGTGAAGGTTCTCCTCACCTGCATTGGTGCAGTGGAGGTGGAGAGGTGCCAGTTGTGCCTCGGCAGCCAGGTGGTGCTCAGGATAGGGCCCAGGGGCATCGCCGACTTGGCACCCATTCAGCACTGCTTTGGTGTTGATTCAGGTGTCCAGTTTCCTGCTAGGGTTATTGTGGGGCTATTGTTGTCATTTTACTGTTGCTTTTATGTTGCTATGCTATTTATTTTTTTTATTTCCATGTAATGCTTTTAATTGTGTGTATTGTAATTGATTTTGTGCACTGCCTGGACAGCCCACTGGGCTATGGGGTGGTATAAAAATGTACTACTATGAATAACAACAACTACTACAACTACAACGTTTAAGTGCTCATAATCAAAAGATGTCCAGTTATAAACCATTACAAAAGAACAAATCCTGTGCCCTTTAAAGCCTTATTTTCCTATTCCCTAGTTCAGCATGGACACGAGCATTCAGTTTTTATGAATGATGCATCCTAGATCCATATTACTTTTTTTGCTGTTTAAATGACACTGGCTGTTCGTAAAGTGAGCCTCAATGTGATCCCAAAGACAACATTAAATACAATGAGGTCCATCCATACTTGACATGGGTGAGAATTTTATTTCAGTTTGGTTTTGGTTAGAATTCAGCAGCTTTTGCAGATGTCTTCATGTTCAGCATAGAAAGAGCTTGAACATGAGATAAAATGAACCCCATCCGACTGATTCATCCATCTAGGTCCAGCCTTGAGTACTTTGGATGCTTCATTCCACAGACCACTGTCGTCTTGGCCCAGCTTATACACAAGCTAGATTTGTCCTTTGGATGGTTTTATTTATTTCTTTATTTAAAGCTTTTACGTACCATCCCATTACTGGTTCTGTAGCAGATGGCTAACAGTTGGGATTGAGAGGGCCAGTTGCTCTTGGCACGCATTCCCAGGACATGCTGATCTGGCCTCAGAGAAGGAACAGGGGAGGCCTCGGAAGGTGGGCCAATTCCAGATGTTGAGATGGGAGAAGCAGAGGGACTCCTCTCAAGGCCAGGCTCCCCAGGTGTGCAGGCAGCCTCTGAGAACAACCAAGATGTGCAGCGAGACATCTGGAGAGGCTTGGAACAAGGGAGTTTCCAGAGACAGACAAGCTGGCGAGGGCAACCCTATGATGAGATCTTGGGACAGGCAGGCTACCCAATTGGCAGAGAGCAGGTGTGTTCATTTCTAAAAGCCCCCCCCCCACCCAAAGGAAGGGACACAGCCCAAAAATACTCCAAAGGAGAGTTCCTGGATATAAATGCTACATTTAGTTCAACAAACAGCCTTGTGCACGCTCAGGGTTCCATTCTGCGTGGTTGCGTGGTCTGAATAAAGTGCTTTTTGAAAAGAAAGGTCTGTGGCTCTGAATGTATGAAGGGAGGAAACGTAGCTCACGGCACAAACCACTGTTTCTCTTGCTGCCACCACCTCTAGAGCAAAGCCGTTGAAATCAATGGGATTAACGTCACCATGGCTAACAGAAAAAGTTCTTCTGATGTCAATAGCTCTATTCTAAGTGTGTCTAAGTCTGGATCCAATTACTATTTTGAGGAGGAAGCAGGAGAGAAGGCAGAAAAGTCTATGCAATTGGATTTTAAAATTAAAACTGAATGATGAAAAATTAAATGGCAGTTAAATGAGAGTCCTTCACATTAATTTTACAACAAATGAAAATATGTCATAAAAATAGCAAGGGAGAAAAGGAAAGACATTTATGTTTTGACAAGGTAGCTGCAAGTTACAAGCTACTTTCTTTTATACTAGGCTTCCGTGCCACTAAAATCTGTCCATCTACTGAGAATTACTGGCTTTCTCTAAGGTTCGTTTTCTTCATTAAGAGAATGGATATAACATATCTAATTCAAAACTAATGATCCAGCGTAGGTTCATGGGCACATCCCTCATCTCTGAAAAGACTGGAGCCACCTTTAGGCATAATCTCAATATCATTTGATTGGGTTTGCACAGCTGTACATTTTTAAAATCTCTGTTAAAAATACAGTACTCTCTGCATGACTGCATTGTGATGTAAGAGTGGGGACAGATATACATGAATTCAAGAGTAATCTTCCTCACAGAGAAGGATGGATTTGGGGTAAAAATTGAATAATTTCCTGCAAGTGTTTATTTTTTATTCAGTGTGATACTATAATAAGGAGATTCGAACCTCCACGGAACTTGGGGCTAAGCAATCACCTACATGATCTTCTCATTCCATCAGCTCATCCCAGGGAGGTTGTGGAGTTCTTGAAATGATGCTTGGAGGTGGTTTTTGGATGCAGGAGTGTGAATCAGTTGAGTCTTCTCAAGACAGTGCTCCTCTGGATAGAAGTTTACACCTGGTCTTATTTCTGAAGACACAGAGATGGTTGATTTGGGATACGGCAGAGGCCCACTTGCTCCAGAGATTCATGGTGTCATGCTACTTTTGTTAGCTTTCAATCTATAAAAAGGGGAAAAAATCAGTTATTGCTAGCCCAATGAAATATTTTGTAAATCAAACCTGTGTGGTGGTGAGTAAAAATTTTATATATATATAAATATAAATATATATATATATATATATATATATATATATATATATATATGCCATGTGATTGCTACTAAAACCAGCATCCCCATATTGAATTCTGTCTTTGGTAGGCACAGGAGAACATCTGAAGAGCAATGATGGATCAGACTGATGTTTTCTTTAGTCTGCTGCTCTGTTCATGGAGTAGCCAACCGAATTCCTATCAGAGTGTCATTTTCAGCAACCTCCCTCTATTGTTCATAAAGGGAACAATACGTTCCCTTTATGAACACATTACACCAGTCCTTTGCAGGCTACATTGGCCGCTGGTTGCCATCCGGGCCCAATTCAATGTGCTTACAAGAGCATACAAGGCCCTAAATGGCTTGGGACCAGGATAAATGAGGGAACGCCCATCCCCATATATCCCGACCCAGTCACTGAGATCTTCATCAGAGGCCCTTCCCCGAATCCTTCCCCTCAACGAAGTAAGGGGGAAGACTGCCAGGAGAAGGGCCTTTCCTGCAATCATGCCCCATGTGTGGAATGTGCTTCTGATAGAGATCCACCAGGTGTCTTCTCGTGCCTCATTTAGTTCAGTCATTAATTGCACACGTTTCTTTTCCCCAATCACTTTGGCGAGTAAGTTGAGTTGGTTGTGTAATGGTTTGTTATTTTTTTTTAATTGCTGCTACTGCCATGTTAGAAATTTGGCTGCCAGACAATTTAATTTAAAAGGTGTTTTTTTTAAAAAAATGATTGGTTTAAAATTGTTTTATTATTAAGTGAATATTTGATTCTATCTTTTTTATTGTTGTATTTTACCGATTTATCATGTATGACTTATTTTGAATTGTTTTATTTGTTGTCAGTGGATGTAATGTAAGCTGACCAGAGCTATGGGGTGTGACATACAAGTGCAATCAATCAATCAATCAATCAATCCTACTGCACCAAGTCCCATTGAATTCAATGAAGCCTATTTCTGATACTCAAATGACTGGGATTCTTCTGAGGAATCACCATGAATGTTATGAGTAAATACTTAATCTAACACAAAGAAATGACTACATCTAAAGATGAAACTGGAATAATCTTTAATGCAAGGTAAGTCAATCCCCATTGCTGTTGGGTCCCTTTAAGATTGATAGGCCCAGCCTTAGCCAACTGGATATTGAATTTCTATTGAATTGCATGTCTGAAGTTTGATCTAAACTCCCCTCCAGTAAGCTATGGAATAAATGGCTTTACACTAGTAAATGGCATACCAAAGGTATCAGTATGTACTAGTCCAGAGGCTCATAATATCTACAGTATGGGCATTACTATAGTTTTAGTATAGTAAAACTATTATAGTTTTATACACACACACACACACACACACACACACGTATGGATTAGCTTCTGTTTGTATGTCTCAGAAGTCCAGGCATAGAACCCAATGCATTAGGCAAGAATAGGAAGATGCTGTTGCGGTTTGCCTAATGAGTACACGGTGATGTAATGAAAAGCCAGATGTGTATTGTCTATCTGTCACTTACGCATCAAGGCTAAGGCTCAATACCCCATCTTCTGCAGAGTAAGTGGAAGTGCTTAGAGAGATATACAGAAGTCTATAATGCCGTGACACTAGGTAATTTTGAATCATTATGCTCTAATTTAAAGATTAGTGTCTGTTTCAAAGTGCCTCTCTATGGGAATGTATGAGCAGGCAGTTAGTTTTTAACAGCAGATTGACTAGAGGATGCAGTGAGGAACAAGAAAGAATGGATGAGGTGCACACAGAGCTGATCCTTGGCAGCTTATCGGCTGCACAGGGTCTCAACAAGTACCAAAAAGGGGGAGAGGCATGAAATTATCCTGACAGTGTGGCTAATTCTGCTTCTGCCCACCACTACAGAGCTCATGCTTACAGAATAATCCAGGGATGGGTGTGGCATATTGTAAACTGTCTTGAGATCCGCCTGGATAAAGATGCAATAGAAATGTTTTAAATAAATAAATGTGTGCATATTGCAAAGGACAGATGAACCATCAAAGGTGCTAGTACAGCAAATATTTGCATATTTCTCAGTTGTAGCACCTGCAATCAGTAAAGCAACTACATTTTGAAAATGTCAGACTTGAAAGTTTAGAAAGCAGAGCCAGCTATCTTATAATGCAGTGTTACTACTATTCACTAAACAAGTATTTACTAGTATTCATTTATACCATGCCTTCTACAAAACAAGGTACCTAACAATAATAAAATCAAGGTTAAATGAGTTGGATTCAGGATCTGCTTTCCATGCTAGGAAGAGATCTTCTGGGTGAGGAAGGACTCTGTTCAAGGGAGGTCTCTCCACCCAGTTTTTCCTCCCTGCCACAAGAACTGCTGTGTAGGACTTTCAAAGGGCTACAAGCTACTTTGGAAAGTAAAAGGTGAGCGGTCCACTTCATTCAATACAGTTGATCAAGTGTAAATCTGGATCTAACCTAGTTAGAGCTATCATAAAAAAGATTAAAGGCTAGTTGTAAGTCAAAACCGTTTTTATCACAAAAAATATTACTGAATTATATTTTTCATTTTGTTATTTTACTTTTCCCCCCAATGAACCAGCATTCTGCTTATATATGGGAGGGTTACTCTGAAGAAAACACTATGAAAGGGGTTTCCAAAAGGGCAACTGGAGGCAAATGCTCATGACAGCAAAGAATGTGATAGAAATTGCTGTTTTTGAACCCTGCAGATCAGATATCTATCATGGGCCTTCTGACATTATTTAGCCCATCCATATATTGTTGTCATGTGCTGTGAAGTCGTCTCTGACTTAGGGTGACCCTATGAATGGGAGCCCTCCAGAATGACCTATCCTTGACAGCTTTCCTCAGCTCTTGTAAACTCAAGACTGTGGCTTCCTTTATGGAATCGATCCATCTTGTATCCGGTCTTTCTTGTCTTCTTCTCCCCTTGACTTTCCTAAGCGTGATTCTCTTCCCCAGTGAGTCTTGCCTTCTCATAATGTCCAAGTACGGCAGCTTCTATTTCATCAACTCTGCTTCTAAACCCGTCCACATGAGTATACATAAATATCAAAGGTATCAAAGAGAAGCAAACATTGGACTTTATCCTCAAACTAGTTCTATTAATTCCAGGGGAACAACTCACAAACAAATGGCTCTAGAATTATGGGTTTAATTTCCAAGCTGAAAAATGCATATGTGGAATAATATCTTGAATGCACTTCCTTTCTTAATTGCATGTATTGGTTATTAAACAACATTATTCTGAACAGTTGCTGACAATTTTTTAAAAAATGACTTCCTCTGTTGTGACTTCCTTTAGTAGAGCTGCTCTCAACTAGCAAAGAAAGATGCACCATATTAAAATTGAACCTTATATCATCAATGAACTGAGAGCCTCTAATTGCAAATACATTTATTACAGTAGTTCTATTACATTGGTTTTCCCATCATCAAAATACCATTATCATCTGCTTCCATTTCACACATGCATATGCACAGTCTAAGAGCTTCTATTCACAGGGGTGTCAACAACTTTGGTGAATAAGATCTGGCATTTAAAGTTCTACATATTAAAACCATTACATGTTGGTCAGGGCTGGAGCAGGGAATGACTGGGGGAAGTGGTGAAAAGTGTTGGGAGGGGAAGGATGAGGCAGCTTTTCTCCTGCCTCACATGTGATCTTCCCAGAGCTGGCCCTGTACAGCCATTCAGTCATGGCCAAGGCACCCTCGCCCAGGCCTGTGAACGCATGTCTGAATGAGCCCTGTGGGAACTTGGCATTCACCACCTAGTGGCATCTGGACAGGACTCCTCGGATGGAGCAAGGAGTGAAGGAGGCGATTCTTGCTGATTCCCTACTGCCACCGCCACCCATGCACATGGCTTTGGGCCAGCTCTGTTCTGCAGGGCTGGTGGGGGGGCTCTGGGACTGCGCAGGGACAGCAGTGAGGGCTGCAAGGGCAAACCACCTCCCCCAACTTCCTTCCGTGGATGAGTCCGCTGGAGCTCTTTCTTTCCTGTGAAAACTTGACACCCTAATAGGATATAGCCCTATTTGTCAAAATGATTGTCACAATGCTGGTCAATAACTGGCAAATATATTATATTGCACTCTTGTTTATAGAAGAAGATACTGCCTGCAAAGCACTTTGGGCACTTTAAGTGCTATATACATTCTAAGCTTTTTGTTTTGTTTTGGCCTAAAATAGTTTTGGGTTCCAAGCTTGAAAGGAAACAAATAGATCTATCAATTCCACATTGTCTTCCACTTTCAATGCATCCTGTTTCTTTGCTGGGTTAATTTCACTCATTGCTCCTCTGCCTCACAAAATATCTCTGTCTCATCCTTAACACTGCTACAAAGAAGAAAACTCATTTCAATGCCATATATTTCAAAGTAAGAAAGAAGAGATTCATTCCAAAGGATTTAATTCAATCTATGAGAGTTTTGCTGTTGACTTACCACTTAACACGATTACAACCTTAAAACTGGGTAACTGTGCAGTGGGGAGAAACAGGGTGGTTTTTGTTTCAAAAGCCAAATTTCTTTCTTTTACATCTTAATTCAAATTGCCTCTACTTTCCCTTGACTGTGGTGTTTTAGTGATACCTGTGGAGGGCCATCCTGTCTTCTGCTGTCTGGAGTTCTGTTTTCTGTTCAAATGGCATGAACTTTGCTGCCTTTCTGCTATTCCCTCAGAGCACCAAGTTTTAGACAGAACAGGTCAAGGCTCCCCATTTTAGAAGAAATTATAAAGGAAGCATCCCCATGGTGCTCAGTGGAAGACCTAGCCAGGAATCTACTACTTGCATGCTTGGGTGCTGTTTCAGGCAGAGTCAACAGCACCACCGGAAGGTCCAGCAAGAATGGCAGGAAATGGAATAACAGAGAGAGGAACTAAGCCTGAACCAGGCTGGATGGGCGCATTCAAGAGCAGCAGACTGCCGATGACAGTCCTGTGAAGTCCTGGAGCCAACTGAACAGCTGAATTTTATTTATTAATGAATTATTAATTTATTAATGAATTATTATCCCATGATAATAATGAGGATTATTCTCTTGGGTTTTATTGAATTTCAAGGGGGCTCCTCTAAATGAAGCTCTTAACCTGCCCCTTTACTGAGGTTTCTGCTTCCAGATACTTTGCAGAATTAAGGTCAGATCCTTTACATGTGCCTTTTGTCACCTTTCTGTATGTTTGATTACACAGTCACAAGGTGATGCGGTAATACAGCCGAAATACACAAGGATTCCATGCTGCCATTTCCAAATACAACCAGAATTTCCCCAAACTTAAAAAAACCCTACAACATAGAAAAGGTTACAAAGCATGGTGGGTGGGCTGAAAGCCAACAGCATCATAAAGCATCCACAAGCTACCATGAGTGAGGAATTGCAAGTGCTCAATAAACACATCATATGGAAAATCTCTCGTTTCTTTCAGAATCTTTTGAATCATCTTGAGGCTCTCCAGTGTATCCTTCTAGATGAAATGGGATAGCAACCCTAGCATTATACATCGTAATTGGTTGTTTAACACTGTGAAATGACACAGAGTACAGATGAAAAGGCTCTGGCTATTATGGGAAAGAAAGAAACGAGGGAGGGAGCAGAGCCATAGTTTAGCCATGCACTAGAGTTTGCTAGCAGTCCATCAAGACTCCCCGAAAGAGTTTGCTGCAGGTGTTGTGGCTCACCACAGCCCTGGCCCATTCCCTGTTAGCAAACTACAAAATATACGGAAGATTAGGAAGAGGAAGAAGGGAAGTCTCACCTTTTGCTCAGAGGATGTCTCAACTTTTGGAGAATGTTCTGCAGAATTACATTTGATTGACATTTTTCAAATATGTGGCTTTTTGTTCTGTGTGCTAATTACTGCCAAGCATCTATCAATATTCTTATCGATAATCATGCATAGAAGCCCATCTCAGTTATACATTACGTTAGTGCATGGTCTGAGACTTCTTCAGGTGGATATTTAATGGTGGTGTTACTTGTATTAATATACTGTAACTGCGCCTATTTTAGAACCAAAGTACCTTTTTGTCCTGGTCGCAGTGTTAAGCATTAATGGACTCTCTGTGTTAGTATTTCAGAGCTAAAATACCTCGTGTTTCTCATTGTCACACTTAACAGGGAAAGTCAATAGAAATTGTTTTAACACGGCGGTTCTTCTTTAAAGAAGACACATAGAGCTATTTCTCTGCATTTTTCAGTTTCCACTGATGCAAACTCAACCGAACACACTTTTTGGAGGCAGCTGTTAAACACCGATACATGAAATCCATATGGCTGACTCTGAAACTCTAAACAAGTGAGGGCTAATCATCTCTAGAGAAATGAGTAGATTTAATTTCTTGGTTAGACAACCCCTGTGTAGCTAGATGTGCATTTTGGTCCCCTTCTAGCCATGTGACAAGGAATTGCTCTGCCACAGGTAATGGAGGGCACTTTATGGATGTGCCACAATCCGGTTTACTACACACAATGCAGCTTCTTGGCCAAGTGAAATGCCAGAATTGGAACAAGTCTCATTCCATTTTGGTGCCTGCACCTGCTCATTTCCATGTTACCTTCTAAGGAAATTTGGGGATGCCCTTCTAAAATTGTGCTAGTGCATGTAGCTATATACACTGCAGTCAGCATCTGTGGGGCATCCACACCTCTTCCCATCCTTAAATCTCTAGAACAGGGGCAGGGATAATGGACACCTTTCTGGGACCCACTTGGATGCCCTGTCCTTCTCCCCTAACCTTAAATGAAAATACACATTTTCTGGAACCTGGGATGATGGTAATGTAGCTGAAAACCATGATTGGAAACCAGCTTTTTAATGCACCAGGGCTCACACTCTCCTTCTGCCTTGTACACAGTTTTCTGATCAGATCACTTGACCTTTGCCATTTTGTGGTGGTGCCCAGGACAGTTCTCTGATTTGCAAAATTCTCTCACAGCCAAAATGGCTTGACTGCCCTGCTCTAGGCAGAGTAAGACTGATTCTGAATTTCTGTTTTTTGGAAGTGAATGTATGTGAGACATGCGGCCTATGATACAGCCTATGATGCTCATATACTGGGAGTAGGCCTGTTGAGCTCAGTGGGATTACTTCTGAGTAGCCATACATGGGAGCATGCTAAGCCCTCATGCAGTGAAAAATCCATCATCTGACTTGTTGCCGAGCTTAATTTGAGCCATAAGATAACATGACGTAGGACCATCCTGTGTTTCTAATATAAATTTGGAGGGGAAAGACATCCTTGTTGCCCATGCACAAATCTGGGCTACGTGAATTCTTTCTTGGTTTTCTAAATGCAAGCTAGAAAACAACAGTGCCTTCCTTCGTGTCTTGTCTATCAGCCATAACCACCAGGCAAACACATTACAGGAAGAACCATGAAATATTTTGTAAGATCAAGGCTGTTTTGCATGGTATGGTAAACCACCCTAGTTCATAAGCCACAGTGGCTTATTGGCTGCATTTGCCTGGCATGTTTAGTCATGATGAATTACAAGCTGTGGTGATTTAGAATGTTGTCTGAACCAAGCATGAATATTATGCAAGATTAACTTCTGAATCTCTGTGTGTGATTAAAGAAAGCGTATGGCCAGTTTATGATCTCATAATATATTCCCCTCAACATTTGGAGCTAAAGCTGTTCGAGAAAATATTCCCAGGAAAACAGAAAGGATGGGTGGGCATTTTGTTCCAGTTTGATCTTGGTAAGAATTTGCTAAAATTTGGAAAGCTGCCCATTCTGGGGTCAAAAATAGTTCAAGATCTGTTTTTTAAAAAGAACAGAATTCTCCCTGGCAACAAGGTTAACTAGTGTTTGCAAGAACAAAATATGTGTTATATAATCTTATAAATATTAATATATGTTTTATAAGAAAATACAAAAGACAGACAGTGCAGAAACAGATCCTGAAAAAGTGTTGGTCAGAGGAAAAGGTGTGGCAGGCATGGAGTTACCCATAAACCAGAGAAACTTTTCTGTGTCACCGAAACACCAGTTGGGGCATTTAAAAATGGAAGCCAGATGTGGGCTTATAATGAACAGGGCACAGTTTGTCACAGAGTCTACACCATGAAAGAGATCTTTTGCTGATTTTTCCCTAATCAGGTCCTGTTAAAGAAATGAAACCAGGGCAGGCATTTTTTTTTTTTCTAATCAGACCTTATTTGGCTCAGAATAGGTTTGCTTTCCTTCATTTCCTATATGACACATGTAAAGACAAGCTTGTCTGGGGAACTATGGATGCCATAAGCATAAGAGGCAATCACAAAAACTCAAGAAATTTATCTATACAAGGGTCAGGGGCCAAGGATAGGGAGATACATCTATTTACAGAATATTTCTGCTTTGCATGTCTTCCCACGTGTTTGTTCCATCCTGTTTTTGCATTAATTTGTGATTTAAAACCATGTGACTATCTTAATTTACATATATATTTCACTGAGGCACTGTGAAGGGTGGGATATAAATGCTTTAAATAAATAAATAAATAAATAAATAAATAAATAAATAAGATGCCCTTTCTTGCAGAAGATGTACTTCAAATGTGTTTTCTCTTTAAGAATAGATTTTGTCATGCATTTTATCCTAAAACTAGTCCTTCAATGTGAAGCTGGGTGTGTGTTTTTAGCCCAGAGCTGCACTGGAAAATTCAGAGAAGAGCACAAGTTTAAAGGAGAAGTGCAATCTGACCTATGCGTGATCTAGGAGGTTCAAATAGGCCTGTTTTTCTTTGAAAAATGAATGGAACAAACTTCTTAAGGATCCCTGCTAGAAACATTTCCCAAGAGTGGAGCAAGAGAGTGCAACCCCTCAGACTTTTCGGTGAGATCTGCTGCTTTTCTCCTTCTAGACAGCTGAACTCAGGTTGTGGCTGCAAGGGCACAGTCCAAAATGTGTGCTTGCACATCCTTACAGTTACAACTGTGCCAAAGAGGAGATTGTAGCAAGGACAGGGAGGATGAAGAGGAAGAATTAGGGTCTTAACTAGACCCAGATGGGTCATTCAGAAGTCCTGTCTGTTTTTCTTTTCATTCATGTTTGGCTTTTTGTCTAATGAATGAATGCATCTTTCTGTTTAAGACAGGCACACATTAATAAGAATGTAGCATATTTGTGTACCACAGAGCTTTAGGATAATTCTAAAAACCTTGAATTTTATGAATATGTCGGTGAACAAGCAAAGAGGGCATACATGGGTTTTCCTGCCTCTCTACATTTGATGTGGAGAAATCACATGGGAAAATATAAGGAATCAGGACAGGGGGTGAGGGGGTGATTAATTATGCCTTTTTCATAGGTGAGATTTTGTCTCAGTGAAAATGTAATGGAAGAGAGCTGGATGCTTTTGCTTCAGTGAGTCCTGAAAGCAAAAGAAGCCCTTTTTTGCATCTGCAAGACAGAGCAGAGTAAAGGAAATGACCTTGAGTGACCTTTGCCTAAGGGCTGAATGATTTTTTGGCTACAGTAGTTTTGAGTGATCGGTTTTGTTTCTTCACAAGTTGACTGCAAAATGGCTTGCGTTATTTTGTCTCTAGCCATGAAAATAATTTTCAAAGAGGCAAGCAAGAGCAACTTAGGTTAGACTGTACAGAAGGAAAATGAAATGCCATTACTGATATTGCTATGAGTGTGTGTACTACTCTGTACAGTCCTAGTGCTCTGCTAATGATTGCACAGGACAAAACAGGACCTGGTCACAGTGCAGATGGATTTGGAACCTATGGCAGAAGCAAATCCTGTGTGTACCACACAATGAGGATGCTGGGGATGATGATGATGATCTTTCCCCCAAGGAAGCCCAGCCAAGATAATAAACCATGGTGAGCAACCCACAGTTCACCACCCAGCTACAAACCATGGGTTCTCCTGATGGGTTGCTTGTGATTAGCACATTATTATCTGGCCTGAACTCAGTCAATTTCAAACCATAGTTCCAGGGTCAAATCACATCCCTAAAACTCTGATGAGCAGACTTGTTTGCAAATGTCGTTGAAATCTCAACAAGATGGAGGCTAACTGCATTTCCTTGAAAGGGAATTCCATAATCAGGGAGCCAGCATTGAGAAAGCCCTGTCTTGAGACATTGCACGTGGGAATGGGTGAACGAACAATGCCACAATTCCAATTTACTCCCTGAGCTGCACACCAAGCATTATATTCCCAAACCTAAACTCTGTTTACTATGCGATTTTGAAGAATCCTCAAACTTGGTGCATGCATGTTATCAAAGTGCATCTTGGGAACATAGGCATTTCTTTTGGGGCCCAAAGACATCATGACTCCATGGATGGGCTACAATCACATGTGCTTTGTTTACAGTATTAGATAGCCTGGGCCCACAGGCAAAACGAGCAATCACAACAACAAAATGTGTGCCTGCTGCACGACAGTGTGGTGCGGATACTGTCAAGAGGAAGATGGCAGAGCTTATTTGGTTAGCCATGCTAGTCACGCAGACTGGGCAGTCACAGGAAATTGAAATGAATTTTTTGATCCATCTCTGTCTGAAGGAGGACAATATTAAAGATCATTTAAGTGCAGGGCCTCCTATATTTGGCTGCTTGTTCTGGTGGCATCACAAGTTACACCACGTCAACTCTAACCCAGGAAAGCTTGTATTATAATGAACTGTGCCGGCCTTCACAGTGCCCCCATGGATCAAGATATCCTGCCTGCCAAATCACTGTGGATGTTCTCATAGCAGCTCCATGCTCAACGTCCAAGGAAATCTTGGCTTTCCTCAAACACAGACCTGATGGCTACCAAGTCATCCTGGTCTTGGGACCTACCTAAAAATTCTGGAGAAAATTATGAAAAAATCAGTCTGCAGGCATCTTGAAGAAAATGCAGTGATTAATAGAAGCCAACATGGGTTTATCAAAAATAAATCCTGTTGGACAAATTTAATCTCATTTTTTGACTGGGTAACCTCCCAAATGGATGGAGGGAACACTGTGGACAGAATCTATCTAGACTTTAGGAAAGCTTTCAGCATAGTGCCCCATGACAGTCGGATAAGAAAATTGGCAAAAGCTGGACTGGATAGAAAAGACTATCATGAGAATCCAAAATTGGCTGCTAAATTGGACACAAAGAGTGCTCATTAATGGCACCTTCTCAGACTGGAGGAAGGTAACTAGGGGGGTGCTGCAGGGTTTAGTCCTGGGCCCAGTGCTCTTCAACATCTTTGATAATGATTTAGATGAGGAAGTACAAGGGAAGATAATCAACTTTGCAGATGATACAAAACTGGGTGGGATAGCAAACATTCTAGAAGACAGAATGAAGATCCAGGGTGATCTTGGTAAACTTGAACACTGAGTTGAAAGCAACAGAATGACATTCAATAAGGACAGGGGCCAAATTCTCCACCTAGGAAAAAGAAACCAAATGCATAGATACAAGATGGGGAATACATGGTTCAACAGAACTGAAAAAGAAAAAGAGTAATTGTGGACAACAGGATAGATTTGAACCAATGACGTGATGCAGCCACCAAAATGACAAATGCTCTTTTGGGATGCTTTAATAAAAGTATTACTTCCAAATCATGAGAAGTAGTAGTTCCTATGTATTCCCCACTAGTCAGACCCCACCTGGAATATTGTGTCCAGTTCTGGGCACTAAAATTTTAAAAAATGCAGAAAAATTAGAAAGGGTCCAGACGAGGGCAATACAAATGATCCAGGGTTTGGAAGCACTGTCCTATGAGGAATGACTGACAGACCTGGGCATATTCAACCATGAAAAGAGAAGATGCGGGGGGGCAGGACATGATATCCATTCCTCTATAAGTACCTCAAAGGCTGTCACAAAGAGGAAGGTCAGAATATCTTTTCGCTGATACCAGAGTGTAGGACACGGAATAGACAATTCAAGTTGTGGCAACCCAGATTCAGGCTGGACATCAGGAAAAGTTTCCTCACTGTCAGAGCAATATGACAATGGAACCAGCTGCCTAGAGAGGTGGTGGGCTCTCCCACACTATTACTTATTCATGTATTTATGTATTTATGTATTTATTTATAAAATGTGTATGCCGTCCAATTACTAACATCTCTGGATGGCTAACAGCATAAATAAATTGACAACCCACTCTGGCTGCAATTTATAAAAGACAATAATAAAATTTGATATTAAACCTTATTAAAATATTGATTAAATAAAAAGGTCTTAACCTGGCACTGAAAAACATATAATGATGGCACCAGGCGGACCTCTCTGGGGAGCGCATTCTATGGTCGGGGCACCACCGCAGAGAAGGCCTTCCTCCGGGTACTCTGTCTCCTAACGTCTTTCACAGAGGGTTCCCGGAGCAGGGCTTCTGTTGCTGATCTCAGGGGGCGGGAGGGCACTAGAGACATTCCAAAAGAAACTAGACAGCCATCTGACTGGAATGGCGTAAACTGGAGTCCTGCAACAGCAGGGAGTTGGACCTGATGGCCCTCATGGCTCCTTGCAACTCTAATATTCTATGATTCCATGACTGGTCATTCTAGCTGGGCATGATGGATGGCGACACTAAAAGCTGAAGTCCAAATAGTTGAAGGTTGAATGAGAAGTGTATGCTTTAGGGACACTGGGAAAAAGAAAAAGTTAACTTGAGGTTAATTTCGGAAGCTTTGCAAAGTAATTTTTGTATCAGGGCATGCCATATTCAGATATGAGTAGATAGTATAACTTGCTCAGAAAGTGTTAAAAAAAGGGGGAAACAGCTGATTCTGAATTTCTGATGCAAAAGGTAGTAAAAACTCCAGGCACCTCAGAATTAAAGTAAATGGAAGGCATTACATTTAGTTCAGCAGGATTTAGAGAAGAGGAAAGTGATTGAAAATGTGCATGAAAGTGTATGTTCAGAGTGGAGACCAAAATTACCATTCACTAGATCATATAAAACTTAGGTAGAGTTGTTCAAGAAGCATTGAAATGACCCCCAATCTAACTAAAAGTTCAGCCTTAATCTCAGTAGACTGTAAGAAAAGCAAATTCATAGTATGTGTCACTTAGACCCAAATGACGTTTTTGCTTTTATAAAAATGGAATGAATGGGGGAAAGGAGATTAGAAACTCATAAAGCATTACCTGTTGCCAAGCTTTAATATGAATTTTGCAATTGGCTAGGTGTTAGAATATGTCTATAATTTCATGATGTCCAGCCTCTGAATTTTCATTGCTGGGTTTTATGGAAAGAATACAGGATATTTGAGTCTGCCAGAACTTATGGGCATGAGCGAGCAACCTGAATGTCATTTCAGTGGTTGACTCTCAAATGGAGGAAATTGTTACAGATTCTGATTCACTTAGGACATGTCTGTGCTACACATTTCCCGATGCTGCAGCCAGACTTATTGGATGAGAAGCAATCATGGCAATAGCGAACTCAGAGTAGGTTTGAAGGCAAGTAGATCTCTCTGCAAAGCCAGCCAGTCCTGCATTTTGAATGACTCAAGTTCACATGCCGTCTCTATAGACTTGCCACCCTTGTCTGGAAGAGTTTGCACAGAGACCTATAGTGTGTCCCAAGCAGACATGTATAAAAATGTTCTTTTTGGTTTAATTTGTACCATCTGCATCCTTGAACTGGAGCACTTCTTTTGGAGAAAAGTGTGCCTATTCTCAAGCTTGTGTTTGCATTCAAAAATGCATACTTTGGAAATGATAATCTATTAAAAATGTAGGAGAAGCATGGAATGTGCTTGAAACAACACAGCACCATCAGTCAGGGAAGACCTGGCCAAAAAGGTCGGTCTTAGAGGTGGAAACATGCCACAGTTGGCACCTTCTGGCCCTTCCATTTATGCACTAATTTGCAATATATTGCCATAGATAAGGGGGGAACCATTACCACTGCACTTTCATGTTTCGTTAAATTTATTTAACCTTTATGCAAGATTGTGTTATCAGGAGAGGTTCGGCCTTAGGGGTAAGGAAGTAAGATGGAAAGGTGCACATGAAAATCAAGGTTGCCACAGGGGCTCGATCACTGGCCATGCGATATGGGCAAATGCCATGTTCTGAATTCCAACTTACCTTTCAAGCAACATCCAGTCGCCATGCTAATTTGCTTGTATATGCAAAATTACTCATCATTCTCTGGTGACAATGTCATAATTCATTTGGAAGTGTATCAAGCAGGCACGTCTTTTCATAATCTTTTGCCAAGTTTCGTTTTCCAAATTCAGAATGACATCTCCAGACCCTGCTGGAGAATGTTCTCCTTCATGTCTAAACTCAACTTTGTTGTTGTTGTTCAGTCGCAAAGTCGTGCCCAACTCTTTGCAACCCCTGGACAACATTCCTCCAGGTTCTCCTGTCTTCCACCATCCCCAGGAGTACACCTAAGCCCACATCCACCGCCCCAGTGACCCCATCCAGCCACCTCAACCTCTGCCATCCCCTTCTCCGTTTGTGTTCAATCGTTCCCAGCATCAGGGTCTTCCCCAATGGGTCCTTCCTTCTCATTAGGTGGTCAAAGCATCTGAGCTTCAGCTTTAGTACCTGACCTTCCAAAGAGCAGTCAGGGCTGATTTCCTTTAGGAAAGGGACTCTCAGGAGTCTTCTCCAGCACCACAATTCAAAGGCCTCAATTCTTTGGCACTCAGTCTTCCTTATGGTCCAACTCTCACAGCCATACGTTACAACTGGGAAAACCCAAATCAACTCGCCTTCATTCTGAAATTCAGATCACCATTTCAGAGATTACCCTTAATTTCAGAAGGTAGCTCTTTTCTAGTATCATTTAATGGTTGTGGTGGAGGTCATGATAAAGAACACAGCTGATCAGATAAATGTTGCTTGCTCAGAGTTGTACCGATGGTGAGTTGAAGCAGGATTTCTTGTAGTCAGGAAATTTCTTCTGATGAATGCTCACCAAGGGATGTATGAATCCATTTATTTCCATTCCATATCAGTTCCACCTGTGTATGTCGGTAAGTCCTTTCTGACCTATTTATGCACTAATCTGCAATGGCAGGTGTAGACCCTAGTAGCATCTAGCTAATGCTCCTGTTGTGCTGATGGAATCCACAGGTGCAACATCCTAAAGCAACCGGAAACAAGCCAAGATGTTCATTTCCAGAGAGGAGCAGCTCAGTGCTGCTTCTAGAAATGAGCTTCACTGATCTCTTCCCTTCCAGAAAAGAGTGTTTCAGCTTGTTTCTGGAACTGCTCTCCAGAAGCACCACCTTCCCATTGCACCAGTGATGGTTGCCACTGGCACAACACGATCAGGAGAAGTGCAGGAGCAAGTGTGGGATTCTGACCATTACCTGTACCACAAATGTGGATTGTTGACGTTGTGGATACATAAATGCATTTCTTTCTAAATCTATTCTTAGAATTAAGGTATATTAAGCATATTCTTTGAAGCTTCTGAATCTTTTCTAAGAGGATAACGGCAATGCAAATTTCAGAGAAGTGCAGAATCTGAAGGATAACTGGATTTCAATCCCTGTGTTCATCTAGGAGGCACGGTTCAGGTTCATGGTTCAGGAACCGCACGAAACCCTTGAGCATCTTTAACAGAACCTTAGGGCAGCTGCCATTGTATAACTTGATGAAATGCACCGCTCAGGTCAAATTCTTTGTGAGCCACTTCAGCCACTTCTGCTCACATCATTTATAAAGTTTGCAGCAACAAGGATTAGTGTGGCCTTTCAATTAGACTGTTTACTTGGGGATCATTTTGCACAGGTATATTAGTCCCGAATTTCTTTGAATCTTCCCGGTTTGTCAGGATCCTTTAGCATTCTCTGGTCTGCTGGTGCCATCTCAATACTATGATTATAGCCTCCCAGATTTATTGATCCCTTTATTCTTTGAAATGTAGCCAGCAGTCTCCAGGAGTGAGAAAAGATATTCCAACAAAACATACCTAGCTGTTTCATTATTTCTCTTCTTTGACTCGTAAGTCCCCCTTCTTCTCTGAGTCCTTGAGTGGACCACTCATCCTTAATGGAGCAGACTATTCAAGCAAAAAGAGATAAGCAAATAATATCATTTTTAATGTATGCTGAAGCTTACCCCATGTTTGGAAGATGCTGAAATACCTTTTCATTTTCAGGGAAAAGTTTGAGAGAGATGCTGTTTTGAAACTCACATCTGCAACCATGAAGCCTGGATAATTTCATTCTTGTATTTTTTGTTTTGTTTTGTTTTTTAAAGAAAGTGCCTAAATGAACACTAGAATGAGAAAAAATAAATATTTCTCTTGTGTAAGCCAACCCTTTTTGAGGGGCATGAGAGCCAGTAACTGTGGTGTTTAGAGGTGGAGAGAACAGTGCAAAGAGGTCACAAAGATAAAGTCAGGGAGAGGTGGGATGGGAGAGGACTTGGTAGCCACTTATGAATTGCCAAAAATGGGGTAATATATCAACCCCCCCAAAAAAGAGTATAAAAGAGGAAACCAAATTATACATTGCATATGTTAATTTATACGTATATATGGAAATTCACAATAATGATTAAAGTAATACAATACATCCCATGATGATATTCAAGACTGTGACAAGGAAATGTGTGCTTGGTTTACTATGCAGGTGCTCCATATTGACAATTTCAAGACACGAGTCTTTTGTTGTTTAAATCAGGCAAGCTCTTCAAATAGACAAGGCTCTCAGAATGGTCCTCTAGCAGTCCTTTAAACAGAGGACTCTCCTCTGGAACAAAAGACATGGCCACCCTAGTGCAAGGGAGATGGTTGGGGGCTTACAAATGTGGAATTGAGCTAAATTCAGAATGAGTCAGATATAAGATGAACTGTTTTCAGCTCTTAGGGAGGGAAATAGGTTGGCTGAGTTCTTGGCCAATCCGAGAAGAGACGGTGGGGTTTACTCATTCCTAGGCCTTGTCTGTATTTCAGCAGTGAGCTACAACATGTATTACTCACTTCTTTTGCTTGTTATGGTGATATTTACATTCTTCCTTTTCCCAAGACAGTTTACGTAATCCTTCTCTCCACTGTGTCCTCATGACAACCCTATGAGATGGGGTTGATTGTTTACCCAATCAAACAAATTGATTATTACCCAATGAGCTTTGCACCAGGGTTAGGGACTAGAACCCATAGTTCCCGGATCCCAGCCCAACACTTTAGCATTGGTTCTTCCTTGAAGGCTTGTATTCACAGAGCACAACAAACAACCCTGCATAGCTATGCTGGCTGTGTCATAGCTTTTTACCATGATCTCCCTGACAGCAGACTTTATAGCAGTTTCTCCATGATTGTAGTTTCCAATTCCCTACTCGGACCTCCCACTGTTGGCATATATCCCGTCACCCACTAGGCCTAAAATTCAATCCCAAGGTGCATTGCTCCCTGCCTATGTCCCCTGCCTCTTCCTCACTGGTTCACACATACAGGCTGGATGGTGGTCTCTGCTCTTTCCAGTGGACTCTTACAGAGAGAAGGCCAAATGACCCTGCAAGGTTGACTACTGCTGTCCTGAACGAGTACAGCAAGTCACCAGCCACGTGGAAATCATCCCATCAAAAGCAGCCTGTAAATGCAAACAAAGAGCATACCTTTTAACTCATAGAAGGCAGAAGGCAAGAGCTAAGGTCATCAGGAGCAATCAGGCACTGATCCGCATAAGTCTGAGCAAGAATGAGGACCTTCTCATTCCCATAGATGGAAACATGGGAAATAACAGCATTAGCAACCAGGGACTTTGAACCAGGGTGGGAGGGAGGCAAGCTCTGAACCCAGACTGGCACCCGGCCTGGAACATGCAATATTTGCAGCCTTCCTTCCCATACAAGGGACCGCTTTTGCGAAGGTGACTGCACAGGACAACCTACAGACAGGAAGCAGTGTTGGACTGCCCCTCTTTTCCTTTCAGCTGCTGTCCCTACGGCTATCAGGAAGAATGCTCTTTCTCACTGTGTAATATAGAGTGAGATTGGGATGCAATAAGAACATTTTCTGCCAAGACCACAGTGGGTTAAAAGCTCGGGCCTGCTCTGTATTTGCTTCTGAATAAACTTTGTATTGTAAGTGTTGTGTTTGCCTGTGTGAATGCAAGGCTGGGGCACATTTCCCTCTGGTAGTGCATGCTGGATCCCAGAAAAAGATCCCAAACTGTTCAAGGTACCTCCCTTTGGGGTGTGCTGTTCCCTGAGCTGACCTGAACACAACCGTATCTCCATCCACCTCCACCACCCCAGGTCTTGGTGCTCCAGCCATAGACAGCCGTCATGTGGACAGTGTGGAAATGGGATTCAGAGAAGATTCCGCTCCTGTCCTTGGAATGTGGGAAGGGGGTGGGGTGAACGCCTTCTTGCCTTCTTCTTCTCAGGAAGGAAGATGGCTTGAGCTCGCCCTCTCGCTCAGGTCCCAGGGCTCAGATTGCTGCCTTAGTGAACACGGATGGCTGATGGTGCAACTTCTTCAGTTGTGTGTGTCAGGAGAACAGCTGAGCAAAGATTGTGTCACTCCTGGTCCCACATGCACATTCAGGACTCCCTCTCAGCAGCAATATGAGACACAGTGGGAATCGGAAGCTTACACAGGAATGCAGGGATAATTGCCTGGAATTAGGGATTGTATCAAGGTATGCAGGAAGCATTTAAAACAAGTAAGATCAGTATATGAGAAGGAAGTTTCCTTGACTGGATATATTGTGAACCACTTTGTGAGGGCTGGGAAGATTCTCTTGCTTATCTTCTCCCTGTGCATCCATCACAGAACATTGGGCAAAGCTGTGCATGCACTCAAAAGTCCAGCCAGATGATTCTGTCAATTTCTGTTGCACTCGGGTTCTTGGTCCGTCCCCCGCACCCCAAACTTATGCTGTCTCAAACACTGAGGTATTTTTTAGTTCACAGGAAACTTCAGGAGCATTTTTGTGCATGATTGTTCCAGTGCGTGCATTCTGCCTGCATGTTTGCCTTGTACTTGCCTTTCTGCAAGGCACTTTCCTAATGCAATGCTATTTGATCATTGCTTTCTGTAATCTACACAGCTTTCATTGTTTTGGAGAACTCCATTGCAAAATCCAGAGAAGTGCAAATTCTAAACAATGACTATGTTTCGGTTTGCATCATGGTTCAGATGTGCCAAATTAAGTCAATTGGCATTAAAATGAGAAATGAACACATTTCTCCACCATCTCTTCTTCAAATGATACCGTGTGTGCATAATGGCACTAAATGGAAGGAAGTGTTGGTTTTCTAAGCAAGAATGCAGCCGTCTTTGAAATTGGCTTAAATGACAAAGCTCATGGAGGATGCAATAGGCTAAAGCAGTGTGAACCATGCTCTTAGCAGGGACACCACCGGCTATTGAGAAGTAAATTAAAGGTACAGAGGCTCCAGTATGAATCATGAGCCTGGTGGAAGAGGACTATAGAGGACTGTAGAACTGTTTCTCCACTTCCCTTCTGAGGTCCCAGTCTGGATTACAAACCCACTAGAACCCATGGGAGCTATTTTCCCCAGTGCAATTGAGTGTGTGTGCCGTCAAAAGCATATTGGGACAGCAATGCAGTCCAGGCCTCAAGTCCCCTAATGTTCTGATGACGTTTGCTCCTGCATTTTAGCCATCCTGGGGATATTCGCAGAAATGAGATTGAGAGATCAGCGAGAGTTTGGTTCCAGTTCAGTTTTGAGAGCAATTGGCCACAATTCACCCCGCACCAAGTACTTCATATTTGGGAGAAAATAACTTCAAATTGACAAGAAGAAGATGAGAAGGAGCAGGAATGGGAGGAGAAAATGGGAAAAATTGAAGCTCAAATTCTTTCAGGCCCTATGTTTGGAAGCTTTGCATTTCAAAATCTGGGCTTGGCCTCCAGGGCTTTCAACACTTCCTGGGACCGGATTATGGTGGTCACCTTGTCCCCCCCCCCCCCATGGCAGAATCCTGATATTTAACAGCTGCATGGCAGACGTCACAGTGCTGGTAGAGCTGGCAGCCTTAAGTGCGAATTCTGTTTCAATTCATCTTTTGGGAAGTTAATTGCCCAACTCCTCCAAGTGCTTCATATGTGGGAGAGTAAAAGATGTTGGAATTTAAAAACACGGATGTGGGGGGAATGCAAAACAGGGAGAATTGCCCAGCCCTGGGGAGTCTTGTTTTCTTTAGAAGTACGCTATGGTTCTTCTTGAAAAAGCCACACTAGTGTGGCCATTGGACAATTTTCCAGTTGCCTCTCACTCTGTGCGTGCGCGCGTGCATGTAAGTGTATGCATATGAGTGCATGTGTGCATATGTGTGTGTGTGTGTGTGTTGCAACTACCAAATCACCTCGTCCGAAGGTCTTTGCTCCCTCCTTCCTTCATCCTCTCTCTCATCTTAATAATTCGCAGGCCTTACTTCCAGTACTGCACGTCACAGGAGGTGCAGAATGGGAAGCTCCTTTTTTAGTTACATTTAGCTAAACAAAGGGCAGTCATGAATATCGGAAACTCCTGCAGAGTAGCAAGGGCAGCAGAAACGATCGCACATGTTGAACTAGTTTCAAACACAGGGGTTCACAGCTCCTTCGTGGGCTCTCTTGAATCCGCTTGGCGATCCTTTGGCGCCACAAGAGTTGCACAAAGCAGAGTTGACTCGTATGCACAGCAGCATCCCCTTGTGCAAAGGTAGATTTGTGTACTTACTCATGCAACATTCACTCTTTCACAGAGAAGATGCTCATGATAGCAGAAGCGGCCTGCTAAGAAAGGGCAGGCTTGTTTCTCATTGAATAAATGGAAGAAACGGGCAAAAACACCCCATCATGTGCATTTGAGCCTATACCCCATAAGAGCCTTTAGGATGAAAGCCTCAGGTTCTGTGTGATTCATGTCGCGCAGGTTACCAGAAGACAGGATCATCTTTTCTGCTTCTCTGCGAACAGAGCAGAAAGATGCAGCGTTGCAGTTCTGAGCTGCGAGGGGTTCTAAACGCAGCAGGATGGTCTCCCGGCTCCAGGGCTCTCACAAAGAGAGCCGTGCAGAGCACCGTGATGTACCTGGCGTGGTCCTTAATCCATCCCTGATTGTGACTGGCTAATAATTTATATGTGAAAACTAAATAATGGTGACTGTACAGAAGAACAAGTTCGGTTTATTTCACCTAGGCCAAATGAAGGAGGTAGCTTTTAGAGGCTATGTCCATTTATTTTATTTGCATGTTTTATAGATCGGTTCGGCAATAATTTTGTTTTCTCCAGTGTACTGCCAATCATACAGCACTTTTTCATTGTGCATAAATTTTATTTGATGGTGGGGTATTAATTAATTAATAATCAGAGTCCATTTTATAATTGACTAATATACAGATTAACTGGGTCCAAACTTGAGGACACTGAGATGGCAAGATAGACATCCTGAAATGGGTATGTTGACTCTCTTGGCACGTTCCCTTTCTCCAGTTTACCATCTACTCCCACACCTACCTCCCCAAATGTATATCTGGTTGCCTTTCATGACCAAGCTACACACAGAAGGTAGAAGCTCAAATCTAGTTCGCAACATGTTCACAAAAGGTACAAAGCTTGTTCGCCCATTTTGGGGTAACCAAGAGGGATCAGAGGGGAAAGTCCACTGGCAGAACCAAGCATCTTGAAGCAACATTTGAGCAGGGTGGCTGCCCCAGGACCTTACAGCAAAGGGCCTTACCTGACCAATGAAGCACATTATTGGAGAGCAACCATATTGGTGTGGAAGAGGAGATGTTCCTGGTTGCACATTCCCAGATACACCTGGGGAAGAATGCTGCTGGTATGGAGCCAGGTCTACTGCTGCTGGGTTCTTGAGTGTCCATTCCAAATCTGGTTCAGGATAGACAAGGACAACCTCCATGTGATGGAGGAATGAACATCTCCCCCTTCTTCCCAACAAGTCATGCAAGCCATGCTAAGCATGAAGGCCCTCAACACTCAGTCTTCCTTTCCTTACAACTGGGGACAACTGAGCAAATCAGGTGGCTGCAGATGCACCCACCACATCACAAGCGATTGTTTTGTTGTCACGGTGAATGGGGAAGAAATACTCCATGAAAGCTATCCTGTATCCCGTGGCAGCAGATTTCACTCCCCTTTTGCAATATTTGGAACCACTGGCCACCTGGATTTGACCATTACGGTGCAGGTCCCTATCCAAGCATTATAAGATTAATATTAGTTCCTCTAATCAGTATAGACTGCACCTGCACATGTTCTACCTTTGATGGGGTGAGCACAGATCTTCTCCCCACCCTCAACTGGTGGAGAAAGGGTGCCATCTGTCCTCTTTCGCAGGGGCCATTCCTGCATTTCAAGGCCTCCTCTATTCGAACGGCTGCCTCATCCAGTTCCAGTTAAACATAACCACCAAGGGCTGTTGGCCACTCACACTTTGCACTTGAACAGTGGAAGGAACAGGCCAGCTCACAGATCTTCCAGCAACACTTTTGCCCCCTGGTGAAATACGATGGATGCATATTTAATTATATGAATTCTTTCTAAAATAGTATCTTTGCATTTACATGAGCAAGTGCAAAATTTGTCCAAATTACTGCTCTCTTTCATCCTGCTCTGTGGGGAGAGGGATATAGTCCGTCATTTATTTCCTTTTGTGTGTGAGAGAGAGGGGGAAAGCAAACAAGAGAGAGAGAGAGAGAGAGAGAGAGAGAGAGAGAGAGAGAGAGAGAGAAGTCCATAAGGAGCCACGATAGCCAGAACACCCCCCAGACCCAGCCTCTGATTCTTCTGACATGTCAATTTCACTCCAGTGTCAATTCAGCCACCAACAGCTCGCTTTGTAACCTCCACGCAAGAGCAGAAGCTTTATTTATATGCAAGCAGATGCTCCCATCCAAATGTTTCAGTGTCTTTATTATATAGAGTGCTTGGAAGCCTCCAGGGCAGGATAATCACCCTGATCTCCAGAATGTTGTGGCAGGGGGAGGCTGAGAGGAATGGGGAATTTGGAGTCCTTCCCAAGGCAGAAATGGCAGGTGGGTGTCTCAGTACTCTGTAGACTGGGCTCAGCCAGTTCCTGTGGCCTGCATGAACAAAATGCTTTGTTTGACGCAAATGCTTCAACCTCAGCCTGGACTGATGATTATGAATGGTGCTAGAAATACTGTTAATGAATCATGCATCTCATGATGATTCTGGGACAGGATTCATTTTTTAAGAGAATTAGTCTCATGGCAGGCCTCTGCTGAGCTTCTTCTCCTGGAGTTTTAGTTAAGAGTCTATTGTCAGTTCACATAAAGACTGTCAATCATTTTTTCGGAATAAGCCATGAAGTGCAATATGCATACAACCAATAATTAAAACCACACACACACACACACTCACATGCTCTCTCTATTTCTAATATTCTCTTTTATCCCTGCATTAATTCTTAAATCAAGAAGCTAAGCTATATTCTAATTATTCGTATCTCTTCTATCCTGTTTCCATCTTCTTCTGGCTGTAAAATCTCCATGCAGCTGACAGATGATATAAAACTTTCAATTATCTATGGGAAGTTTCCCCAACTTTTCACAGCCCCAATTAGCTGAACTGAGACTTGTGCAAACTCTTAACATGACATTTAACTCCACTTAAAATACGTGTGATTGTTGGGCCATAACTCACTGCAAGTGAAACTGGCAGGTGAATGTTGCTTTGTGAATAGCCAAAAGGCTGTACACTGAGGAAGGAGCACACTAAGGAGCCATGAAGCAGTTTATTTCTTTAATTAACGAGTGGCTCGGGGCCAGGGCAACTAAAGGAGCATCCTTCCCATATGTGCCTACATGGCCCCTTAGATGATGATGATGATGATTAGATCATCATCACATGGAAGTCCCCTTCACAAGAAATAAGGAGGGTGGCTACAAGGAGAAGGGCCTTCCCAGCAGAGGCACCCCAGGTCTGGAATCAGCTCCCCAGAGAGGTTTGCTCGGCTCCTCGTCTTTATTCTTTTCAGTGCCAGGCAAAGACCTTTTTATCCACCCAATATTTCAGTTGTCAAGATAATGTTAAGGTTTTATAATAATTTACATCTTATTTTACATCTTGCTCTTATGCCTTTTGTTATGATGCTGCTGGCAAAAGGTCTGAGGTCATTGTGAAGCATTATAGCAGTGCTTGGTTGTTGGACTGTTTGGATTGTAATGCTGTATTATGTGTTAATTTTATTTGTTAATTTTATTTATTTAGGGGACTTCTATGCCGCCCCATTCACCGAAGCCTCGGGGCGGCTCACAACCATAAATAAATAGAATCCAATAAAACAATATGAATTAACAATATAAATTAAGTTGCCCTGGCCAAAGAATAAAATGAATAAATAATATTAACAATCAAAATAATATTTGAATAAAAAGGTCTTCGCCTAGCACCGAAAAGCAAATAACCATTTACTTTGTATATTTTACAATCCTGTAGCCCACTCAGAGAGGCTTTTTCTCTGGATTTATTAGATATAAATCTAATAAATATAATTAATAAAAATAATAAAATATGATCTTCAGTTATGGAGTATAATCTGGGTCAGAGGCTTTGGCCATGTAAAGACTTGATAAATCATTGACACTTTTGACTGGCAGATGAAGGAACCCATTCCACATCCTGAAGGAACCACAGTTAGACTACTGCCAACCCTTATGTGGTGTGTGTGCACATGCAGGGAGTCTAGTTGAGGAAAAAAACCATACAAAATATCCCAAAATATCAGCGTCTTTTAGCTCTTGCTGCCAACAACCAAGCAGAAAGGAAACCAAAACGGAGAAGAATATTCTGACTTGGAGAGATAGTAGATCCTTGAAATAGAGCTATTCACATTTTGGAGTCAAAATACTAAACTTTCAAAGGAAAATGCATATGTTCCAGAATGTAAGAAGATTGTTTGCTCTTTGGGTACATATAAAATCTTAGAAAAGCAAAGGAACAGCCGGAGTGCCTTTATTCATGTGGAGAACAGGAAAGCTTTGCTCCTTTGTTTTTCTAAGGTTTTCTGTACAGCTAGGGATCAAGTAAGCTTCTTACCTCTGGAATTTCTGCCTTTTCCTTCCAGCTCCTGGAGTACTTTTTACTTCAGAGAGTGCAGAGCTATATTAAAAGCATCTACCATCATTCAGTGCTTCAAATGCTTCCTTTTCAGGGTTTGTCTTTGAGGGACTGGCGTTTGCCCTTTTCATCCCTTGCAGGTAAAGATGTGTTGGGAGTTGGGACCAGAACAAGGAAGTGTTCTGGAAGACCAGAGGGATGGACTGGGATCCCAGTGGGGCAAGAGCAGGCGGGAGTTTTCACACCCTGTTCTAACAGAAAGGGAGGCAGCTGTCAATGCCAATACCCACACTGTTCTAGGGAGTCCCCAAACCCCAGAGTTATTTTCGGGGGAAGCAGGGGGCTAAGAGGGGTTGAAGAGAGGCAAAGAGCATATCTCCATCCTTAGAAATAAGCAGCAGCCTCCACTGTATCAAAATTCCTACAGAACAGAAGCAATCCACTGTCATCATGGTACCAACATGAGTAGAACAGACGTTTTCTGGTGTTAGTCAATGCTTTTTTCTAGCGATGTTCTCCACCTGTGCAAGCAGTGGCCATGCGCCTCAAACCTCTTTGATGGCAGGCTCCAACATGAGTCGGAAAGCAAAAGCAAAGTATGCCATCATTTCCCCTGCATGCAAACAACATACCCCTTTCACTGCTCAAGAAACAATCCTTTGCTTTTTTCCCTTTAAAATGCAAAAAATTCTCATATTAAATACAACAATCATAGTAAGTCGCACACAGTGGCTCCCAATCTTTCATTAGAACATTCGTTCTTTCCTCCACAAGATGAAATAAAATTAAAATTCATTAGAAATCAGTCAGCCATGATTCAAGGTTGGATCTGTCTTTATCATTCATTGACAGAAATAACGTAATTAAAATATCTCAGCTGCTTTTGGCAGATGCTGCCAGTTTCTTTGCATGAAAATATTTTTTGGAAAAAGACAAGACAAGAGGAGCTTTGGAAGGTGGCAGTGAGCTTCCCAAAGATTAATATGACAGCCTTTGGTTACGTAGAGGAAGTGTTCCTGTCTTCCTGTCCTTGGGAATCTGCAAGGCATACATTTTAGAAAAGGAATCTCTTTAAAAATATATTACTTGGAAGAACAAAAGCAGTGCAAGATGTTCCAAAGAGAACTGCCCTGTGGCCTTTTCCCTAAAATGAAACTCAAAGCATATTTGTGAATGATGCCTCAGGCCGAACATTTGAGGGAATCCCACAGAATCCCCCACTGGAAAACTGCTCAGAATTATGGGGAAGGACTGTAATTCAGTGAGAGAGTGTGTTTTGTATATCAACTGTCCTGGAATTAATCCCTAGCACCTCCAGTATGGGCTGGAAAAGACCCATCTGAAACCTGAGTCACTTTGGTCTTTGCAGAGCAGAAGTTGGAAATCAGCAATCTGTGGGTCAAAACAGGACTGGCCTGCCCTGTTTTCCTGCTCCCCCTCTCCTCTTGCTAAAGCCCTTCCTCCAGGGATGTCCTTTGAAGCTCCTTCCTATAGCACCTCTGCAGCTTAAGCGGCAAACTTAAGGAGGCAGTGGGCAATGAGCTTGCAAGGATCCACACACCTCCCCATTCTGGAGCCGTTGCTCTGAAGTGCCAAAGAGCAAGGGCTTCCTTGGTTTAAGAGTCTGGACTGCAGGCGGTCCAAAATGCAGCCTGCCACCACTGGAAGAGAAATTAAAGAAGGTAGGGAGGTCCT
>NW_025335627.1:8382120-8386927 GCF_004798865.1 Varanus komodoensis
CTCTGCTCCAGTCTACTCCATTCACTTGACTCTCTTCAGCAGAGATGTCATGACGTGTATCATGTCCTTAATTTAAATTGAAGAACCCTTTTAAAGCCAGGGTGGGAAACTTGCAGCACTCCAGAAATTTGGTCTACAGTCGCCATCACCCAAGAGAAGACAAAACACCAAGACGGAGCAAATTTCAGAGACCTGTTTTAAGGATTCCAAATGTCAAGTACTTCTGGCAGTGATCATGCTGAGCTCTTTTACACCATATTCAAGTACTTGCTGTCCCTTGAGAAAAACTTCCTGCCAACTTGGTGTATCATTTCCAGATATGTTTTCCACATTTATATCATGTAAGGGCCACCCACCCACTTTGTAATGCTTCTTTTTGCCTTGGAAAGCTCATGATTGATACTTGCCATGTCCGTAATGGGATGTATGGAAATTCATAAGCAGGTTTGTACATACAGAGTGAGCAGCATCTGTGGCGATTCTGGCAACCCAAAGAGGGGAAAGAACAGTCTTCTTTCTGGCTCTTTTTCGTCTCCATTTGCCAGGACAAAGAACACACTGAACCATCATCCTGGGGATCAGAAGCTCATTCATTTCTATTACTTCCAGCCCACAAAATCTGACAGCTTCTCTTGTCAGCAATCTTCATCTCCTGCCGTACCACTTCACGGAAAATTAAACTGAGCCTTTCTTCTTCATTAGTACATACTGACTTCAACTATCGAGTGGGGTTTTCAGGGGAACACCACTAGCGATGTAAGTGTGTCTGTCTCAAGTTGGTGGGCCACTGAAGTGAAACTTGAAGGCCACCCTTGTTCGGGAGGGAAGGGAATCTTCTGGCTTCCTCTTTGCCCACTCCCTGCCATGAAAGCATCTCCTTCCCTAGCAGCATCGTAAGGCACCACTGAAAACTTCCTGAATTTTCCAGAAGCTGCCTTTTTCCAGAAGCTGGCTTAGCCCAGATGGATGGAGGAGAGGGAAAAATGAACCAATGCCTACAGAAAAAGTAGGATAGCATCTTTATAGACATGTATAGGTAGGTTTTTTATGTATACCCCAATTTTCCACCCACCAAAATGTCTCTGGAGGCAGTGAGCAGTCCTAAAAGGAAGACTGCAGTAAACTTAGCAATGAAGAAAATGACTTATCCAAGCTTTGGAGGTTACACAAGCCCCGACAGTTAGACCAGGCTTCCTAAACCTTTTGGGAAGAGTGTCTGAGGCATTCTCACCAAGTGGTTACTAGTCACCCAACGCGTATTCCACAGAAGCAAACTGTGGAGGCTCAGAAAGAAGTAACTTGTAAGAAGGCCTGTACAAGGCAAAAGTTGGTCTGGACCTGAAATACAAATTCATGTACTTGCCACCACAGGGTACAACATGAGACCCTTTCCGCAGAAGTCAGAAAGAGGTGTCAAAAGCACAATGAGCACAGGCAAAACACACACACACAGCACAAATAAAATGCCCCCCACGTCACAAAGGGAATGCTTCCTACAATCCCCCTATTTACTTGTTTTCTTTGGCTCCAGTTTGCTGAGCTTGCTGGATTGTATCCATCCACCATTTTATTTCAGACATGGACTCTGGGTGTCCAGGGGAATTCTTGGAAATAAAAATGGTGCTGGAAGCCAACACTTCACCTTTCCATATGCCAGTCTTGCAATTATTTTTGTCAAATAAAAAAAACAGGAAGGTCGGGGAGCCTGACGGGCCAAGAAAGCAGGAGGAGAGCCCAGGGTTACATTTTCCATAAGCAAGCATACGTGATGCTTTCAGCTGTGCTATTTCAGTAAGATCCATTGCTTTGCCCATGCGCAGCTGAAGCAGCGCACCTGGAGCTGAAGACTAAGATCTACAGATATTTAAACTTTTCTGGAATTTTAGCCTGCAAAAAATGCAGAGCAGTAATACTGTGAGGAGCATCAGAAGACAGGAGTACAGGGAACATGCAAGCCCACCAGGAAGGTCTATTGAAGGGCCTGCCTGATAACATTAATTAGTATCACCACTGAGAGATAAAGTATAAACACACATTAAAAGTTGTAATCAAGTGACATTTCTTAAAGAGTTTATTTCCAGAAATTGCAAACATGACACAGCCATGTGTCACCAAAATGGATATTTCCCTATTATTATTATTATTACTATTATTATTATATATTGCTTGATATTAATCTTGTCCTACTTCCTTTGGCCTTTCGGAAATCACAACTGCTGGATCAATTTAACAGTAGCTCTCTGTCTTTTTATACCAATTCTTAATTGCTATTAAAGGATCATCTTTCCAATATTCAGCATCCTGTGAACCAGATGAAAATCGGACTATATTGAATTTTTTTTAAAAAAATCTATTGCCTTCTATTCCTTATTCATCATTATCTTCTTTCTTTTTCCCTACCCCCATGCCTTAACTGAAAAGTATGAAGAAACTAAAAACAGACATGTGAACAGTTTCCTTTCCACTTTATCTGATTCGGTGCAGGGGAACCTCTGACCCACGATGGGGGCATGGCAGTTCCTATACACCCCAAAACCTTCCCTCTTACTGCCTTCCCACCATGTGCCCAACAATTAGGCTACTTAGAAAACCTCCTTGGGTGCAAATAGAGGCCTTTGAAGAACTTAAGGTCAGAGTCACCCCCGAGAGGACATGGAGAGCCATCTCTGTGAGCCATACTTCCTTGTTTCCCCCATGCACAGAAAACAGGCTTTCGAAAAGCCTTCACAAGTGTGTGTGTGTGGGGGGGGCATTGGGATGTTTTGCAGAAGGGAACAGATAGCCCTCCCTTTCCAGCATGCTGTGCTGACCACTGGCACCTCCCCATGCAAAATCCAGCTTCGTTCTTTTATTACTTTTCTGTACTGCCCAACGGCCCAGTCTTCCTTGGTGGTTTCCCAAGATTAAAACCTTAAAAATATCATATAGTAAGAGGAAAGGAAACCACTGTGAGAACTCAAAAGCAGTATGAATCAACAAGAAGAATCCAAGGGCCCTTTGAACAGTCTTACTGTATGGTACCAAAGGCCTGGGATAGAGGAAAAGATGGCAGTGCCGGAACAAGTGTTCCACAGTGGAGAGCCCTCCGCTGAAAAGGCCCTCTTCCATGTTGCAATCCTCAGAACTGCCTTCAGAGGAGGCATTTGGAGAGGAGGCAGAGGCAGCACAGCGGGCCTTGGGTGGGTTTTCTGCCCACCTTCTGGACTGGCCTCACCCACTTTTGGCCCCATTCCTACCCACTGTTGGCACATGGTGAGCATGCAGGCCTTGGACCTAAAAAGCTTTCTCACCCCTAGTCCAAATTCATCTTGCACAGCAATAAGCTGAATTCTCTGTTGCCAGAAAACCCTGGCAGTGATGTTACATAAGAGGAAATAACATATTCCTATTTAGCACTGAACACAGAAGTGAACTTTGGTGAGTAGAACATTTCTGTAGTTTCCCTAAATGATGATGACCGTAATTACAATCAGGGGTGAGGCTATTGCATCAAGTCCAGTTCTGATGTGAAAGGAGAAAAATCTACCAAGCATTGAGTGGTTTGCTTACCTCTTTGCTTAGGTTCAAGCAGCAAAACAATGCACATTATTTATCCATACTCCTGCGGTCTAATTAGGCTTTGAATTTCAATTGTGTGTGTATGTTATTGAGCCAGATATTGTAATGTTTATGGAAATTGACACTTAACTTCAAATTGTTTTCCATTTACATATGCAGATTAACTACGTGTTTTCCAGACAACAGATTTCAGAGATCCCACAAATATTGTTCAGTGGCAGCACATAAACAAATCTGGAAACACGCCCTTTGGAAACGCCAAGGGACAATATTTCAAACTAAGCAGTCAGTAGGAAAGGCTTCTTGTGCTTCCGATTAACACATCCATGGCAGTGCCGGTACTTCAGCCATCCTGCTGGCCATATTGGTCATCTGGGAGGGATGGTTTAACTGGGGGTCCTGCACTGAGCAGGGGGTTAGACTCAGTGGCCTTCTTGGTCCCTTCCAACTCTACTATTCTATGATTTGATGATCCTGTGGTGAGCCTGTGGCTTGTGCACAATTCCCCTGTCTGTGGCACTGCAGTTCTGTCCTGGCATGAGCAAATCAGGCTTAGGACAAAAAGAAAGTGAACGGGAGTCCAAGAAGCTGAGCTGGGAAAATCTGAGAGATTCTCCCCAATAACCCAGATCCCTCATGCATTGCTAAGCTGAGCTTTCAAACTGGGGGTGAGTGTGTTTCTGAGCTTTAGCTGATGAGACATTCTGCAAAACTGAAAACCTGAAATTACACTGAGCCTAAAGTGAAACTCACCCAAACTCTAGTTAGGCCTACATAGTGGTTCTTACCAATACAAGCTGTGCATCACTTGCATTCCTCCTTTCCAGACTTGGCTTAGTTTAAGCAGATATTAGAGATTTTATCCTCTCCTGCAAGCCTTCCTCTATTAGAATAGCTCTGCAAGAATTCTTAAGATCTGGATGGTTTTTCTGCCACCCTTTGGGATTTAACTCCCAACTGAACGCTCAGAAAGCATTACCCTTGTACCTGCTGGAGTACATGCTCAGGAATAGCATACAGTTCCCACAATGTTGAAAATTCTCATTCCCTGTTACCCAAGAGCAATTCCCAAAAGCAAGTGCAGCCCTTCTTCCGTGCTCTTTTCAGGAGTAAACACCACCGACGCCAGTGCGACTGACTTCTGAGTAAGTACCTTTGAAGACAACATCATTTCCTCTGGAGTAGCACTGTAGCTGGTCCTGGGAGAGGAGGGGCCGCATTGGTCAGCGGACAATTTGCAGAGAGAGAA